>NC_060070.1:155240693-155607208 GCF_922984935.1 Meles meles | reverse complement strand
GCTCCGGGAGGCGTGCCGCGGGGAGGCCGACGCCTCCCGCTCCTCAGCCTCCGGCGGTCCCCTCCCTGGCGCCGGTAGCTGGGGCCGGGCCAGCCCCGAAAGCCGAGCCCGGGCCCGGGCATGCTTGCTCAGCCTTCCGTTGCCAGGGGCCTGAGCCTGGGGCCTCCCCACGGGGAACCCTGAGTCCCGCGCCACGAGTCCCCCGACCGTCCCGGCGACATCGGCACCTTTCGCGGCTTCGTCCTAGCCGCGGAGTGAGAGACCAGTCCGTTTCCCCACAGAGGCCAGCCCCCTCCAGGGGCGCCCCGGCCGCCCGCCACGGCGGAGGCGGACGCCCGGCCACGGCGCCTCCATCCACTCTGCTCGGGGAAAACTCCCCGGCGCCGCGGCTGCCGGCCGCGCCCGATCGTCGCGGCTCGTTTTCCGAGTGGCCACGACATGCCCCGAGCGAGAAAGGGCCCTGCTCCACGCGGAACTGGGCGCTGACCAGGGCTGCCCAACGCCGGCCAATTCTCACGAGCATTCTGCCCAAATCGATCCCGATTTGGGCAGAACGCTCGTGAGAATTGGCCGGAAAACGCCCGGCGAACACACTTCGGGCACCACAAGGCCGCAGGGAGGCCCCCCCCGGGGCCCTGTCCGGGATCGCGGGTCGTCGCGTTCCGGCACCGCCAGGAGGATCTCCGGGAGGCGTGCCGCGGGGAGGCCGACGCCTCCCGCTCCTCAGCCTCCGGGGGTCCCCTCCCTGGCGCCGGCACCTGGGGCCGGGCCAGCCCCGAAAGCCGGGCCCGGGCCCGGGCCTGCTTGCTCAGCCTTCCGTTGCCAGGGGCCTGAGCCTGGGGGCCTCCCCATGGGAAACCCTGAGTCCCGCGCCACGAGTCCCCCGACCGTCCCGGCCACAACGGCACCTTTCGCGGCTTCGTCCTAGCCGCGGAGTGAGAGACCAGTCCGTTTCCCCACAGAGGCCAGCCCCCTCCAGGGGCGCCCCGGCCGCCCGCCACGGCTGAGGCGGACGCCCGGCCACGGCGCCTCCATCCACTCTGCTCGGGGAAAACTATCCGGCGCCGCGGCTGCCGGCCGCGCCCCATCGTCGCGGCTCGTTTTCCGGGTGGCCGCGACATGCCCCGAGCGAGAAAGGGCCCTGCTCCACGCGGAACTGGGCGCTGACCAGGGCTGCCCAACGCCGCCCAATTCTCACGAGCGTTCTGCCCAAATTGATCCCGATTTGGGCAGAACGCTCGTGAGAATTGGCCGGAAAACGCCCGGCGAACACACTTCAGGCACCACAGGGCCGCAGGGCGGCCCCCCCGGGGCCCTGTCCGGGACCGCGTGTCGTCGCGTTCCGGCACCGCCAGGAGGAGCTCCGGGAGGCGTACCGCGGGGAGGCCGACGCCTCCCGCTCCTCAGCCTCCGGGGGTCCCCTCCCTGGCGCCGGCAGCTGGGGCCGGGCCAGCCCCGATAGCCGGGCCCGGGCCCGTGCCTGCTTGCTCAGCCTTCCGTTGCCAGGGGCCTGAGCCTGGGGGCCTCCCCATGGGGAACCCTGAGTCCCGCGCCACGAGTCCCCCGACCGTCCCGGCCACAACGGCACCTTTCGCGGCTTCGTCCTAGCCGTGGAGTGAGAGAGAAGTCCGTTTCCATACAGAGGCCAGCCCCCTCCAGGGGCGCCCCGGCCGCCCGCCACGGCGGAGGCGGACGCACGGCCACGGCGCCTCCATCCACTGTGCTCGGGGAAAACTCCCCGGCGCCGCGGCTGCCGGCCGCGCCCCATCGTCGCGGCTCGTTTTTCGGGTGGCCACGACATGCCCCGAGCGAGAAAGGGCCCTGCTCCACGCGGAACTGGGCGCTGACCAGGGCTGCCCAACGCCGGCCAATTCTCACGAGCGTTCTGCCCAAATCGATCCCGATTTGGGCAGAACGCTCGTGAGAATTGGCCGGAAAACGCCCGGCGAACACACTTCGGGCACCACAAGGCCGCAGGGCGGCCCCCCCCGGGGCCCTGTCCGGGATCGCGTGTCGTCGCGTTCCGGCACCGCCAGGAGGAGCTCCGGGAGGCGTGCCGCGGGGAGGCCGACGCCTCCCGCTCCTCAGCCTCCGGGGGTCCCCTCCCTGGCGCCGGCAGCTGGGGCCGGGCCAGCCCCGAAAGCCGGGCCCGGGCCCGGGCCTGCTTGCTCAGCCTTCCGTTGCCAGGGGCCTGAGCCTGGGGGCCTCCCCATGGGGAACCCTGAGTCCCGCGCCACGAGTCCCCCGACCGTCCCGGCCACAACGGCACCTTTCGCGGCTTCGTCCTAGCCGCGGAGTGAGAGACCAGTCCGTTTCCCCACAGAGGCCAGCCCCCTCCAGGGGCGCTCCGGCCGCCCGCCACGGCGGAGGCGGACGCCCGGCCACGGCGCCTCCATCCACTCTGCTCGGGGAAAACTCCCCGGCGCCGCGGCTGCCGGCCTCGCCCCATCGTCGCGGCTCGTTTTCCGGGTGGCCGCGACATGCCCCGAGCGAGAAAGGGCCCTGCTCCACGCGGAACTGGGCGCTGACCAGGGCTGCCCATCGCCGGCCAATTCTCACGAGCGTTCTGCCCAAATCGATCCCGATTTGGGCAGAAAGCTCGTGAGAATTGGCCGGAAAACGCCCGGCGAACACACTTCGGGCACCACAGGGCCGCAGGGCGGCCCCCCCCGGGGCCCTGTCCGGGACCGCGTGTCGTCGCGTTCCGGCACCGCCAAGAGGAGCTCCGATAGGCGTGCCACGGGGAGGCCGACGCCTCCCGCACCTCAGCCTCCGGGGGTCCCCTCCCTGGCGCCGGCAGCTGGGGCCGGGCCAGCCCCGAAAGCCGGGCCCGGGCCCGTGCCTGCTTGCTCAGCCTTCCGTTGCCAGGGGCCTGAGCCTGGGGGCCTCCCCATGGGGAACCCTGAGTCCCGCGCCACGAGTCCCCCGACCATCCCGGCGACAACGGCACCTTTCGCGGCTTCGTCCTAGCCGCGGAGTGAGAGACCAGTCCGTTTCCCCACAGAGGCCAGCCCCCTCCAGGGGCGCCCCTGCCGCCCGCCACGGCGGAGGCGGACGACCGGCCACGGCGCCTCCATCCACTCTGCTCGGGGAAAACTCCCCGGCGCCGCGGCTACCGGCAGCGCCCCATCGTCGCGGCTCGTTTTCCGGGTGGCCGCGACATGCCCCGAGCGAGAAAGGGCCCTGCTCCACGCGGCACTGGGCGCTGACCAGGGCTGCCCAACGTCAGCCAATTCTCACGAGCGTTCTGCCCAAATCGATCCCGATTTGGGCAGAACGCTCGTGAGAATTGGCCGGAAAAAGCCCGGCGAACACACTTCGGGCACCACAGGGCCGCAGGGCCGCCCCCCCCGGGGCCCTGTCCGGGATCGCGTGTCGTCGCGTTCCGGCACCGCCAGGAGGAGCTCCGGGAGGCGTGCCGCGGGGAGGCAGACGCCTCCCGCTCCTCAGCCTCCAGGGGTCCCCTCCCTGGCGCCGGCAGCTGGGGCCGGGCCAGCCCCGAAAGCCGGGCCCGGGCCCGGGCCTGCTTGCTCAGCCTTCCGTTGCCAGGGGCCTGAGCCTGGGGGCCTCCCCATGGGGAACCCTGAGTCCGGCGCCACGAGTCCCCCGACCGTCCCGGCGAGAACGGCACCTTTCGCGGCTTCGTTCTAGCCGCGGAGTGAGAGACCAGTCCGTTTCCCCACAGAGGCCAGCCCCCTCCAGGGGCGCCCCGGCCGCCCGCCACGGCGGAGGCGGACGCCCGGCCACGGCGCCTCCATCCACTCTGCTCGGGGAAAACTCCCCGGCGCCGCGGCTGCCGGCCGCGCCCCAAAGTCGCGGCTCGTTTTCCGGGTGGCCGCGACATGCCCCGAGCGAGAAAGGGCCCTGCTCCACGCGGAACTGGGCGCAGACCAGGGCTGTCCAACGCCGGCCAATTCTCACGAGCTTTCTGCCCAAATCGATCCCGATTTGGGCAGAACGCTCGTGAGAATTGGCCGGAAAAGGCACAGCGAACACACTTCGGGCACTACAGGGCCGCAGGGCCGCCCCCCCCGGGACCCTGTCCGGGATCGCGTGTCGTCGCGTTCCGGCACCGCCAGGAGGAGCTCCGGGAGGCGTGCCGCGGGGCGTCCGACGCCTCCCGCTCCTCAGCCTCCGGGGGTCCCCACCCTGGCGCCGGAAGCTGGGGCCGGGCCAGCCCCGAAAGCCTGGCCCGGGCCCGGGCCTGCTTGCTCAGCCTTCCGTTGCCAGGGGCCTGAGCCTGGGGGTCTCCCCATGGGGAACCCTGAGTCCCGCGCCACGAGTCCCCCGACCGTCCCGGCGACAACGGCACCTTTCGCGGCTTCATCCTAGCCGCGGAGTGAGAGACCAGTCCGTTTCCCCACAGAGGCCAGCCCCCTCCTGGGGCGCCCCGGCCGCCCGCCACGGCGGAGGCGGACGACCGGCCACGGCGCCTCCATCCACTCTGCTCGGGGAAAACTCCCCGGCGCCGCGGCTGCCGGCCGCGCCCCATCGTCGCGGCTCGTTTTCCGGGTGGCCGCGACATGCCCCGAGCGAGAAAGGGCCCTGCTCCACGCGGAACTGGGCGCTGACCAGGGCTGCCCAACGCCGGCCAATTCTCACGAGCGTTCTGCCCAAATCGATCCCGATTTGGGCAGAACGCTCGTGAGAATTGGCCGGAAAACGCCCGGCGAACACACTTCGGGCACCACAGTGCCGCAGGGCGGCACCCCCCGGGGCCCTGTCCGGGATCGCGTGTCGTCGCGTTCCGGCACCGCCAGGAGGAGCTCCGGGAGGCGTGCCGCGGGGAGGCCGACGCCTCCCACTCCTCATCCTCCGGGGGTCTCCCCTCTGGCGCCGGCAGCTGGGGCCGGGCCAGCCCCGAAAGCCGGGCCCGGGCCCGGGCCTGCTTGCTCAGCCTTCCGTTGCCAGGGGCCTGAGCGTGGGGGCCTCCCCATGGGGAACCCTGAGTCCTGCGCCACGAGTCCCCCGACCGTCCCGGCGACAACGGCACCTTTCGCGGCTTCGTCCTAGCCGCGGAGTGAGAGACCAGTCCGTTTCCCCACAGAGGCCAGCCCCCTCCAGGGGCGCCCCGGCCGCCCGCCACGACGGAGGAGGACGCCCGGCCACGGCGCCTCCATCCACTCTGCTCGGGGAAAACTCCCCGGCGCCGCGGCTGCCGGCCGCGCCCCATCGTCGCGGCTCGTTTTCCGGGTGGCCGCGACATGCCCCGAGCGAGAAAGGGCCCTGCTCCACGCGGAACTGGGCGCTGACCAGGGCTGCCCAACGCCGGCCAATTCTCACGAGCGTTCTGCCCAAATCGATCCCGATTTGGGCAGAAAGCTCGTGAGAATTGGCCGGAAAAGGCCCGGCGAACACACTTCGGGCACCACAGGGTCGCAGGGGGCCCCCCCCGGGGCCCTGTCCGGGATCGCGTGTCGTCGCGTTCTGGCACCGCCAGGAGGAGCTCCGGGAGGCGTGCCGCGGGGAGGCCGACGCCTCCCGCTCCTCAGCCTCCGGGGGTCCCCTCCCTGGCTCCGGCCGCTGGGGCCGGGCCAGACCCGAACGCCGGGCACGGGCCCGGGCCTGCATGCTCAGCCTTCCGTTGCCAGGGGCCTGAGCCTGGGGGCCTCCCCATGGGGAACCCTGAGTCCCGCGCCACGAGTCCCCCGACGGTCCCGGCGACAACGGCACTTTTCACGGCTTCGTCCTAGCCGCGGAGTGAGAGACCAGTCCGTTTCACCACAGAGGCCAGCCACCTCCAGGGGCGCCCCGTCCGCCCGCCACGGCGGAGGCGGACGCCCGGCCACGGCGCCTCCATTCACTCTGCTCGGGGAAAACTCCCCGGCGCCGCGGCTGCCGGCCGCGCCCCATCGTCGCTGCTCGTTTTCTGCGTGGCCGCGACATGCCCCGAGCGAGAAAGTGCCCTGCTCCACGCGGAACTGGGCGCTGACCAGGGCTGCCCAACACCGGCCAATTCTCACGAGCGTTCTGCCCAAATCGATCCCGATTTGGGCAGAACGCTCGTGAGAATTGGCCGGAAAAGGCCCGGCGAACACACTTCGGGCACCACAGGGCCGCAGGGCCGCCCCCCCCGGGGCCCTGTCCGGGACCGCGTGTCGTCGCGTTCCGGCACCGCCAGGAGGAGCTCCGGGAGGCGTGCCGCGGGGAGGCCGACGCCTCCCGCTCCTCAGCCTCCGGGGGTCCCCTCCCTGGCTCCGGCCGCTGGGTCGGGCCAGCCCCGAACGCCGGGCACGGGCCCGGGCCTGCTTGCTCAGCCTTCCGTTGCCAGGGGCCTGAGCCTGGGGGCCTCCCCATGTGGAACCCTGAGTCCCGCGCCACGAGTCCCCCGACGGTCCCGGCGACAACGGCACTTTTCACGGCTTCGTCCTAGCCGCGGAGTGAGAGACCAGTCCGTTTCACCACAGAGGCCAGCCCCCTCCAGGGGCGCCCCGTCCGCCCGCCACGGCGGAGGCGGACGCCCGGCCACGGCGCCTCCATTCACTCTGCTCGGGGAAAACTCCCCGGCGCCGCGCCTGCCGGCCGCGCCCCATCGTCGCGGCTCGTTTTCTGCGTGGCCGCGACATGCCCCGAGCGAGATAGGGCCCTGCTCCACGCGGAACTGGGCGCTGACCAGGGCTGCCCAACACCGGCCAATTCTCACGAGCGTTCTGCCCAAATCGATCCCGATTTGGGCAGAACGCTCGTGAGAATTGGCCGGAAAACGCCCGGTGAACACACTTCGGGCACCACAGGGCCGCAGGGCGGGCCCCCCCAGGGCCCTGTCCTGGACCGCGTGTCGTCGCGTTCCGGCACCGCCAGGAGGAGCTCCGGGAGGCGTGCCCCGGGGAGGCCGACGCCTCCCGCTCCTCCGCCTCCGGGGGTCCCCTCCCTGGCGCCGGCAGCTGGGGCCGGGCCAGCCCCGAAACCCGGGCCCGGGCCCGGGCCTGCTTGCTCAGCCTTCCGTTGCCAGGGGCCTGAGCCTGGGGGCCTCCGCATGGGGAACCCTGAGTCCCGCGCCACGAGTCCCCCCGACCGTCCCGGCGACGACGGCACCTTTCGCGGCTTCGTCCCAGCCGTGGAGTGAGAGATCACTCCGTTCCCCCACAGAGGCCAGCCCCCTCCACGGGCGCCCCGGCCGCCCGCCACGGCGGAGGCGGACGCCCGGCCACGGCGCCTCCATCCACTCTGCTCGGGGAAAACTCCCCGGCGCCGGGGCCGCCGCCCGCGCCCCATCGTCGCGGCTCGTTTTCCGGGTGGCCGCGCCATGCCCCGAGCGAGAAAGGGCCCTGCTCCACGCGGCCCTGGGCGCTGACCAGGGCTGCCCAACGCCGGCCAATTCTCACGAGCGTTCTGCCCAAATCGATCCCGATTTGGGCAGAACGCTCGTGAGAATTGGCCGGAAAACGCCTGGCGAACACACTTCGGGCACCAGAGGGCCGCAGGGCCGCCCCCCCGGGGCCCTGTCCGGAATCGCGTGTCATCGCATTCCGGCACCGCCAGGAGGAACTCCGGGAGGCGGGCCCCGGGGAGGCCGACGCCTCCCGCTCCTCAGCCTCCGGGGGTCCCCTCCCTGGCGCCGGCCGCTGGGGGCGGGCCAGCCCCGAAAGCGGGGCCCGGGCCCGGGCCTGCTTGCTCAGCCTTCCGTTGCCAGGGGCCTGAGCCTGGGGGCCTCCGCATGGGGAACACTGAGTCCCGCGCCACGAGTCCCCCCGACCATCCCAGCGACGACGGCACCTTTCGCCGCTTCGTCCCAGCCGTGGAGTGAGAGATCACTCCGTTCCCCCACAGAGGCCAGCCCCCTCCACGGGCGCCCCGGCCGCCTGCCACGGCGGAGGCGGACGCCCGGACACGGCGCCTCCATCCACTCTGCTCGGGGAAAAGTCCCCGGCGCCGGGGCCGACGGCCGCGCCCCATCGTCGCGGCTCGTTTTCCGGGTGGCCGCGCCATGCCCCGAGCGAGAAAGGGCCCTGCTCCACGCGGCCCTGGGCGCTGACCAGGGCTGCCCAACGCCGGCCAATTCTCACGAGCGTTCTGCCCAAATCGATTCCGATTTGGTCAGAACGCTCGTGAGAATTGGCCGGAAAACCCCCGGCGAACACACTTTGGGCACCAGAGGGCCGCAGGGCAGCCCCCCCGGGGCCCTGTCCGGGATCGCGTGTCGTCGCGTTCCGGCACCGCCAGGAGGAGCTCCGGGAGGCGGGCCCCGGGGAGGCCGACGCCTCCCGCTCCTCAGTCTCCGGGGGTCCCCTCCCTGGCGCCGGCCGCAGGGGCCGGGCCAGCCCCGAAAGCCGGACCCGGGCCCGGGCCTGCTTGCTCAGCCTTCCGTTACCAGGGGCCTGAGCCTGGGGGCCTCTGCATGGGGAACCCTGAATCCCGCGCCACGAGTCCCCACGACCGTCCCGGCGACGACGGCACCTTTCGCCGCTTCGTCCCAGCCGTGGAGTGAGAGATCACTCCGTTCCCCCACAGAGGCCAGCCCCCTCCACGGGCGCCCCGGCCGCCCGCCACGGCAGAGGCGGACGCCCGGCCACGGCGCCTCCATCCACTCTGCTCGGGGAAAACTCCCCGGCGCCCGGGCCGCCGGCCGCGCCCCATCGTCGCGGCTCGTTTTCCGGGTGGCCGCGCCATGCCCCGAGCGAGAAAGGGCCCTGCTCCACGCGGCCCTGGGCGCTGACCAGGGCTGCCCAACGCCGGCCAATTCTCACGAGCGTTCTGCCCAAATCGATCCCGATTTGGGCAGAACGCTCGTGAGAATTGGCCGGAAAACGCCCGGCGAACACACTTCGGGCACCAGAGGGCCGCAGGGCCGCCCCCCCGGGGCCCTGTCCGGTATCGCGTGTCATCGCATTCCGGCACCGCCAGGAGGAACTCCGGGAGGCGGGCCCCGGGGAGGCCGACGCCTCCCGCTCCTCAGCCTCCGGGGGTCCCCTCCCTGGCGCCGGCCGCTGGGGCCGGGCCAGCCCCGAAAGCCGGGCCCGGGCCCGGGCCTGCTTGCTCAGCCTTCCGTTGCCAGGGGCCTGAGCCTGGGGGCCTCCGCATGGGGAACCCTGAGTCCCGCGCCACGAGTCCCCCCGACCGTCCCGGCGACGACGGCACCTTTCGCGGCTTCGTCCCAGCCGTGGAGTGAGAGATCACTCCGTTCCCCCACGGAGGCCAGCCCCCTCCACGGGCGCCCCGGCCGCCCGCCACGGCGGAGGCGGTCGCCCGGCCACGGCACCTCCATCCACACTGCTCGGGGAAAACTCCCCGGCGCCGGGGCCGCCGGCCGCGCCCCATCGTCGCGGCTCTTTTTCCAGGTGGCCGCGCCATGCCCCGAGCGAGAAAGGGCCCTGCTCCACGCGGCCCTGGGCGCTGACCAGGGCTGCCCAACGCCGGCCAATTCTCACGAGCGTTCTGCCCAAATCGATCCCGCTTTGGGCAGAACGCTCGTGAGAATTGGCCGGAAAACGCCCGGCGAACACACTTCGGGCACCAGAGGGCCGCAGGGCCGCCCCGCCGGGGCCCTGTCCGGTATCGCGTGTCGTCGCGTTCCGGCACCGCCAGGAGGAACTCCGGGAGGCGGGCCCCGGGGAGGCCGAGGCCTTCCGCTCCTCAGCATCCGGGGGTCCCCTCCCTGGCGCCGGCCGCTGGGGACGGGCCAGACCCGAAAGCCGGGCCCGGGTCCGGGCCTGCTTGCTCAGCCTTCCGTTGCCAGGGGCCTGAGCCTGGGGGCCTCTGCATGGGGAACCCTGAATCCCGCGCCACGAGTCCCCCCGACCGTCCCGGCGACGACGGCACCTTTCGCCGCTTCGTCCCAGCCGTGGAGTGAGAGATCAGTCCGTTCCCCACAGAGGCCAGCCCCCTCCACGGGCACCCCGGCCGCCCGCCACGGCGGAGGCGGACGCCCAGCCATGGCGCCTCCATCCACTCTGCTCGGGGAAAACTCCCCGGCGCCGGGGCCGCTGGCCGCGCCCCATCGTCGCGGCTCGTTTTCCGGGTGGCCGCGCCATGCCCCGAGCGAGAAAGGGCCCTGCTCCACGCGGAACTGGGCGCTGACCAGGGCTGCCCAACGCCGGCCTATTCTCACGAGCGTTCTGCCCAAATCGATCCCGATTTGGGCGTTCTGCCCAAATCGATCCCGATTTGCGCAGAACGCTCGTGAGAATTGGCCGGAAAAGGCCCGGCGAACACACTTCGGGCACCACAGGGCCGCAGGGCGGCCCCCCCCGGGGCCCTGTCCGGGAACGCGTGTCGTCGCGTTCCGGCACCGCCAGGTGGAGCTCCGGGAGGCGTGCCGCGGGGAGGCCGACGCCACCCGCTCCTCAGCCTCCGGGGGTCCCCTCCCTGGCGCCGGCAGCTGGGGCCGGGCCAGCCCCGAAAGCCGGGCCCGGGCCCGGGCCTGCTTGCTCAGCCTTCCGTTGCCAGGGTCCTGAGCCTTGGGCCTCCACACGGGGAACCCTGAGTCCCGCGCCACGAGTCCCCCGACCGTCCCGGCGACAACGGCACCTTTCGCGGCTTCGTCCTAGCCGCGGAGTGAGAGACCAGTCCGTTTCCCCACAGAGGCCAGCCCCCTCCAGGGGCGCCCCGGCCGCCCGCCACGGCGGAGGCGGACGCCCGGCCACGGCGCCTCCTTCCACTCTGCTCGGGGAAAACTCCCCGGCGCCGCGGCTGCCGGCCGCGCCCCATCGTCGCGGCTCGTGTTCCGGGTGGCCACGACATGCCCCGAGCGAGAAAGGGCCCTGCTCCACGCGGAACTGGGCGCTGACCAGGGCTGCCCAACGCCGGCCAATTCTCACGAGCGTTCTGCCCAAATCGATCCCGATTTGGGCAGAACGCTCGTGAGAATTGGCCGGAAAACGCCCGGCGAACACACTTCGGGTACCACAAGGCCGCAGGGCGGCCCCCCCCGGGGCCCTGTCCGGGATCGCGTGTCGTCGCGTTCCGGCACCGCCAGGAGGAGCTCCGGGAGGCGTGCCGCGGGGAGGCCGACGCCTCCCGCTCCTCAGCCTCCGGGGGTCCCCTCCCTGGCGCCGGCAGCTGGGGCCGGGCCAGCCCCGAAAGCCGGGCCCGGGCCCGGGCCTGCTTGCTCAGCCTTCCGTTGCCAGGGGCCTGAGCCTGGGGGCCTCCCCATGGGGAACCCTGAGTCCCGCGCCACGAGTCCCCCGACCGTCCCGGCCACAACGGCACCTTTCGCGGCTTCGTCCTAGCCGCGGAGTGAGAGACCAGTCCGTTTCCCCACAGAGGCCAGCCCCCTCCAGGGGCGCCCCGGCCGCCCGCCACGGCGGAGGCGGACGCCCGGCCACGGCGCCTCCATCCACTCTGCTCGGGGAAAACTCCCCGGCGCCGCGGCTGCCGGCCGCGCCCCATCGTCGCGGCTCGTTTTCCGGGTGGCCGCGACATGCCCCGAGCGAGAAAGGGCCCTGCTCACGCGGAACTGGGCGCTGACCAGGGCTGCCTAACGCCGGCCAATTCTCACGAGCGTTCTGCCCAAATCGATCCCGATTTGGGCAGAACGCTCGTGAGAATTGGCCGGAAAACGCCCGGCGAACACACTTCGGGCCCCACAGGGCCGCAGGTCGGCCCCCCCCGGGGCCCTGTCCGGGATCGCGTGTCGTCGCGTTCCGGCACCGCCAGGAGGAGCTCCGGGAGGCGTGCCGCGGGGAGGCCGACGCCTCCCGCTCCTCAGGCTCCGGGGGTCCCCTCCCTGGCGCCGGCAGCTGGGGCCGGGCCAGCCCCGAAAGCCGGGCCCGGGCCCGGGCCTGCTTGCTCAGCCTTCCGTTGCCAGGGGCCTGAGCCTGGGGGCCTCCCCATGGGGAACCCTGAGTCCCGCGCCACGAGTCCCCCGACCGTCCCGGCGACAACGGCACCTTTCGCGGCTTCGTCCTAGCCGCGGAGTGAGAGACCAGTCCGTTTCCCCACAGAGGCCAGCCCCCTCCAGGGGCGCCCCGGCCGCCCGCCACGGCGGAGGCGGACGCCCGGCCACGGCGCCTCCATCCACTCTGCTCGGGGAAAACTCCCCGGCGCCGCGGCTGCCGGCCGCGCCCCATCGTCGCGGCTCGTTTTCCGGGTGGCCGCGTCATGCCCCGAGCGAGAAAGGGCCCTGCTCCACGTGGAACTGGGCGCTGACCAGGGCTGCCCAACGCCGGCCAATTCTCACGAGCGTTCTGCCCAAATCGATCCCGATTTGGGCAGAACGCTCGTGAGAATTGGCCGGAAAACGCCCGGCGAACACACTTCGGGTACCACAAGGCCGCAGGGCGGCCCCCCCCGGGGCCCTGTCCGGGATCGCGTGTCGTCGCGTTCCGGCACCGCCAGGAGGAGCTCCGGGAGGCGTGCCGCGGGGAGGCCGACGCCTCCCGCTCCTCAGCCTCCGGGGGTCCCCTCCCTGGCGCCGGAAGCTGGGGCCGGGCCAGCCCCGAAAGCCGGGCCCGGGCCCGGGCCTGCTTGCTCAGCCTTCCGTTGCCAGGGGCCTGAGCCTGGGGGCCTCACCATGGGGAACCCTGAGTCCCGCGCCACGAGTCCCCCGACCGTCCCGGCCACAACGGCACCTTTCGCGGCTTCGTCCTAGCCGCGGAGTGAGAGACCAGTCCGTTTCCCCACAGAGGCCAGCCCCCTCCAGGGGCGCACCGGCCGCCCGCCACGGCGGAGTCGGACGCCCGGCCACGGCGCCTCCATCCACTCTGCTCGGGGAAAACTCCCCGGCGCCGCGGCTGCCGGCCGCGCCCCAATGTCGCGGCTCGTTTTCCGGGTGGCCGCGACATGCCCCGAGCGAGAAAGGGCCCTGCTCCACGCGGAACTGGGCGCTGACCAGGGCTGCCTTACGCCGGCCAATTCTCACGAGCGTTCTGCCCAAATCGATCCCGATTTGGGCAGAACGCTCGTGAGAATTGGCCGGAAAAGGCCCGGCGAACACACTTCGGGCACCACAGGGCCGCAGGGCGGCCCCCCCCGGGGCCCTGTCCGGGACCGCGTGTCGTCGCGTTCCGGCACCGCCAGGTGGAGCTCCGGGAGGCGTGCCGCGGGGAGGCCGACGCCTCCCGCTCCTCAGCCTCCGGGGGTCCCCTCCCTGGCGCCGGCAGCTGGGGCCGGGCCAGCCACGAAAGCCGGGCCCGGGCCCGGGCCTGCTTGCTCAGCCTTCCGTTGCCAGGGTCCTGAGCCTGGGGCCTCCCCACGGGAAACCCTGAGTCCCGCGCCACGAGTCCCCCGACCGTCCCGGCGACAACGGCACCTTTCGCGGCTTCGTCCTAGCCGCGGAGTGAGAGACCAGTCCGTTTCCCCACAGAGGCCAGCCCCCTCCAGGGGCGCCCCGGCCGCCCGCCACGGCGGAGGCGGACGCCCGGCCACGGCGCCTCCATCCACTGTGCTCGGGGAAAACTCCCCGGCGCCGCGGCTGCCGGCCGCGCCCGTTCGTCGCGGCTCGTTTTCCGGGTGGCCACGACATGCCCCGAGCGAGAAAGGGCCCTGCTCCACGCGGAACTGGGCGCTGACCAGGGCTGCACAACGCCGGCCAATTCTCACGAGCGTTCTGCCCAAATCGATCTGGCAGAACGCTCGTGAGAATTGGCCGGAAAACGCCCGGCGAACACACTTCGGGTACCACAAGGCCGCAGGGCGGCCCCCCCCAGGGCCCTGTCCGGGATCGCGTGTCGTCGCGTTCCGGCACCGCCAGGAGGAGCTCCGGGAGGCGTGCCGCGGGGAGGCCGACGCCTCCCGCTCCTCAGCCTCCGGGGGTCCCCTCCCTGGCGCCGGCAGGTGGGGCCGGGCCAGCCCCGAAAGCCGGGCCCGGGCCCGGGCCTGCTTGCTCAGCCTTCCGTTGCCAGGGGCCTGAGCCTGGGGGCCTCCCCATGGGGAACCCTGAGTCCCGCGCCACGAGTCCCCCGACCGTCCCGGCGACAACGGCACCTTTCGCGGCTTCGTCCTAGCCGCGGAGTGAGAGACCAGTCCGTTTCCCCACAGAGGCCAGCCCCCTCCAGGGGCGCCCCGGCCGCCCGCCACGGCGGAGGCGGACGCCCGGCCACGGCGCCTCCATCCACTCTGCTCGGGGAAAACTCCCCGGCGCCGCGGCTGCCGGCCGCGCCCCATCGTCGCGGCTCGTTTTCCGGGTGGCCGAGTCATGCCCCGAGCGAGAAAGGGCCCTGCTCCACGCGGAACTGGGCGCTGACCAGGGCTGCCTAACGCCGGCCAATTCTCACGAGCGTTCTGCCCAAATCGATCCCGATTTGGGCAGAACGCTCGTGAGAATTGGCCGGAAAACGCCCGGCGAACACACTTCGGGCCCCACAGGGCCGCAGGTGGGCCCCCCCCCGGGGCCCTGTCCGGGATCGCGTGTCGTCGCGTTCCGGCACCGCCAGGAGGAGCTCCGGGAGGCGTGCCGCGGGGAGCCCGACGCCTCCCGCTCCTCAGCCTCCGGGGGTCCCCTCCCTGGCGCCGGCAGCTGGGGCCGGGCCAGCCCCGAAAGCCGGGCCCGGGCCCGGGCCTGCTTGCTCAGCCTTCCGTTGCCAGGGGCCTGAGCCTGGGGGCCTCCCCATGGGGAACCCTGAGTCCCGCGCCACGAGTCCCCCGACCGTCCCGGCCACAACGGCACCTTTCGCGGCTTCGTCCTAGCCGCGGAGTGAGAGACCAGTCCGTTTCCCCACAGAGGCCAGCCCCCTCCAGGGGCGCCCCGGCCGCCCGCCACGGCGGAGGCGGACGCCCGGCCACGGCGCCTCCATCCACTCTGCTCGGGGAAAACTCCCCGGCGCCGCGGCTGCCGGCCGCGCCCGATCGTCGCGGCTCGTTTTCCGGGTGGCCACGACATGCCCCGAGCGAGAAAGGGCCCTGCTCCACGCGGAACTGGGCGCTGACCAGGGCTGCCCAACGCCGGCCAATTCTCACGAGCGTTCTGCCCAAATCGATCCCGATTTGGGCAGAACGCTCGTGAGAATTGGCCGGAAAACGCCCGGCGAACACACTTCGGGTACCACAAGGCCGCAGGGCGGCCCCCCCCGGGGCCCTGTCCGGGATCGCGTGTCGTCGCGTTCCGGCACCGCCAGGAGGAGCTCCGGGAGGCGTGCCGCGGGGAGGCCGACGCCTCCCGCTCCTCAGCCTCCGGGGGTCCCCTCCCTGGCGCCGGCAGCTGGGGCCGGGCCAGCCCCGAAAGCCGGGCCCGGGCCCGGGCCTGCTTGCTCAGCCTTCCGTTGCCAGGGGCCTGAGCCTGGGGGCCTCCCCATGGGGAACCCTGAGTCCCGCGCCACGAGTCCCCCGACCGTCCCGGCGACAACGGCACCTTTCGCGGCTTCGTCCTAGCCGCGGAGTGAGAGACCAGTCCGTTTCCCCACAGAGGCCAGCCCCCTCCAGGGGCGCCCCGGCCGCCCGCCACGGCGGAGGCGGACGCCCGGCCACGGCGCCTCCATCCACTCTGCTCGGGGAAAACTCCCCGGCGCCACGGCTGCCGGCCGCGCCCGATCGTCGCGGCTCGTTTTCCGGGTGGCCACGACATGCCCCGAGCGAGAAAGGGCCCTGCTCCACGCGGAACTGGGCGCTGACCAGGGCTGCCCAACGCCGGCCAATTCTCACGAGCGTTCTGCCCAAATCGATCCCGATTTGGGCAGAACGCTCGTGAGCATTGGCCGGAAAACGCCCGGCGAACACACTTCGGGTACCACAAGGCCGCAGGGCGGCCCCCCCCGGGGCCCTGTCCGGGATCGCGTGTCGTCGCGTTCCGGCACCGCCAGGAGGAGCTCCGGGAGGCGTGCCGCGGGGAGGCCGACGCCTCCCGCTCCTCAGCCTCCGGGGGTCCCCTCCCTGGCGCCGGCAGCTGGGGCCGGGCCAGCCCCGAAAGCCGGGCCCGGGCCCGGGCCTGCTTGCTCAGCCTTCCGTTGCCAGGGGCCTGAGCCTGGGGGCCTCCCCATGGGGAACCCTGAGTCCCGCGCCACGAGTCCCCCGACCGTCCCGGCGACAACGGCACCTTTCGCGGCTTCGTCCTAGCCGCGGAGTGAGAGACCAGTCCGTTTCCCCACAGAGGCCAGCCCCCTCCAGGGGCGCCCCGGCCGCCCGCCACGGCGGAGGCGGACGCCCGGCCACGGCGCCTCCATCCACTCTGCTCGGGGAAAACTCCCCGGCGCCGCGGCTGCCGGCCGCGCCCCATCGTCGCGGCTCGTTTTCCGGGTGGCCGAGTCATGCCCCGAGCGAGAAAGGGCCCTGCTCCACGCGGAACTGGGCGCTGACCAGGGCTGCCTAACGCCGGCCAATTCTCACGAGCGTTCTGCCCAAATCGATCCCGATTTGGGCAGAACGCTCGTGAGAATTGGCCGGAAAACGCCCGGCGAACACACTTCGGGCCCCACAGGGCCGCAGGTGGGCCCCCCCCCGGGGCCCTGTCCGGGATCGCGTGTCGTCGCGTTCCGGCACCGCCAGGAGGAGCTCCGGGAGGCGTGCCGCGGGGAGCCCGACGCCTCCCGCTCCTCAGCCTCCGGGGGTCCCCTCCCTGGCGCCGGCAGCTGGGGCCGGGCCAGCCCCGAAAGCCGGGCCCGGGCCCGGGCCTGCTTGCTCAGCCTTCCGTTGCCAGGGGCCTGAGCCTTGGGGCCTCCCCATGGGGAACCCTGAGTCCCGCGCCACGAGTCCCCCGACCGTCCCGGCGACAACGGCACCTTTCGCGGCTTCGTCCTAGCCGCGGAGTGAGAGACCAGTCCGTTTACCCACAGAGGCCAGCCCCCTCCAGGGGCGCCCCGGCCGCCCGCCACGGCGGAGGCGGACGCCCGGCCACGGCGCCTCCATCCACTCTGCTCGGGGAAAACTCCCCGGCGCCGCGGCGGCCGGCCGCGCCCCATCGTCACGGCTCGTTTTCCGGGTGGCCGCGACATGCCCCGAGCGAGAAAGGGCCCTGCTCCACGCGGAACTGGGCGCTGACCAGGGCTGCCCAACGCCGGCCAATTCTCACGAGCGTTCTGCCCAAATCGATTCCGATTTGGGGAGAACGCTCGTGAGAATTGGCCGGAAAACGCCCGGCGAACACACTTCGGGTACCACAAGGCCGCAGGGCGGCCCCCCCCGGGGCCCTGTCCGGGATCGCGTGTCGTCGCGTTCCGGCACCGCCAGGAGGAGCTCCGGGAGGCGTGCCGCGGGGAGGCCGACGCCTCCCGCTCCTCAGCCTCCGGGGGCCCCTCCCTGGCGCCGGCAGCTGGGGCCGGGCCAGCCCCGAAAGCCGGGCCCGGGCCCGGGCCTGCTTGCTCAGCCTTCCGTTGCCAGGGGCCTGAGCCTGGGGGCCTCCCCATGGGGAACCCTGAGTCCCGCGCCACGAGTCCCCCGACCGTCCCGGCCACAACGGCACCTTTCGCGGCTTCGTCCTAGCCGCGGAGTGAGAGACCAGTCCGTTTCCCCACAGAGGCCAGCCCCCTCCAGGGGCGCCCCGGCCGCCCGCCACGGCGGAGGCGGACGCCCGGCCACGGCGCCTCCATCCACTCTGCTCGGGGAAAACTCCCCGGCGCCGCGGCTGCCGGCCGCGCCCCATCGTCGCGGCTCGTTTTCCGGGTGGCCGCGACATGCCCCGAGCGAGAAAGGGCCCTGCTCCACGCGGAACTGGGCGCTGACCAGGGCTGCCTAGCGCCGGCTAATTCTCACGAGCGTTCTGCCCAAATCGATCCCGATTTGGGCAGAACGCTCGTGAGAATTGGCCGGAAAACGCCCGGCGAACACACTTCGGGCCCCACAGGGCCGCAGGTCGGCCCCCCCCCCGGGGCCCTGTCCGGGATCGCGTGTCGTCGCGTTCCGGCACCGCCAGGAGGAGCTCCGGGAGGCGTGCCGCGGGGAGGCCGACGCCTCCCGCTCCTCAGCCTCCGGGGGTCCCCTCCCTGGCGCCGGCAGCTGGGGCCGGGCCAGCCCCGAAAGCCGGGCCCGGGCCCGGGCCTGCTTGCTCAGCCTTCCGTTGCCAGGGGCCTGAGCCTGGGGGCCTCCACATGGGGAACCCTGAGTCCCGCGCCACGAGTCCCCCGACCGTCCCGGCCACAACGGCACCTTTCGCGGCTTCGTCCTAGTCGCGGAGTGAGAGACCAGTCCGTTTCCCCACAGAGGCCAGCCCCCTCCAGGGGCGCCCCGGCCGCCCGCCACGGCGGAGGTGGACGCCCGGCCACGGCGCCTCCATCCACTCTGCTCGGGGAAAACTCCCCGGCGCCGCGGCTGCCGGCCGCGCCCCATCGTCGCGGCTCGTTTTCCGGGTGGCCGCGACATGCCCCGAGCGAGAAAGGGCCCTGCTCCACGCGGAACTTGGGGCTGACCAGGGCTGCCCAACGCCGACCAATTCTCACGAGCGTTCTGCCCAAATCGATCCCGATTTGGGCAGAACGCTCGTGAGAATTGGCCGGAAAAGGCCCGGCGAACACACTTCGGGCACCACAGGGCCGCAGGGCGGCCCCCCCCGGGGCCCTGTCCGGGACCGCGTGTCGTCGCGTTCCGGCACCGCCAGGTGGAGCTCCGGGAGGCGTGCCGCGGGGAGGCCGACGCCTCCCGCTCCTCAGCCTCCGGGGGTCCCCTCCCTGGCGCCGGCAGCTGGGGCCGGGCCAGCCCCGAAAGCCGGGCCCGGGCCCGGGCCTGCTTGCTCAGCCTTCCGTTGCCAGGGTCCTGAGCCTGGGGCCTCCCCACGGGGAACCCTGAGTCCCGCGCCACGTGTCCCCCGACCGTCCCGGCGACAACGGCACCTTTCGCGGCTTCGTCCTAGCCGCGGAGTGAGAGACCAGTCCGTTTCCCCACAGAGGCCAGCCCCCTCCAGGGGCGCCCCGGCCGCCCGCCACGGCGGAGGCGGACGCCCGGCCACGGCGCCTCCATCCACTCTGCTCGGGGAAAACTCCCCGGCGCCGCGCCTGCCGGCCGCGCCCGATCGTCGCGGCTCGTTTTCCGGGTGGCCACGACATGCCCCGAGCGAGAAAGGGCCCTGCTCCACACGGAACTGGGCGCTGACCAGGGCTGCCCAACGCCGGCCAATTCTCATGAGCGTTCTGCCCAAATCGATCCCGATTTGGGCAGAACGCTCGTGAGAATTGGCCGGAAAACGCCCGGCGAACACACTTCGGGTACCACAAGGCCGCAGGGCGGCCCCCCCCGGGGCCATGTCCGGGATCGCGTGTCGTCGCGTTCCGGCACCGCCAGGAGGAGCTCCGGGAGGCGTGCCGCGGGGAGGCCGACGCCTCCCGCTCCTCAGCCTCCAGGGGTCCCCTCCCTGGCGCCGGCAGCTGGGGCCGGGCCAGCCCCGAAAGCCGGGCCCGGGCCCGGGCCTGCTTGCTCAGCCTTCCGTTGCCAGGGGCCTGAGCCTGGGGGCCTCCCCACGGGGAACCCTGAGTCCCGCGCCACGAGTCCCCCGAACGTCCCGGCCACAACGGCACCTTTCGCGGCTTCGTCCTAGCCGCGGAGTGAGAGACCAGTCCGTTTCCCCACAGAGGCCAGCCCCCTCCAGGGGCGCCCCGGCCGCCCGCCATGGCGGAGGCGGACGCCCGGCCACGGCGCCTCCATCCACTCTGCTCGGGGAAAACTCCCCGGCGCCGCGGCTGCCGGCCGCGCCCGATCGTCGCGGCTCGTTTTCCGGGTGGCCACGACATGCCCCGAGCGAGAAAGGGCCCTGCTCCACGCGGAACTGGGCGCTGACCAGGGCTGCCCAACGCCGGCCAATTCTCATGAGCGTTCTGCCCAAATCGATCCCGATTTGGGCAGAACGCTCGTGAGAATTGGCCGGAAAACGCCCGGCGAACACACTTCGGGTACCACAAGGCCGCAGGGCGGCCCCCCCCGGGGCCCTGTCCGGGATCGCGTATCGTCGCGTTCCGGCACCGCCAGGAGGAGCTCCGGGAGGCGTGCCGCGGGGAGGCCGACGCCTCCCGCTCCTCAGCCTCCGGGGGTCCCCTCCCTGGCGCCGGCAGCTGGGGCCGGGCCAGCCCCGAAAGCCGGGCCCGGGCCCGGGCCTGCTTGCTCAGCCTTCCGTTGCCAGGGGCCTGAGCCTGGGGGCCTCCCCATGGGGAACCCTGAGTCCCGCGCCACGAGTCCCCCGACCGTCCCGGCCACAACGGCACCTTTCGCGGCTTCGTCCTAGTCGCGGAGTGAGAGACCAGTCCGTTTCCCCACAGAGGCCAGCCCCCTCCAGGGGCGCCCCGGCCGCCCGCCACGGCGGAGGCGGACGCCCGGCCACGGCGCCTCCATCCACTCTGCTCGGGGAAAACTCCCCGGCGCCGCGCCTGCCGGCCGCGCCCGATCATCGCGGCTCGTTTTCCGGGTGGCCACGACATGCCCCGAGCGAGAAAGGGCCCTGCTCCACGCGGAACTGGGCGGTGACCAGGGCTGCCCAACGCCGGCCAATTCTCACGAGCGTTCTGCCCAAATCGATCCCGATTTCGGCAGAACGCTCGTGAGAATTGGCCGGAAAACGCCCGGCGAACACACTTCGGGTACCACAAGGCCGCAGGGCGGCCCCCCCCGGGGCCCTGTCCGGGATCGCGTGTCGTCGCGTTCCGGCACCGCCAGGAGGAGCTCCGGGAGGCGTGCCGCGGGGAGGCCGACGCCTCCCGCTCCTCAGCCTCCGGGTTCCCCTCCCTGGCGCCGGCAGCTGGGGCCGGGCCAGCCCCGAAAGCCGGGCCCGGGCCCGGGCCTGCTTGCTCAGCCTTCCGTTGCCAGGGGCCTGAGCCTGGGGGCCTCCCCATGGGGAACCCTGAGTCCCGCGCCACGAGTCCCCCGACCGTCCCGGCCACAACGGCACCTTTCGCGGCTTCGTCCTAGCCGCGGAGTGAGAGACCAGTCCGTTTCCCCACAGAGGCCAGCCCCCTCCAGGGGCGCCCCGGCCGCCCCCCACGGCGGAGGCGGACGCCCGGCCACGGCGCCTCCATCCACTCTGCTCGGGGAAAACTCCCCGGCGCCGCGGCTGCCGGCCGCGACCCATCGTCGCGGCTCGTTTTCCGGGTGGCCGCGACATGCCCCGAGCGAGAAAGGGCCCTGCTCCACGCGGAACTGGGCGCTGACCAGGGCTGCCCAACGCCGGCCAATTCTCACGAGCGTTCTGCCCAAATCGATTCCGATTTGGGGAGAACGCTCGTGAGAATTGGCCGGAAAACGCCCGGCGAACACACTTCGGGTACCACAAGGCCGCAGGGCGGCCCCCCCCGGGGCCCTGTCCGGGATCGCGTGTTGTCGCGTTCCGGCACCGCCAGGAGGAGCTCCGGGAGGCGTGCCGCGGGGAGGCCGACGCCTCCCGCTCCTCAGCCTCCGGGGGTCCCCTCCCAGGCGCCGGCAGCTGGGGCCGGGCCAGCCCCGAAAGCCGGGCCCGGGCCCGGGCCTGCTTGCTCAGCCTTCATTTGCCAGGGGCCTGAGCCTGGGGGCCTCCCCATGGGGAACCCTGAGTCCCGCGCCACAAGTCCCCCGACCGTCCCGGCCACAACGGCACCTTTCGCGGCTTCGTCCTAGTCGCGGAGTGAGAGACCAGTCCGTTTCCCCACAGAGGCCAGCCCCCTCCAGGGGCGCCCCGGCCGCCCGCCACGGCGGAGGCGGACGCCCGGCCACGGCGCCTCCATCCACTCTGCTCGGGGAAAACTCCCCGGCGCCGCGGCTGCCGGCCGCGCCCGATCGTCGCGGCTCGTTTTCCGGGTGGCCACGACATGCCCCGAGCGAGAAAGGGCCCTGCTCCACGCGGAACTGGGCGCTGACCAGGGCTGCCCAACGCCGGCCAATTCTCACGAGCGTTCTGCCCAAATCGATTCCGATTTGGGGAGAACGCTCGTGAGAATTGGCCGGAAAACGCCCGGCGAACACACTTCGGGTACCACAAGGCCGCAGGGCGGCCCCCCCCGGGGCCCTGTCCGGGATCGCGTGTCGTCGCGTTCCGGCACCGCCAGGAGGAGCTCCGGGAGGCATGCCGCGGGGAGGCCGACGCCTCCCGCTCCTCAGCCTCCGGGGGTCCCCTCCCTGGCGCCGGCAGCTGGGGCCGGGCCAGCCCCGAAAGCCGGGCGCGGGCCCGGGCCTGCTTGCTCAGCCTTCCGTTGCCAGGGGCCTGAGCCTGGGGGCCTCCCCATGGGGAACCCTGAGTCCCGCGCCACGAGTCCCCCGACCGTCCCGGCCACAACGGCACCTTTCGCGGCTTCGTCCTAGCCGCGGAGTGAGAGACCAGTCCGTTTCCCCACAGAGGCCAGCCCCCTCCAGGGGCGCCCCGGCCGCCCGCCACGGCGGAGGCGGACGCCCGGCCACGGCGCCTCCATCCACTCTGCTCGGGGAAAACTCCCCGGCGCCGCGGCTGCCGGCCGCGCCCCATCGTCGCGGCTCGTTTTCCGGGTGGCCGCGACATGCCCCGAGCGAGAAAGGGCCCTGCTCACGCGGAACTGGGCGCTGACCAGGGCTGCCTAACGCCGGCCAATTCTCACGAGCGTTCTGCCCAAATCGATCCCGATTTGGGCAGAACGCTCGTGAGAATTGGCCGGAAAACGCCCGGCGAACACACTTCGGGCCCCACAGGGCCGCAGGTCGGCCCCCCCCGGGGCCCTGTCCGGGATCGCGTGTCGTCGCGTTCCGGCACCGCCAGGAGGAGCTCCGGGAGGCGTGCCGCGGGGAGGCCGACGCCTCCCGCTCCTCAGGCTCCGGGGGTCCCCTCCCTGGCGCCGGCAGCTGGGGCCGGGCCAGCCCCGAAAGCCGGGCCCGGGCCCGGGCCTGCTTGCTCAGCCTTCCGTTGCCAGGGGCCTGAGCCTGGGGGCCTCCCCATGGGGAACCCTGAGTCCCGCGCCACGAGTCCCCCGACCGTCCCGGCGACAACGGCACCTTTCGCGGCTTCGTCCTAGCCGCGGAGTGAGAGACCAGTCCGTTTCCCCACAGAGGCCAGCCCCCTCCAGGGGCGCCCCGGCCGCCCGCCACGGCGGAGGCGGACGCCCGGCCACGGCGCCTCCATCCACTCTGCTCGGGGAAAACTCCCCGGCGCCGCGGCTGCCAGCCGCGCCCCATCGTCGCGGCTCGTTTTCCGGGTGGCCGCGTCATGCCCCGAGCGAGAAAGGGCCCTGCTCCACGTGGAACTGGGCGCTGACCAGGGCTGCCCAACGCCGGCCAATTCTCACGAGCGTTCTGCCCAAATCGATCCCGATTTGGGCAGAACGCTCGTGAGAATTGGCCGGAAAAGGCCCGGCGAACACACTTCGGGCACCACAGGGCCGCAGGGCGGCCCCCCCCGGGGCCCTGTCCGGGACCGCGTGTCGTTGCGTTCCGGCACCGCCAGGTGGAGCTCCGGGAGGCGTGCCGCGGGGAGGCCGACGCCTCCCGCTCCTCAGCCTCCGGGGGTCCCCTCCCTGGCGCCGGCAGCTGGGGCCGGGCCAGCCCCGAAAGCCGGGCCCGGGCCCGGGCCTGCTTGCTCAGCCTTCCGTTGCCAGGGTCCTGAGCCTGGGGCCTCCCCACGGGGAACCCTGAGTCCCGCGCCACGAGTCCCCCGACCGTCCCGGCGACAACGGCACCTTTCGCGGCTTCGTCCTAGCCGCGGAGTGAGAGACCAGTCCGTTTCCCCACAGAGGCCAGCCCCCTCCAGGGGCGCCCCGGCCGCCCGCCACGGCGGAGGCGGACGCCCGGCCACGGCGCCTCCATCCACTCTGCTCGGGGAAAACTCCCCGGCGCCGCGGCTGCCGGCCGCGCCCGATCGTCGCGGCTCGTTTTCCGGGTGGCCACGACATGCCCCGAGCGAGAAAGGGCCCTGCTCCACGCGGAACTGGGCGCTGACCAGGGCTGCCCAACGCCGGCCAATTCTCACGAGCGTTCTGCCCAAATCGATCCCGATTTGGGCAGAACGCTCGTGAGAATTGGCCGGAAAACGCCCGGCGAACACACTTCGGGTACCACAAGGCCGCAGGGCGGCCCCCCCCGGGGCCCTGTCCGGGATCGCGTGTCGTCGCGTTCCGGCACCGCCAGGAGGAGCTCCGGGAGGCGTGCCGCGGGGAGGCCGACGCCTCCCGCTCCTCAGCCTCCGGGGGTCCCCCCCTGGCGCCGGCAGCTGGGGCCGGGCCAGCCCCGAAAGCCGGGCCCGGGCCCGGGCCTGCTTGCTCAGCCTTCCGTTGCCAGGGTCCTGAGCCTGGGGGCCTCCCCACGGGGAACCCTGAGTCCCGCGCCACGAGTCCCCCGACCGTCCCGGCCACAACGGCACCTTTCGCGGCTTCGTCCTAGCCGCGGAGTGAGAGACCAGTCCGTTTCCCCACAGAGGCCAGCCCCCTCCAGGGGCGCCCCGGCCGCCCGCCACGGCGGAGGCGGACGCCCGGCCACGGCGCCTCCATCCACTCTGCTCGGGGAAAACTCCCCGGCGCCGCGGCTGCCGGCCGCGCCCGATCGTCGCGGCTCGTTTTCCGGGTGGCCACGACATGCCCCGAGCGAGAAAGGGCCCTGCTCCACGCGGAACTGGGCGCTGACCAGGGCTGCCCAACGCCGGCCAATTCTCACGAGCGTTCTGCCCAAATCGATCCCGATTTGGGCAGAACGCTCGTGAGAATTGGCCGGAAAACGCCCGGCGAACACACTTCGGGTACCACAAGGCCGCAGGGCGGCCCCCCCCGGGGCCCTGTCCGGGATCGCGTGTCGTCGCGTTCCGGCACCGCCAGGAGGAGCTCCGGGAGGCGTGCTGCGGGGAGGCCGACGCCTCCCGCTCCTCAGCCTCCGGGGGTCCCCTCCCTGGCGCCGGCAGCTGGGGCCGGGCCAGCCCCGAAAGCCGGGCCCGGGCCCGGGCCTGCTTGCTCAGCCTTCCGTTGCCAGGGGCCTGAGCCTGGGGGCCTCCCCATGGGGAACCCTGAGTCCCGCGCCACGAGTCCCCCGACCGTCCCGGCGACAACGGCACCTTTCGCGGCTTCGTCCTAGCCGCGGAGTGAGAGACCAGTCCGTTTCCCCACAGAGGCCAGCCCCCTCCAGGGGCGCCCCGGCCGCCCGCCACGGCGGAGGCGGACGCCCGGCCACGGCGCCTCCATCCACTCTGCTCGGGGAAAACTCCCCGGCGCCACGGCTGCCGGCCGCGCCCGATCGTCGCGGCTCGTTTTCCGGGTGGCCACGACATGCCCCGAGCGAGAAAGGGCCCTGCTCCACGCGGAACTGGGCGCTGACCAGGGCTGCCCAACGCCGGCCAATTCTCACGAGCGTTCTGCCCAAATCGATCCCGATTTGGGCAGAACGCTCGTGAGAATTGGCCGGAAAACGCCCGGCGAACACACTTCGGGTACCACAAGGCCGCAGGGCGGCCCCCCCCGGGGCCCTGTCCGGGATCGCGTGTCGTCGCGTTCCGGCACCGCCAGGAGGAGCTCCGGGAGGCGTGCCGCGGGGAGGCCGACGCCTCCCGCTCCTCAGCCTTCGGGGGTCCCCTCCCTGGCGCCGGCAGCTGGGGCCGGGCCAGCCCCGAAAGCCGGGCCCGGGCCCGGGCCTGCTTGCTCAGCCTTCCGTTGCCAGGGGCCTGAGCCTGGGGGCCTCCCCATGGGGAACCCTGAGTCCCGCGCCACGAGTCCCCCGACCGTCCCGGCGACAACGGCACCTTTCGCGGCTTCGTCCTAGCCGCGGAGTGAGAGACCAGTCCGTTTCCCCACAGAGGCCAGCCCCCTCCAGGGGCGCCCCGGCCGCCCGCCACGGCGGAGGCGGACGCCTGGCCCCGGCGCCTCCATCCACTCTGCTCGGGGAAAACTCCCCGGCGCCGCGGCTGCCGGCCGCGCCCCATCGTCGCGGCTCGTTTTCCGGGTGGCCACGACATGCCCCGAGCGAGAAAGGGCCCTGCTCCACGCGGAACTGGGCGCTGACCAGGGCTGCCTAACGCCGGCCAATTCTCACGAGCGTTCTGCCCAAATCGATCCCGATTTGGGCAGAACGCTCGTGAGAATTGGCCGGAAAACGCCCGGCGAACACACTTCGGGCCCCACAGGGCCGCAGGTGGGCCCCCCCCCGGGGCCCTGTCCGGGATCGCGTGTCGTCGCGTTCCGGCACCGCCAGGAGGAGCTCCGGGAGGCGTGCCGCGGGGAGCCCGACGCCTCCCGCTCCTCAGCCTCCGGGGGTCCCCTCCCTGGCGCCGGCAGCTGGGGCCGGGCCAGCCCCGAAAGCCGGGCCCGGGCCCGGGCCTGCTTGCTCAGCCTTCCGTTGCCAGGGGCCTGAGCCTGGGGGCCTCCCCATGGGGAACCCTGAGTCCCGCGCCACGAGTCCCCCGACCGTCCCGGCGACAACGGCACCTTTCGCGGCTTCGTCCTAGCCGCGGAGTGAGAGACCAGTCCGTTTACCCACAGAGGCCAGCCCCCTCCAGGGGCGCCCCGGCCGCCCGCCACGGCGGAGGCGGACGCCCGGCCACGGCGCCTCCATCCACTCTGCTCGGGGAAAACTCCCCGGCGCCGCGGCGGCCGGCCGCGCCCCATCGTCACGGCTCGTTTTCCGGGTGGCCGCGACATGCCCCGAGCGAGAAAGGGCCCTGCTCCACGCGGAACTGGGCGCTGACCAGGGCTGCCCAACGCCGGCCAATTCTCACGAGCGTTCTGCCCAAATCGATTCCGATTTGGGGAGAACGCTCGTGAGAATTGGCCGGAAAACGCCCGGCGAACACACTTCGGGTACCACAAGGCCGCAGGGCGGCCCCCCCCGGGGCCCTGTCCGGGATCGCGTGTCGTCGCGTTCCGGCACCGCCAGGAGGAGCTCCGGGAGGCGTGCCGCGGGGAGGCCGACGCCTCCCGCTCCTCAGCCTCCGGGGGTCCCCTCCCTGGCGCCGGCAGCTGGGGCCGGGCCAGCCCCGAAAGCCGGGCCCGGGCCCGGGCCTGCTTGCTCAGCCTTCCGTTGCCAGGGGCCTGAGCCTGGGGGCCTCCCCATGGGGAACCCTGAGTCCCGCGCCACGAGTCCCCCGACCGTCCCGGCCACAACGGCACCTTTCGCGGCTTCGTCCTAGCCGCGGAGTGAGAGACCAGTCCGTTTCCCCACAGAGGCCAGCGCCCTCCAGGGGCGCCCCGGCCGCCCGCCACGGCGGAGGCGGACGCCCGGCCACGGCGCCTCCATCCACTCTGCTCGGGGAAAACTCCCCGGCGCCGCGGCTGCCGGCCGCGCCCCATCGTCGCGGCTCGTTTTCCGGGTGGCCGCGACATGCCCCGAGCGAGAAAGGGCCCTGCTCCACGCGGAACTGGGCGCTGACCAGGGCTGCCTAACGCCGGCTAATTCTCACGAGCGTTCTGCCCAAATCGATCCCGATTTGGGCAGAACGCTCGTGAGAATTGGCCGGAAAACGCCCGGCGAACACACTTCGGGCCCCACAGGGCCGCAGGTCGGCCCCCCCCCGGGGCCCTGTCCGGGATCGCGTGTCGTCGCGTTCCGGCACCGCCAGGAGGAGCTCCGGGAGGCGTGCCGCGGGGAGGCCGACGCCTCCCGCTCCTCATCCTCCGGGGGTCCCCTCCCTGGCGCCGGCAGCTGGGGCCGGGCCAGCCCCGAAAGCCGGGCCCGGGCCCGGGCCTGCTTGCTCAGCCTTCCGTTGCCAGGGGCCTGAGCCTGGGGGCCTCCCCATGGGGAACCCTGAGTCCCGCGCCACGAGTCCCCCGACCGTCCCGGCGACAACGGCACCTTTCGCGCCTTCGTCCTAGCCGCGGAGTGAGAGACCAGTCCGTTTCCCCACAGAGGCCAGCCCCCTCCAGGGGCGCCCCGGCCGCCCGCCACGGCGGAGGCGGACGCCCGGCCACGGCGCCTCCATCCACTCTGCTCGGGGAAAACTCCCCGGCGCCGCGGCTGCCAGCCGCGCCCCATCGTCGCGGCTCGTTTTCCGGGTGGCCGCGTCATGCCCCGAGCGAGAAAGGGCCCTGCTCCACGTGGAACTGGGCGCTGACCAGGGCTGCCCAACGCCGGCCAATTCTCACGAGCGTTCTGCCCAAATCGATCCCGATTTGGGCAGAACGCTCGTGAGAATTGGCCGGAAAAGGCCCGGCGAACACACTTCGGGCACCACAGGGCCGCAGGGCGGCCCCCCCCGGGGCCCTGTCCGGGATCGCGTGTCGTCGCGTTCCGGCACCGCCAGGAGGAGCTCCGGGAGGCGTGTCGCGGGGAGGCCGACGCCTCCCGCTCCTCAGCCTCCGGGGGTCCCCTCTCTGGCGCCGGCCGCTGGGGCCGAGCCATCCCCGAAAGCCGGGCCCGGGCCCGGGCCTGCTTGCTCAGCCTTCCGTTGCCAGGGGCCTGAGCCTGGGGGCCTCCGCATGGGGAACCCTGAGTCCCGCGCGACGAGTCCCCCCGACCGTCCCGGCGACAACGGCACCTTTCGCGGCTTTGTCCTAGCCGTGGAGTGAGAGATCACTCCGTTCCCCCACAGAGGCCTGCCCCCTCCACGGGCGCCCTGGCCGCCCGCCACGCCGGAGGCGGACGCCCGGCCACGGCGCCTCCATCCACTCTGCTCGGGGAAAACTTCCCGGCGCCGGAGCCGCCGGCCGCGCCCCATCGTCGCGGCTCGTTTTCCGGGTGGCCGCGACATGCCCCGAGCGAGAAAGGGCTCTGCTCCACGCGGAACTGGCCGCTGACAAGGGCTGCCCAACGCCGGCCAATTCTCACGAGCGTTCTGCCCAAATCGATCCCGATTTGGGCAGATCGCTCGTGAGAATTGGCCGGAAAACGCCCGGCGAACACACTTCGGGCACCACAGGGCCGCAGGGCCGCCCCCCCGGGGCACTGTCCGGGATCGCGTGTCGTCGCGTTCTGGCACCGCCAGGAGGAGCTCCGGGAGGCGTGCCCAGCGGAGGCCGAGGCCTCCCGCTCCTCAGCCTCCAGGGGTCCTCTCCCTGGCGCCGGCAGGTGAACCCGGGCCAGCCCCGAAAGCCGGGCCCGGGCCCGGGCCTGCTTGCTCAGCCTTCCGTTTCCAGGGGCCTGAGCCTGGGGGCCTCCCCATGGGGAACCCTGAGTCCCGCGCCACGAATCCCCTGACCGTCCCGGCTACAACGGCACCTTTCGCGGCTTCGTCCCAGCCATGGATTGAGAGATCCATCCGTTTCCCCACAGAGGCCAGCCCCCTCCACGGGCGCCCCGGCCTCCTGCCACGGCGGAGGCGGATGCCCGGCCACAGCCGCACCATCAACTCTGTTCGGGGAAAACTCCCCGGCCCTTGTGCCGCCGGACGCGCCCCATCGTCACTGCTCCTTTTCCGGGTGGCAACGACATGCCCCGAGCGAGAAGGGGCCCTGCTCCACGCGGCAGTGGGCGCTGACCAGGGCTGCCCAACGCCGGCCTATTCTCACGAGCGTTCTGCCCAAATCGATCCGATTTTGGCAGAACGCTCGTGAGAATTGGCCGGAAAACGCCCGGCGAACACACTTCGGGCACCACAGGGCCGCAGGGCCGCCCCCCCGGGGCCCTGTCCGGGATCGCGTGTCGACGCGTTCCGGCACCGCCAGGAGGAGCTCCAGGAGGCGGGCCCCGGGGAGGCCGACGCCTCCCGCTCCTCAGCCTCCGGGGGTCCCCTCCCTGGCGCCGGCAGCTGGGGCCGGGCCAGCCGCGAAAGCCGGGCCCGGGCCCGGGCCTGCTTGCTCAGCCTTCCGTTGCCAGGGGCCTGAGCCTGGGGGCCTCCGCATGGGGAACCCTGAGTCCCGCGCCACGAGTCCCCCGACCGTCCCGGCGACAACGGCACGTTTTGCGGCTGCGACACAGCTGTGGAGCGACAGATCTTCTTGTTCCCCCAGAGAGGCCAAGCCCTTCCCGGGCGCCCCAGCCTCCCTCCAAGGCGGAGCCGAATGCCCGACCACAGCCCCTCCATCAACTCTGCTCGGAGCAAGCTCCCCGGCGCTGAGGCCCCCGGCCGGGCCCCGTCGTCTCGGCGCGTTTTTGGGTGGCTGGGACATACCCCGAGCGAGAAAGGGTCCTGGGCCACGCGGAACAAGGCCGTCCCCATGGTTGTCCAACGCCAGCTAATTTTCATGAGCGCTCTGCCCAAATCGATCCCGATTAGATATGGACCCTCAACTCTATTGTGATATAATCATCGAGAAATCAGGAAAAAATATTCAATGTAACAAAAGACATTCTCCTCAATCAATGGTGCTGGGAAAACTGGACAGCGATATGTAGAAGAATGAAACTCGACCATTCTCTTACACCATACACAATGATAAACTCGAACTCGATAAAGGAGCTCAACGTGAGACAGGATTCTCTCAGAATCCTAGAGGAGTACATAGGCAGTAACCTCTTCGATATCAGCCACAGCAACTTCTTTCAAGATATGTCTCCAAAGGCCAAGGAAAGAAAAGCGAAAATGAACTTTTGGCACTTCATCAAGATCAATAGCTTCTGCACAGCAAAGGGAACAGTCCACCAATCAAAAGGCAACCCACGGAATGGGAGAAGATATTTGTAAATGACAGTTCAGACAAAAGGTTGAGATCCAGGATCTAGAAAGAACTTCTCAAACTCAACACACACAAAACAGATAATCATATCCAAAAATGGGCAGAAGATATGAACAGACACTCCTCCAACGAAGACATACAAATGGCTATCAGACACATGACAAAATGTTCATCATCACTAGCCATCAGGGAGATTCAAATGAAAACGACATTGAGATACCACCTGACACCAGTTAGAAAGGCCACAATGAGCAAGACAGGAAACAACGTGTGTTGGAGAGGATGTGGAGAAAGGGGAACCCTCTTACACTGTTGGTGGGAATGCAAGTTGGTGCAGTCACTTTGGAGAACAGTGTGGAGATTCCTCCAGAAATTAAGAATAGAGCTTCCCTATGACCCTGCAATTGCACTGCTGGGTATTTACCCCAAAGATACAGATGTAGTGAAAAGAAGGGCCATCTGTACCCCAATGTTTATAGCAGCAAAGGCCTCGGTCGCCAAACTGTGGAAGGAACCAAGATGCCCTTCAATGGACGAATGGATAAGGAAGATGTGGTCCATATACAAGATGGAGTATTATGCCTCCATCAGAAAGGATGAATACCAACTTTTGTAGCAATATGGACGGGAGTGGAAGAGATTATGCTGAGTGAAATAAGTCAAGCAGAGAGAGTCAACTATCATATGGTTTCACTTATTTGTGGAGCATAACAAAGAACAAGGAGGACATGGGGAGATGGAGAGGAGAAGGAAGTTGTGGGAAATGGGAAGGGGATGTGAACCATGAGAGACTACGGACTCTGAAAAAGAACCTGAGGGTCTTGAATGGGTGGGGAGTGGGAGGTTGGGAGAACAAGGTGGTGGGTATTAGGGAGGGCACGTGTTGCATGGAGCACTGGGTGTGGTGCAAATATAAGGAATACTGTTATGCTGAAAAGAAATAATATAGATAGATAGATAGATATTGAAAGTGAAAAAAAAAAAAGGAATGTGCTGAACCTACAGAGCAGAAGAAACCAGAATGCCTCCCTGACGCCACCCCCAATACCGGCGCCCCTGAGGAGCAGGAATGAGGAGTCTCACGGTCCTGCAGACTCACGTCCTCAACTCAGGCATCGGGATTGGTCATCACTGTGCCGGCAGATCAGGGCCGCCATGCCCCTGTGACCTAAACCTAACCCTCGGTTGGGCGTTCAGGCTTCATTCCCCAGAGGACTGGCTCCCTAGCCCTCCAGACTGGGGACCCCATATTCCCAACGTAGGACTCTGGCTGCCACCCATGATGAAACTTGACCACATGGACCTTTGCAGAACGCTCCTTGCCGGAGAAACCTCCATGACCCCTAAAGCCAACCACATCTTCTGAGCACCCCCACACCACAATTCCTTAGCCTTACAGGCCGCCAGAACAATGCCCTCAGCCCAGCCCTCCAGAGAGCCTGAGTCCGTGCTGGCACATCAGGCCTGCCATTCTCCCAGGACCAAACCCTAAGCCTAGGTTGGGTGTTCAGGTTCTAGAACCCTGACACCCAATTCCACCCATGGGTGGGAGCATCAAACTGATGGCATGACTCAGCTTCTCAACCAGCAGGAGATTCCATTTGGTGCTCTCCAACACCCTCAGAGCCCTAGGAACCGGCCAAGCTGCCCTGAGGCCATTCCCGCCATCTTTGCACCTCCAGGCCAAAAACCCAGGGCCTGAGAAGCCTCCGGAGCCCTGCCCTCAACTCAGCCCTTGAGTGAGCCAATATCTGTGCTGGCAGATCCCACATGCCTTCTCCCTAAGACATAACCTTAACGCTAAGCCTAACCCTAATACTAACTCTAGCCCAGGTTGTGTGTTCAGGCATCCCTCCTCCATAGCCTGGTCCCCCAAACGGCCAGATGGGGGACCCCTGAGCTGCACCCCATAATTGCGCCTGATCCCAGGAGGAAACCCTGCCCTTTAGAAATGTGTTGAACCCGCAGAGCGGGAGAAACCTGCATGCCTCCCAGAGCCCACTGCCACTTCTGGCACACCCAAGGACCAGGAACCAGGACTCTCACAGTGCTACAGACTCGCGCCCTCAACTCAGGCATTGGGAAGCATCACCACAGCGCCATCAGATCGGGGCTGCCATGCCCTTACAACCCTACCCTAACCCTAGGTTGGGTGTCAGGCTTCTGTCCCCTGAGGACTGGACCCCTAGCCCTCCAGACTGGGGACCCTGGATTCCCAATGCAGGACTCTGGCTGCCACCCACGATGAAACTGGACCATATGATCCTGTGCAGTATGCTCCTGGCCACAGAATCCTCCATGCCCCCTAAAGCCACCCACGCCTTCCAAGAAATGCCACACCACAAACCCAGAGCCTGACAGGCCACCAGAGCAATGCCCTCAACTCAGCCCTCCGGAGAACCTGAGCCGCACTGGCAGGCCTGCCATTCTCCCAGGACGAAACCCTAACACTAGCTTGGATGTTCAGGCATTGGACCCAGAGGCCTGACACCCAATTCCTCCCATGGGTTGAGCATCAGACTGTCGGCAGGACTCAGTTCTCAGCCAGGAGGAGACCTTTTCATTTGGTGTTCTCTCACACCCTCAGAGCAGTAGCAACCAGCCATTCTCCCTTGAGGCCATTCCCACCAGCTTTGCTCCTCCAGGCCAAGAACCCAGGGCCTGAGGAGCCTCCTGAGTCCTGCCCTCAACTCAGCCCTTGGGTGAGCCCGTATCTGTGCTAGCAGATCCGACATGCCCTGTCCCTAAGCCTAACACTAACCATAATACTATACCTAGCCCAGGTTGTGTGTTCAGGCGTCCATACTCTGACTCCTGGTCCCCAAGGCCCCAGATGGGGGACCCGTGAGCGATACCCCATCATTGAACCTGACACCAGGAGGAAACCATGCTGTTTAGAATTGTGCTGAACCCACAGAGCGGGATAAATTTGAATGTCTCCCTGAGGCCACCCCACTTCCAGCGCCCCCAAGGACCAAGAACCAGGAGTCTCATGGTCCTGCAGACACACGCTCTGAACTCAAGCATTGGGATGGGCCACCACAGCGCCAGCAGATTGGGGCTGCAATGCCCCTACAACCTAACCCTCACAGCAGGACTCACCCTCTCAGCCAGAAGGTGACCTTTCATTTCGTGCTATCTAATGCCCTGAGAATTGTAGAAACTGGCATGCTCCCCTGAGGCGATTTCCAACATCTTTGCCCGTACAGCCCAAAACCCCAGTGCCCGAGGAGCCTCCTGAGTCCCACCCTCAACTCAGCCCTTGGGCGAGCTGATATCTGTGCTTGCATATCCGACATGCCTTGTCCCTAAGACATAACCTTAACCCTAATCCTAATACTAACCCTAGCCCAGGTTCGTGCTCAGGCATCATCCTCCCACAACTGGTCCTCAAAACCCCAGATAGGGGACCCCTGAGTTGCACCCCATAATTGCACATGATCCCAGCATGAACCGTGCCGTTTAGAAATGGGCTGAAGCCACAGAGCAGGAGAAGCCTGCAAGTCTCCCTGAGGCCAAAGCACTTCTGGACCCTCCCAAGGACCGGGAACCAGAGTCTCAATGTCCTGCAGACATAGCCTCAACTCAGGCATCAGGATGGGTCACCACAGCACCGGCAGATCGGGGTTACCATGCCCCAAAGACTTAACCATAATGCTAGGATGGGTGTTTATGCTTCGATCCACAGAGGCCTGGCTCCCTAGCCGTCCAGACTGGGGACCCTGTATTTGCAATGCTGGACTCCGGCTGCCACCCACAAGGAAAATGGCCCACATGGCCCTGTGCAGTACGCTCCTGGCCGGAGAAACCTCCACGCCCCCTAAAGACACCCACACCTTCCGAGGACCCACACACCACCGCCCAGTGCCTGATGGGCCTCCAGAGCAATACCCTCAACTCAGCCCTCCGGAGAGCCTGAGTCCGCACTGGCACCTCAGGCCTGCCATGCTCCCAGGACCAAACCCTAATACCCTAGCTCAGGTGGTCAGGCTCTGGACCCCAGAGGCCTGATACCCAATTCCATCCCAGTGGATAGGAACATCAGACTGATGGCAGGACTCAGCCTCTCAGCCAGGAGAATAAATGAAATAAACCATTTCATTTAGTGCTATCTAACACTCTCAGAGACCTCGAAACCAGCATGCTCCCCTGAGGCCATTCCCACCATCTTTACCTTCTAGGAAAAAAACCCAGGGCCTAAGGAGCCTCCTGAGTCCCGCCTTCAACTCAGCCCTTGGGTGAGCCCATATAAGTGTTACCAGATCCAACATGCCTTGTCCCTAAGACATAACCCTAACCCTAATCTTTTTATTTTTTTTAAGATTTTATTCATTTCTTTGACAGAGACAGATCAGAAGAAGGCACAGAGAGGACGAAGCACGCTCCCCGCTGAGCAGAGAGCCTGATGTGGGGCTCCATCCCAGGACCCTGAGATCATGACCTGAGCGGAAGGCAGAGGCTTTAACCAACTGAGCCACCCAGGCGCCCCACCTTAACACTAATCTTAACACTAACCCTAACCCAAAAACCTAACCCTAACCTCTAAACCTAACATAACAACCTCGGAGCAGTAGAAACCATCATGCTCCCCAGAGGCGATTCCCACCTTCTTTGCCCCTCCAGTCCAAAAATCCAGGGCCTGAGGAGACTCCTGAGTCCCGCCCTCAACACAGCCCTTGGGTGAGTCCATATCTGTGTTGGCAGATCTGACATGCCTTGTCCCTAAGACATACGCCTAACCCTAAGCCTAACCCTAAACCTTACCTCTAACCCTATCCCCTAACTCCTAACCCTAACCCTAACCCTAACCCCTAACAACTAACCCTAACACTCTCCGAACCTCTATCCCTAACCCTAACCCTCCAGACTGGGGATTCCAAAGTCACAACACAGGACTCTGCCTGCCCTCCAGAAAGAAAGGTGCATGAGCACCTAAACACACCCGCCATTGGAAATGCCCCAGACATAATGCCAGATTCTGCCACAACGCCAGATGCATGTCATCCACTCAGCCCTGAGGGAGCCCGCCTCAACACAGCATATCAGCAGCATATCAGAACTGCCATGCCCCTAGGCCTTAACCCTAACCCTAGGTTGGGTGTACAGTCTTCCGTACCCAGAGGCCTAGCCCCCAAACCCGCCAGATTGTGGATGCATGAGACTCACTCTGGCAGTCTGGAGGCTGCCTATGCTGTTACAGTGCCATTTGGAGCTACTTAGACCTCAGAGCAAAAGATAACTTCATGCCCCCCAAGGCAAGCCCCAGCATCTGAGCCCCTCCTGAACACAAACCCAGATTCACACTAGCCACCTATCACCGACCCTCAACTCAGGCCACCGGGGAGTCCGCCTCAGCACTGGCAGATTGGGCCTGTCGCGCCCCAAGACCTCACCCTTAGTTTGAGTTTCCAGGCTTCCATCCCAAGATGCCTAGCCTCCAGGCCCCCTGGATTAAGGACCCCTGAGTGACATTGCAGGACCCCAACAGCCACGCAGGATGAAACCTTGCAGTTTGGAGCTGCTGAATACTCAGAGGGTGAGAAACCTTCAAGCCCCCGTAAAGCTATCCGCACAATTTGCGGCACCCCAGGCCAGAAAGCTGTTTTCTATGAAGCTACCGGACACATGCCCTCAACTCAGCCCTGAGGGGAGCCCATCTCAGCGCCGGCAGATTGGGCCTGCCATGACCCTAGACCCTAACCCTAACCCTAGGTGGGGTATACAGCCTTCCGTGCCCAGAGGCCTGTACCCCAAGCCCATCAGACTGGGGATGACTGAGACTCCCGCCAGCACTCCTCCAGCCTCCTAGGGCAAAATGGTGCCATTTGGAACTGTGCAGGAACCTCAGAGCAGGAGAAAGCTGCATGCCCCCCGCGGACACCACTAGCTTCTTTGCCCCCACAAACACAAACACAGACCTCAAGTCCTGCCTGATTCCCACCCTCCATTCGGCCTATCCAGGAGACCACCTCAATTGCAGCAGATCGGGCCTGCCATGTCCCTAAGCCTTAACCCTAACCCTAGTTTGGATTTTCAGGCTTCCATCCCAAGAGGCCTGGCCCCCACGCCCCCCAGATTAAGGACTTCTGAGCAACACCACAGGACACAGCCTGTCACACAAGTGGAAACCTTGTGGTTTGGAGCTGCAATGAACCCTCAGATGGGGAGAAACTTTCATGCCACCCTAAAGCCACCCCAATAATCAACAGCCACTCTGGCCATAGAGCTGGATTCCATGCCGCCACCAAATGCATACCCTCAACTGAGCCCATAGGGGATCCCGCCTCAGCACTGGCAGATCGGGCCTGCCATTGCCCCTAGGCCCTAACCCTAACACAAGTTTGGGTGTTCAGTCTTCCATTCTGAGGGTCCAGGCAACAAAATCCCCTGGATTAAGGAATCTTGACATACACCTCAGGACTCCGCTTGCCACACAGTAGGAACCTGTGCCTTGGAGTTGTGCTGAACCCTCAGAGGGGGAGAAACTTGCCCCTCTAAAGGCACTCCCATCATCTGCACCCGTCCCCCCGGCCATAAACCAGATTCTGCTGAGCTGCCGGACGCATGCCATAAATTCAGACCCTAGGGCGCCCCACCTCAACATAAGCAGATCAGGCCACCATGCCCCTAAGCCCTTACCAGAACCCCTCTTTAGGTTTTCAGGCTTCCATCCCAGGGGCCTGCCTCCCATGTCCCCCCAGATTAAGGTCTACTGAGCGCCACCACGGGACTCCACCTGGCACTCATGAGGAAAACTTGTGGTTTAGAGCTGCACTGAACACTCAGACGGGGAGAAACCTGCAAACCCCCGTAATGCCACCCCACCATGAGTCACCCCCATGGCCATAAAACCAGATTCTCCTGCGATGCCAGATCTATGCCCTCAACTCGACCCTTAGGGGAGCCCGCATCAGCACCGGCACATTGGACCTGCCATGCCCTTCGGCCCTAACCATAAACCTAGGTGGGGTGTACAGGCTTTCATGAACAGAGGCCTGTCCCCCAAGCCCGCCAGATTGGGCACCTCCGAGATTCATGCCAGTAGAGATTAAGGATTCCTCAGTGACACCCCAGGACTGCGTCTGCCACACAGGAGGAAACCATGCCATTTGGAGCTCTGCAGAACCCTCAGGGTAGGAGAAACCTGCATGCAACCCTGAGGTCACGCCCAGCTTCTGTGGCATCCCTGGACACAAACTCTGAGTCTGACATGCCACCTGATACCCACCCTGAAGTCAGCCCACCAGGGAGCCCACCTCAGCAGTAGCAGATTGAGCATGCCATGCCCCTACGCCCTTACCGTAGCTCTAGTTTCTGATTTCGGGCTTCCATCCCAAGAGGCCTGGCCCCCAAACTCCCCAGATTCAGGACCCCCCTGTAACAAGGCAGAAACCTGAATGCCATGCAGGGGGAAGCCATGACATTTGGAGCTCCAAAGTTTCCTCAGAGAGGGAGAAACCAGCATGCCCCTCTAAAGCCACCCCCACGATCAGCCGTCCCTCTGGCCAGAAACCCTGACTCTTCTGCATTGCAGGATGCATTTCCTCAACTCAATTCTGAGGGTATCTCACCTCTGTGTAGGCTGATCAGGCCTGTCCTGCCCAGCCCATTACCCTTAACCCTATGTTGCATTTTCAGGCTTCCTTCCCCAGGGGCCTATCCACCAAGCCCTCTAGATTGGTAAACTTGGAGCCACACTGTAGGAGTCCCCCTGCCACCCAGCAGGAAACTTGTCCCTTTGGAGCTGTGCAGAACCCTCAGAGCCAGAGAAACCTGCATGACCCCATTAGGACTCCCCCACATTCTGCAGCCCCCTGGCCACAAACCCAGAGCCTGATTCACCACCTGACCCCCATTCTCAACTCAGCTCCTTGGGGAACTCACCTCAACACCAGCAGTTCGGGCCTGCCACGCCACTAGCTCAGCTCTGCTCATGGACACCACCAGCTCTAGGCAGACCTAGAACTCCCCTGTCTGCGGCAAAGCTCTGGGATCCCCCCTCCTTCTTCCCAATTTACACTGGCCCAGGCATTCATGAGAAAGGGGAAGGCTACCTCTTGAATGCTTAATACCTCCTTTCCTCTTCAGCCCTATTTCTCTCCACTTACCTTTGCACCTGGGCAAACTGAAAGTAACATATCAATGGAACATGTACATGCTCTGAGATCTAAATCTTTCATGGCAACTTTCTGAGGGCTCCTTATGCAATAGGAAACTAGTGTATCCTGCCACAGAGTGTTTCATAATGAACAGCTACAGAACAGGAGAGCAAAAGTCATTCCAGTTTGACCTCAGTCTTCATGAAGTAGAACATGGTCTTCTTTTCTTCATTGACTTCAATTCCAATTCGTTTCCATGCAATGTTCATTCCTCTCCTTCAGGGGTAGGATTTTGTGATTCCTCACCTGCATAGAACACCCAGAGCTCATCACAACAAGTACTCTCCCTAATAGCTGTCACCCACTTAACCCTTTGCCCCACACCCCTGCCCCCTAGCAACCCTCGATTTTGCTCTAGGTTAGAGTCTGTTTCCTCATTGGCCTTTCTCCCCTCACTATGTTCATCTGTTTTCTTTCTGAAATTCCATAGAGGTCAAGATATAGGCTATTGGTCTTTTCTTACTGATTTTACTTAGCTAAATCCACTGTAGATCCATCCACATCCTTGCAGATGGTAAGATTTCATCCTTTATGAACCTGGATCCTATTCCATTAAGAAGATGTGGGAGAATGAATACACATACACACACACATATGATATATACGAGTGATATATATATATATATATATATATATATATATATCACTCATCAGTGAATGGACATTTGGTCTCCCTCCATTGTTTTACAATGGTTGAAAATGCTGCTGTAAATATCACGGTGCTTATACCCCACTGAATGTGCATTTTTGTGCCCTTTAGGGAAATAACTAGGAGGAAAATTGCTGGATCCTACTGTTGTTCAGTTCTTAGCTTTTGGAGGACAGACTGTATTCTTTCCAAGAGTGGCTGCAACAACACGCAGGCCCACCAACAATGTAGGAGGGTCCCGGTTTTGGGTTTTGTTTTTTTTTTTTTTAGATTTTATTTATTTATTTGACAGAGGTCACAAGTAGGCAGAGAGGCAGGCAGAGAGAGAGGACGAAGCAGACTCCCCGCTGAGCAGAGAGCCCAATGCGGGGCTCGATCTCAGGACCCTGAGACCATGACCTGAGCCGAAGGCAGTGGCTTAACCCACTGAGCCACACAGGTGCCCCCGAGGGTTCCACTTTAAACAGAACATTCCCTGCCAGCAATTTCCTAAGGAGGAAATATAAAACCTGTGGGAAACCCTGACTCACTGAGCATCAGGAAAGCAGCCACAGAAATTCAGCCCAGGGTTCCTGACACCAAGTCCCTTGAAGCCAACAGAGTGCCTTTACCCAGGGAAATTCCCAAAGACTCTCCTTCTGACTTCACTACCCATGAAACTGCAGAGAAAATACAGCATGTCCAACCATATATAGCCGTTTGAGTGAACCTAGGAAGACAAGCATCCCTTTTAAGTTGTCCAAGACTCCTTGGAATCATTTTGAATTTTCCCTCTGCCCTCATTGGAACTCTTTGGATTCAAAGACGAATCCATTAGGATACATCACCTTGGACAAAGAAGAAGCCATCATCCAAGTCTCTATCTGACCACAAACAGCCACCTCACTCTAGATGCCAGCCGTTCCACCAGAGTCTAGGCCCAGTGGAGTAAACACTGTTCGGTGAAGGAATACTTTCTATGTTCAAAAGGCACACCAAGTCAATCTCACCTTCCCTTTCGAATCCAAGGGATTTCCTAGGAAAGAGATGTTCCAAATACCTTTGTAAGCCAGAAATAAACAGAAAATGAGATCCCTGCCAGGTGCTCCCTGCAGAGAAACTCAGGAGCTCTGGCACCCACACGAGATTGCTTACAGCTGGTTCAGGGTGCCATTTGTGAGCTCCACTGGAGACAAGAGAAAAGCCCAGGAAATTTGGGGTGAAAGGGAATTTTTACCTGCCATCCTGGCATGGATGTGACATTGTCACCCACAGGCCTGCTGTTTTCTCTGAACACTGACGTCCTGGGACAAGCTGCATGACTGACTCAGACGCTGACTTCCAAACTTCAGGTCTCATGGAGCCAGAGTGAAGAAGGGTTGTCAGGTGCAGATAAGCAGGCGTCTCCCACCTAAAGCCTGCACATCTGCTCTGATTCCTGGGAGAAGGAGAGACACAGGCTTGTTTCTTAACTGGTCATTCACTTCCCTCTCAAGCTGGTCAATGCCCTTGTCCTTTTTGGAGAAACAAACATACTTTTCCAAACAAACACTCAGCTCCTCGGTTCCAAATGCACCATGAGTCGGGTTTGGTTCCCCTGGCTCCAGAGCCCAACTGGGAGGACCCTCCTGAACCATCCTGACAGCACATTACCAGCAAACCTGGGGAAAGAGGGCACAATGCTGAGTGGGGGACAGGCTCCATCAATTCTTACCACCACCCTTGAGCCTGGAGAAACAGAGACTATACAGCTCACCACTCCATCCTGTAAAAATAAGCTGTAGTGCCTCACGTTTCAGGGTCTCTCACCGGGCACCTCCGCCCTGCCTTCAGAGCCAGCAAGCTGCACTGACTCCTCTTCAGGTGTGTTTCCCATGGCAGCTCGCCGCTGCCTCCAGTGGTGGCAAGCAGCATCGCCATGCCTTCCAGGGTATCTCACACCACGGCTCACCACTCCCTCCAGTGGAGTGAACTGGCACTGCCGGGCCTTCCATAGACTCATTTTTTTTTTTATTTGTTTATTTACAGCATAACAGTGTTCATTGTTTTGGCATCACACCCAGTGCTCCATGCAGTACGTGCCCTCCCTATTAACCACCACCTGATTCCTCAAACTCCCACCCCACCCTGCCCCTCCAAAACCCTCTGGTTGTTTTTCAGAGTCCATAGTCTCTCATGGTTCATCTCCCCTTCCAGTTTCTCTCAACTCCCTCTCCTCTCCATCTCCCTATGTCCTCCGTGTTATTTGCTATGCTCCACAAATAAGTGAGACCATATGATGCATGACTCTCTCTCTGCTTGACTTATTTCGCTCAGCATAATTTCTTCCAGTCCCGTCCATGTTGCTACAAAAGTTGGGTATTCATCCTTTCTGATGGAGGCATAATACTCCATTGCGTATATGGACCACATCTTCCTTATCCATTCATCCGTTGAAGGGCATCTTGGTTCTTTCCACAGTTTGGTGAGCATAGCCATTGCTACAATAAGCATTGGGGTACAGATGGCCCTTCTTTTCACTCCATCTGTATCTTTGGGGTAAATACCCAGCAGTGCAATTGCAGGGTCATAGGGAAGCTCTATTCTTAATTTCTGGAGGAATCTCCACACTGTTCTCCAAAGTGGCTGCACCAACTTGCATTCCCACCAACAGTGTAAGAGGGTTCCCCTTTCTCCACATCCTCTCCAACACACGTTGTTTCCTGTCTTGCTCATTTTGGCCATTCTAACTGGTGTCAGGTGGTATCTCAATGTGGTTTTCATTTGAATCTCCCTGATGGCTAGTGATGATGAACATTTTTTCATGTGTCTGATAGCCATTTGTAGGTCTTCGTTGGAGAAGTGTCTGTTCATATCTTCTGCCCATTTTTGGATATGATTCTCTGTTTTGTGTGTGTTGAGTTTGAGAAGTTCTTTCTAGATCCTGGATATCAACCTTTTGTCTGTACTGTCATTTGCAAATATCTTCTCCCATTCCGTGGGTTGCCTTTTTGTTTGGTGGACTGTTTCCTTTGCTGTGCAGAAGCTTTTGATCTTGATGAAGTGCCAAAAGTTTATTTTCGCTTTTGTTTCCTTGGCCTTTGGAGACATATCTTGAAAGAAGTTGCTGTGGCTGATATCGAAGAGGTTACTGCCTATGTTCTCCTCTAGGATTCTGATGGATTCCTGTCTCATGATGAGGTCTTTTATCCATTTCGAGTGTAAGAGAATGGTTGAGTTTCATTATTCTACATATAGCTGTCCAGTTTTCCCAGCACCATTGATTGAAGAGACTGTCTTTTTTTCCATTGAATATTTTTTCCTGTTTTGTCGAAGATTATTTCACCGTGGAGTTGAGGGTCCATATATGGGCTCTCCACTCTGTTCCACTGGTCTTTGTGTCTGTTTTTATGCCAGGGCCACGCTGTCTTGGTGATCGCAGCTTTGTAGTAAAGCTTAAAATCGGGTAACGTGATGCCGCCAGTTTTGTTTTTGTTTTTCAACATTGCCTTAGCAATTCGGGGTCTCTTCTGATTCCATACAAATTTTAGGATTATTTGCTCCAGCTCTTTGAAAACTACCGGTGGAATTTTGATCGGAATGGCATTAAAAGCATAGATTGCTCTAGGCAGTATAAACATTTTAACAATGTTTATTCTTCCAATCCAAGAGCATGGAATTGTCTTCCATCTTTTTGGGTCTTCTTCAATTTCTTTCATGAGTGTTCTGTAGTTCCTCGAGTACAGATCCTTTACCTCTTTGGTTAGGTTTATTCCCAGGTATCTTATGGTTCTTGGTGCTCTAGTAAATGGAATCGATTCTCTAATTTCCCTTTCTGTATTTTCACTGTTAGTGTATAAGAAAGCCACTGATTTCTGTACATTGACTTTGTATCCTGCCACGTTACTGAATTGCTGTATGAGTCTAGTAGTTTGGGGGTGGAGTCTTTGGGGTTTTCCATATACAAAATCATGTCATCTGCGAAGAGAGAGAGTTTGACTTCTTCCTTGCCAATTTGGATACCTTTTATTTCTCTTTGTTGTCTGATTGCCGTTGCTAGGACTTCTAATACTATGTTGAACAAGAGTGGTGAGAGTGGGCATCCAAGCCCATTAGAATAACGTCAGACCTTTTCACAGAGACCTGGCAAGCCAGGAAGGGCTGGCAAAATATATTCAGAGTACTAAATGAGAAGAACATGCAACCAAGAATACTCTATCCGGCAAGACTGACATTTAAAATGGATGGAGAGATAAAGAGTTTCCAAGACCAGCAAGGCTTAAAAGACTATGCAACCAGCAAGCCGACACTGCAGGAAATATTAAGGGGGGGGGTCTTATAAAAGAGAAAAAATCCCAAGAATATCATTGAACAGAAATATAGAAACAATCTACAGACAGAAAGACTTCAAAGGCAACATGACATGAATCAAAACCTATCTCTCAATAACCACTCTCAATGTGAATGGCCTAAATGCGCCCATAAAACGACACAGGGTTGCAGATTGGATAAAACGACAGGACCCATCCATATGTTGTCTACAAGAGACCCATTTTGAACCTAAGGATACACCCAGACTGAACGTGAACGGATGGAGAAGCATCTTTCATGCCAATGGGCCTCAAAAGAAGGCCGGGGTAGCGATTCTCATATCAGATAAATTAGATTTTAAACTAAAGACTGTAGTCAGAGATACAGAAGGACACTCCATAATTCTTAAAGGGACTATCCGCCAAGATGATCTAACAATTGTGAATATCTATGCCCCCAATATGGGAGCACCCAATTCCATAAGAAAACTATTAATCAAGATAAAGAGTCATATTGATATGAATACAATAATAGTAGGAGATCTTCATACGCCTCTCTCAGAAATAGACAGATCATCGAAGCAGAAAATTAAAAAAGAAATAAGAGCATTGAATGAAACATTGGACCAGATGGACCTCATAGACATATACAGAACATTCCACCCTAAAACAACAGAATACTCATTCTTCTCAAGTGCACATGGAACCTTCTCCAGAATAGACCACATACTGCGTCACAAGGATTGAGGATGCCTGATACTCATGCTGGGAATCTGCCTGCCACGCAGGGCACCGCTGTGCTGTTTGGAGCTGCGCTGAACCCTCAGAGCTGGAGAAACTTCCATGCACCCCTGAAGTCACCCCCAGGTTATGCGAACGTCTGGACACACACCTAGAGGCTAAGGCCCCGTCTGACACCCGAGCTCAACTCAGCGCACCAGGGCACCTGCCTCTGCACTGGCATATCAGGTCTACCATGGCCCTAGGCCTTAACCCTATCCCTAATTTTGGTTTTCAGGTATCATCCCCAAGAGTCCTGACCCCAAGACCCCAAGATTAAAGAATCCTGAGTGACACCTCAGGACTCTGTCCACCATGCAGGAGGAAACCATGCTGTTTGGAGCTGTGTCGAATCCTCAGAGCGGGAGAAACCTGCACGGTTCACCCGAGGCTATCCCCCACCCTCTGCGCACTATTGGGCCACAAATGTGGAGGCTGGCACTCAGCCTGCCTACCACCCAGGAGGAAACCGTGCCATTTGAAACTGAGTAGAACACTCAGAGTGGGAGAAACTGCATGCCTCCCTGAGCACAACCCCTTCCTTCAGCGGTCCCCTGACCACAAACCTGGACCCTCTCATGCCACCGGACCTCTGCCCTCAATTCATCCCCCTGGGATCCCTTCTCAGTGCCAGCAAATTGGGCCTGCCATGCCCCTGACCCTAACCTTAAGCCTAGGTTGCATTTTCAGTCTTCATCCCCAGAGGCTGGTCCCCCAATTCCTCCATATTTGGACCCCTGAGCCACAACCCAGTGCTCTGTCTGCCACCCGGGAGGAAACCGTTCTGTTTGGAGCTGCACAGAACCATCGGAATGGGAGAAATCTTCATGCTCCCTGAAGCCACCTCCACCTTCGGCCACCCCCCAGGCACAAACCCAGATCGTAATGCACCACCTGACCATGGCCCTCAACTCAGTACCCCAGACATCTAGCCTCGGCACCAGCAGATCAGGCCAGCCATGCCCCTGTGCTCTTTTCCAAGCCCTAGGTTGTGTTTTCAGTCTTCTGTCCTCTGATGATTGACACCAAAGCTCCGCTGATGGGTTACACCTGAACTATACCAGAATATTTCTTGGCCCCCTGAGGCTATCCCACTTTCAGCACCCCCCGTTCACACCTGGATCTTAACACTCACACTGACCCACGTCCTCAACTCTGCTCCCCAGGTCACTCCTCTCAGGGTGGCCTATTGAGACTGACATGACCCTCAGCCCTAACCAAAACTTAGGTACATTTTCTGTCTTGTGTCCCAAGAATACAGGTACCAAAGCCCCACATATGTGGGACCCCTGAGAAATGCCAGAGGACTCTGTCTTCAACCCAGAAGGAAACAGTAGAATTGGAACTCTGCCAAGGACTGAGAGCAGGAGAAATCTGCCTTTCCCCCCAGGGCCACCAACCCGGAGCCTGACTCAGACTGACCCATGTTCTCTACTCAGTCCCCGTGAGAGCTCTGCACAGCACCAGTAAATCAGGCCTGTCATGTTGCTGGGACCTAGCCCCAACCCTAGGTTGGGGTTTCATGCTCTGTCCCCAGAGGACTGGCACCCAAGTCCCACGGATGGGGACCCCTAGCAAGATTTGAGATCTCTGCCTGCCACCCAGAAGGAAACCATACCATTTGGGACTCTGCAAAGGATTCTGAGCAGGAGAAATCTGCCACGCACCACTGAGTTCACCCAGAGTCAGCAGCTGGACACAAACCTGAACCTGACACTTACTCTATCCATCCCTCTGTACTCAGCCCTCTGGATAGCTTGCCACACCACCATCAGATTGGGCCTGCCATGCTCCTAACCCCTAACTGAAGCTTAGTTTGTGTTCTGAGCATTCAATTCCTAGGGGTCTGGTTCCCTACCCCACGGACTGGGGTCACCTTAGCCATACCACAGGACTCATCCTAACACACAGGAGGAAAGCGTGCCATGTAGACCTCTAGAAAGTATTCAAAGCAGGATTAAAATGCCTGCCCATCTGAGCCTATACCAGCAAACCCCCAATTTCAGTGGCCTCTAGGTCACAAACCCTGTGCCTGACCAGAACCAGAACACTCATCCTTAATTCCAGCCTCTAGGAACCACACACACTGTCAGCTGTTTGGGCCTGCAATGTCCTTCGGCCCTAACTCTATCCCTAGCTTGGGTTCTCATGTCTCCGTCCCCTAAGGGTGGGCTCCAAAGCCCTAGGATTTGGGGATGCCTGAGCAATACCACAGGACTCAGGCTCACACCCAGATGGAAATCTTTCCATAATGGACTCCAGTAAGTATATAGGTCAGTATAAATATGAAGGCCCATCTGGTTCCATCGTCGCGGTTCGTTTTCCGGGTGGCCGCGACATGCCCCGAGCGAGAAAGGGTCCTGCTCCACGCGGAACTGGGCGCTGACCAGGGCTGCCCAACGCCGGCCACTTGTCACGAGCGTTCTGCCCAAATCGATCCCGATTTGGCAGAACGCTCGTGAGAATTGGCCGGAAAACGCCCGGCGAACACACTTCGGGCACCACAGGGCCGCAGGGCGGCCCCCCCCGGGGCCCTGTCCGGGACCGCGTGTCGTCGCGTTCCGGCACCGCCAGGATGAGCTCCGGGAGGCGTGCCGCGGGGAGGCCGACGCCTCCCGCTCCTCAGCCTCGGGGGTCCCCTCCCTGGAGCCGGCAGCTGGGGCCGGGCCAGCCCCGAAAGCCGGGCCCGAGCCCGGGCCTGCTTGCTCAGCCTTCCGTTGCCAGAGGCCTGAGCCTGGGGGCCTCCCCATGGGGAACCCTGAGTCCCGCGCCACGAGTCCCCCGACCGTCCCGGCCACAACGGCACCTTTCGCGCCTTCGTCCTAGCCGCGGAGTGAGAGACCAGTCCGTTTCCCCACAGAGGCCAGCCCCCTCCAGGGGCGCCCCGGCCGCCCGCCACGGCGGAGGCGGACGCCCGGCCACGGCGCCTCCATCCACTCTGCTCGGGGAAAACTCCCCGGCGCCGCGGCTGCCGGCCGCGCCCCATGGTCGCGGCTCGTTTTCCGGGTGGCCGCGACATGCCCCGAGTGAGAAAGGGCCCTGCTCCACGCGGAACTGGGCGCTGACCAGGGCTGCCAAACGCCGGCCAATTCTCACGAGCGTTCTGCCCAAATCGATCCCGATTTGGGCAGAACGCTCGTGAGAATTGGCCGGAAAACGCCCGGCGAACACACTTCGGGCACCACAGGGCCGCAGGGCGGCCCCCCCCGGGGCCCTGTCCGGGATCGCGTGTCGTCGCGTTCCGGCACCGCCAGGAGGAGCTCCGGGAGGCGTGCCGCGGGGAGGCCGACGCCTCCCGCTCCTCAGCCTCCGGGGGTCCCCTCCCTGTCGCCGGGAGCTGGGGCCGGGCCAGCCCCGAAAGCCGGGCCCGGGCCCGGGCCTGCTTGCTCAGCCTTCCGTTGCCAGGGGCCTGAGCCTTGGGACCTCCCCATGGGGAACCCTGAGTCCCGCGCCACGAGTCCCCCGACCGTCCCGGCCACAACGGCACCTTTCGCGGCTTCGTTTTAGCCGCGGAGTGAGAGACCAGTCCGTTTCCCCACAGAGGCCAGCCCCCTCCAGGGGCGCCCCGGCCGCCCGCCACGGCGGAGGCGGACGCCAGGCCACGGCGCCTCCATCCACTCTGCTCGGGGAAAACTCCCCTGCGCCGCGGCTGCCGGCCGCGCCCCATCGTCGCGGCTCGTTTTCCGGGTGGCCGCGACATGCCCCGAGCGAGAAAGGGCCCTGCTCCACGCGGAACTGGGCGCTGACCAGGGCTGCCCAACGCCGGCCAATTCTCACGAGCGTTCTGCCCAAATCGATCCCGATTTGGGCAGAACGCTCGTGAGAATTGGCCGGAAAACGCCCGGCGAACACACGTCGGGCACCACAGGGCCGCAGGGCGGCCCCCCCGGGGGCCCTGTCCGGGATCGCGTGTCGTCGCGTTCCGGCACCGCCAGGAGGAGCTCCGGGAGACGTGCCGCGGGGAGGCCGACGCCTCCCGCTCCTCAGCCTCCGGGGGTCCCCTCCCTGGCGCCGGAAGCTGGGGCCGGGCCAGCCCCGAAAGCCGGGCCCGGGCCCGGGCCTGCTTGCTCAGCCTTCCGTTGCCAGGGGCCTGAGCCTGGGGGCCTCCCCATGGGGAACCCTGAGTCCAGCGCCACGAGTCCCCCGACCGTCTCGGCGACAACGGCACCTTTCGCGGCTTCGTACTAGCCGCGGACTGAGAGACCAGTCCGTTTCCCCACAGAGGCCAGCCCCCTCCAGGGGCGCCCCGGCCGCCCGCCACGGCGGAGGCGGACGCCCGGCCACGGCGCCTCCATCCACTCTGCTCGGGGAAAACTCCCCGGCGCCGCGGCTGCCGGCCGTGCCCCATCTTCGCGGCTCGTTTTCCGGGTGGCCGCGACATGCCCCGAGCGAGAAAGGGCCCTGCTCCACGCGGAACTGGGCGCTGAGCAGGGCTGCCCAACGCCGGCCAATTCTCACGAGCGTTCTGCCCAAATCGATCCCGATTTGGGCAGAACGCTCGTGAGAATTGGCCGGAAAACGCCCGGCGAACACACTTCGGGCACCACAGGGCCGCAGGGCCGCCCCCCCCGGGGCCCTGTCCGGGATCGCGTGTCGTCGCGTTCCGGCACCGCCAGGAGGAGCTCCGGGAGGCGTGCCGCGGGGAGGTCGAAGCCTCCCGCTCCTCCGCCTCCGGGGGTCCCATCCCTGGCGCCGGGAGCTGGGGCCGGGCCAGCCCCGAAAGCCGGGCCCGGGCCCGGGCCTGCTTGCTCAGCCTTCCGTTGCCAGGGGCCTGAGCCTGGAGGCCTCCCCATGGGGAACCCTGAGTCCCGCGCCACGAGTCCTCCGACCGTCCCGGCGACAACGGTACCTTTCGCGGCTTCGTCCTAGCCGCGGAGCGAGAGACCAGTCCGTTTCCCCACAGAGGCCAGCCCCCTCCAGGGGCGCCCCGGCCGCCCGCCACGGCGGGGGCGGACGCCCGGCCACGGCGCCTTCATCCACTCTGCTCGGGGAAAACTCCCCGGCGCCGCGGCTGCCGGCCGCGCCCCATCGTCGCGGCTCGTTTTCCGGGTGGCCGCGACTTGCCCCGAGCGAGAAAGGGCCCTGCTCCACGCGGAACTGGGCGCTGACCAGGGCTGCCCAACGCCGGCCAATTCTCACGAGCGTTCTGCCCAAATCGATCCCGATTTGGGCAGAACGCTCGTGAGAATTGGCCGGAAAAGGCCCGGCGAAAACACTTCGGGCACCAGAGGGCCGCAGGGCGGCCCCCCCCGGGGCCCTGTCTGGGATCGCGTGTCGTCGCGTTCCGGCACCGCCAGGAGGAGCTCCGGGAGGCGTGCCGCGGGGAGGCCGACGCCTCCCGCTCCTCAGCCTCCGGGGGTCCCCTCCCTGGCGCCGGGAGCTGGGGCCGGGCCAGCCCCGAAAGCCGGGCCTGGGCCCGGGCCTGCTTGCTCAGCCTTCCGTTGCCAGGGGCCTGAGCCTGGGGGCCTCCCCATGGGGAACCCTGAGTCCCGCGCCACGAGTCCCCCGACCGTCCCGGCGACAACGGCACCTTTCGCGGCTTCGTCCTAGCCGCGGAGCGAGAGACCAGTCCGTTTCCCCACAGAGGCCAGCCCCCTCCAGGGGCGCCCCGGCCGCCCGCCACGGCAGAGGCGGACGCCCGGCCACGGCGCCTCCATCCACTCTGCTCGGGGAAAACTCCCCGGCGCCGCGGCTGCCGGCCGGGCCCCATCGTCGCGGCTCGTTTTCCGGGTGGCCGCGACATGCCCCGAGCGAGAAAGGGCCCTGCTCCACGCGGAACTGGGCTCTGACCAGGGCTGCCCAACGCCGGCCAATTCTCACGAGCGTTCTGCCCAATTCGATCCCGATTTGGGCAGAACGCTCGTGAGAATTGGCCGGAAAACGCCCGGCGAACACACTTCGGGCACCACAGGGCCGCAGGGCGGCACCCCCGGGGCCGTCCGGGATCGCGTGTCGTCGCGTTCCGGCACCGCCAGGAGGAGCTCCGGGAGGCGTGCCGCGGGGAGGCCGACGCCTCCCGCTCCTCAGCCTCCGGGGGTCCCCTCCCTGGCGCCGGCAGCTGGGGCCGGGCCAGCCCCGAAAGCCGGGCCCGGGCCCGGGCCTGCTTGCTCAGCCGTCCGATGCCAGGGGCCTGAGCCTGGGGGCCTCCCCATGGGGAACCCTGAGTCCCGCGCCACGAGTCCCCCGACCGTCCCGGCGACAACGGCACCTTTCGCGGCTTCGTCCTAGCCGCGGAGCGAGAGACCAGTCCGTTTCCCCACAGAGGCCAGCCCCCTCCAGGGGCGCCCCGGCCGCCCGCCACGGCGGTGGCGGACGCCCGGCCACGGCGCCTCCATCCACTCTGCTCGGGGAAAACTCCCCGGCGCCGCGGCTGCCGGCCGCGCCCCATCGTCGCGGCTCGTTTTCCGGGTGGCCGCGACATGCCCCGAGCGAGAAAGGGCCCTGCTCCACGCGGAACTGGGCGCTGACCAGGGCTGCCCAACGCCGGCCAATTCTCACGAGCGTTCTGCCCAAATCGATCCCGATTTGGGCAGAACGCTCGTGAGAATTGGCCGGAAAACGCCCGGCGAACACACTTCGGGCACCACAGGGCCGCAGGGCGGCCCCCCCTGGGGCCCTGTCCGGGACCGCGTGTCGTCGCGTTCCGGCACCGCCAGGAGGACCTCCGGGAGGCGTGCCGCGGGGAGGCCGACGCCTCCCGCTCCTCAGCCTCCGGGGGTCCCCTCCCTGGCGCCGGCAGCTGGGGCCGGGCCAGCCCCGAAAGCCGGGCCCGGGCCCGGGCCTGCTTGCTCAGCCTTCCGTTGCCAGGGGCCTGAGCCTGGGGGCCTCCCCATGGGGAACCCTGAGTCCCGCGCCACGAGTCCCCCGACCGTCCCAGCCACAACGGCACCTTTCGCGGCTTCGTCCAAGCCGCGGAGTGATAGACCAGTCCGTTTCCCCACAGAGGCCAGCCCCCTCCAGGGGCGCCCCGGCCGCCCGCCACGGCGGAGGCGGACGCCCGGCCACGGCGCCTCCATCCACTCTGCTCGGGAAAACTCCCCGGCGCCGCGGCTGCCGGCCGCGCCCCATCGTCGCGGCTCGTTTTCCGGGTGGCCGCGATATGCCCCGAGCGAGAAAGGGCCCTGCTCCACGCGGAACTGGGCGCTGACCAGGGCTGCCCAACGCCGGCCAATTCTCACGAGCGTTCTGCCCAAATCGATCCCGATTTGGGCAGAACGCTCGTGAGAATTGGCCGGAAAACGCCCGGCGAACACACTTCGGGCACCACAGGGCCGCAGGGCGGCCCCCCCCGGGGCCCTGTCCGGGATCGCGTGTCGTCGCGTTCCGGCACCGCCAGGAGGAGCTCCGGGAGGCGTGCCGCGGGGAGGCCGACGCCTCCCGCTCCTCAGCCTCCGGGGGTCCCCTCCCTGTCGCCGGGAGCTGGGGCCGGGCCAGCCCCGAAAGCCGGGCCCGGGCCCGGGCCTGCTTGCTCAGCCTTCCGTTGCCAGGGGCCTGAGCCTGGGGGCCTCCCCATGGGGAACCCTGAGTCCCGCGCCACGAGTCCCCCGACCGTCCCGGCCACAACGGCACCTTTCGCGGCTTCGTTTTAGCCGCGGAGTGAGAGACCAGTCCGTTTCCCCACAGAGGCCAGCCCCCTCCAGGAGCGCCCCGGCCGCCCGCCACGGCGGAGGCGGACGCCAGGCCACGGCGCCTCCATCCACTCTGCTCGGGGAAAACTCCCCGGCGCCGCGGCTGCCGGCCGCGCCCCATCGTCGCGGCTCGTTTTCCGGGTGGGCGCGACATGCCCCGAGCGAGAAAGGGCCCTGCTCCACGCGGAACTGGGCGCTGACCAGGGCTGCCCAACGCCGGCCAATTCTCACGAGCGTTCTGCCCAAATCGATCCCGATTGGGCAGAACGCTCGTGAGAATTGGCCGGAAAACGCCCGGCGAACACACTTCGGGCACCACAGGGCCGCAGGGCGGCCCCCCCCGGGGCCCTGTCCGGGATCGCGTGTCGTCGCGTTCCGGCACCGCCAGGAGGAGCTCCGGGAGTCGTGCCGCGGGGAGGCCGAAGCCTCCCGCTCCTCAGCCTCCGGGGGTCCCCTCCCTGGCGCCGGGAGCTGGGGCCGGGCCAGCCCCGAAAGCCGGGCCCGGGCCCGGGCCTGCTTGCTCAGCCTTCCGTTGCCAGGGGCCTGAGCCTGGGGGCCTCCCCATGGGGAACCCTGAGTCCCGCGCCACGAGTCCCCCGACCTTCCCGGCGACAAAGGCACCTTTCGCGGCTTCGTCCTAGCCGCGGAGCGAGAGACCAGTCCGTTTCCCCACAGAGGCCAGCCCCCTCCAGGGGCGCCCCGGCCGCCCGCCACGGCAGAGGCGGACGCCCGGCCACGGCGCCTCCATCCACTCTGCTCAGGGAAAACTCCCCGGCGCCGAGGCTGCCGGCCGCGCCCCATCGTCGCGGCTCGTTTTCCGGGTGGCCGCGACATGCCCCGAGCGAGAAAGGGCCCTGCTCCACGCGGAACTGGGCGCTGACCAGGGCTGCCCAACGCCGGCCAATTCTCACGAGCGTTCTGCCCAAATCGATCCCGATTTGGGCAGAACGCTCGTGAGAATTGGCCGGAAAACGCCCGGCGAACACACTTCGGGCACCACAGGGCCGCAGGGCGGCACCCCCGGGGCCCTGTCCGGGATCGCGTGTCGTCGCGTTCCGGCAACGCCAGGAGGAGCTCCGGGAGGCGTGCCGCGGGGAGGCCGACGCCTCCCGCTCCTCAGCCTCCGGGGGTCCCCTCCCTGGCGCCGGCAGCTGGGGCCGGGCCAGCCCCGAAAGCCGGGCCCGGGCCCGGGCCTGCTTGCTCAGCCGTCCGTTGCCAGGGGCCTGAGCCTGGGGGCCTCCCCATGGGGAACCCTGAGTCCCGCGCCACGAGTCCCCCGACCCTCCCGGCGACAACGGCACCTTTCGCGGCTTCGTCCTAGCCGCGGAGTGAGAGACCAGTCCGTTTCCCCACAGAGGCCAGCCCCCTCCAGGGGCGCCCCGTCCGCCCGCCACGGCGGAGGCGGACGCCCGGCCACGGCGCCTCCATCCACTCTGCTCGGGGAAATCTCCCCGGCGCCGCGGCTGCCGGCCGCGCCCCATCGTCGCGGCTCGTTTTCCGGGTGGCCGCGTCATGCCCCGAGCGAGAAAGGGCCCTGCTCCACGCGGAACTGGGCGCTGACAAGGGCTGCCCAACGCCGGCCAATTCTCACGAGCGTTCTGCCCAAATCGATCCCGATTTGGGCAGAACGCTCGTGAGAATTGGCCGGAAAAGGCCCGGCGAACACACTTCGGGCACCACAGGGCCGCAGGGCGGCCCCCCCCGGGGCCCTGTCCGGGATCGCGTGTCGTCGCGTTCCGGCACCGCCAGGAGGAGCCTCGGGAGGCGTGCCGCGGGGAGGCCGACGCCTCCCGCACCTCAGCCTCCGGGGGTCCCCTCCCTGGCTCCGGCAGCTGGTGCCGGGCCAGCCCCGAAAGCCGGGCCCGGGCCCGGGCCTGCTTGCTCAGCCTTCCGTTGCCAGGGGCCTGAGCCTGGGGGCCTCCCCATGGGGAACCCTGAGTCCCGCGCCACGAGTCCCACGACCGTCCCGGCGACAACGGCACCTTTCGCGGCTTCGTCCTAGCCGCGGAGTGAGAGACCAGTCCGTTTCCCCACAGAGGCCAGCCCCCTCCAGGGGCGCCCCGGCCGCCCGCCACGGCAGAGGCGGACGCCCGGCCACGGCGCCTCCATCCACTCTGCTCGGGGAAAACTCCCCGGCGCCGCGGCTGCCGGCCGCGCCCCATCGTCGCGGCTCGTTTTCCGGGTGGCCGCGACATGCCCCGAGCGAGAAAGGGCCCTGCTCCACGCGGAACTGGGCGCTGACCAGGGCTGCCCAACGCCGGCCAATTCTCACGAGCGTTCTGCCCAAATCGATCCCGATTTGGGCAGAACGCTCGTGAGAATTGGCCGGAAAACGCCCGGCGAACACGCTTCGGGCACCACAGGGCCGCCGGGCCGCCCCCCCGGGGCCCTGTCCGGGATCGCGTGTCGTCGCGTTCCGGCACCGCCAGGAGGAGCTCCGGAAGGCGTGCCGCGGGGCGGCCGACGCCTCCCGCTCCTCAGCCTCCGGGGGTCCCCTCCCTGGCGCCGGCAGCTGGGGCCGGGCCAGCCCCGAAAGCCGGGCCCGGGCCCGGGCCTGCTTGCTCAGCCTTCCGTTGCCAGGGGCCTGAGCCTGGGGGCCTCCCCATGGGGAACCCTGAGTCCCGCGCCACGAGTCCCCCGACCGTCCCGGCGACAACGGCACCTTTCGCGGCTTCGTCCTAGCCGCGGAGTGAGAGACCAGTCCGTTTCCCCACAGAGGCCAGCCCCCTTCAGGGGCGCCCCGGCCGCCCGCCACGGCGGAGGCGGACGCCCGGCCACGGCGCCTCCATCCACTCTGCTCGGGGAAAACTCCCCGGCGCCGCGGCTGCCGGCCGCGCCCCATCCTCACGGCTCGTTTTCCGGATGGCCGCGTCATGCCCCGAGCGAGAAAGGGCCCTGCTCCACGCGGAACTGGGCGCTGACCAGGGCTGCCCAACGCCGGCCAATTCTCACGAGCGTTCTGCCCAAATCGATCCCGATTTGGGCAGAACGCTCGTGAGAATTGGCCGGAAAACGCCCGGCGAACACGCTTCGGGCACCACAGGGCCGCAGGGCGGCCCCCCCCGGGGCCCTGTCCGGGATCGCGGGTCGTCGCGTTCCGGCACCGCCAGGAGGAGCTCCGGGAGTCGTGCCGCGGGGAGGCCGACGCCTCCCGCTCCTCAGCCTCCGGGGGTCCCCTCCCTGGCGCCGGCAGCTGGGGCCGGGCCAGCCCCGAAAGCCGGGCCCGGGCCCGGGCCTGCTTGCTCAGCCTTCCGTTGCCAGGGGCCTGAGCCTGGGGGCCTCCCCATGGGGAACCCTGAGTCCCGCGCCACGAGTCCCCCGACCGTCCCGGCGACAACGGCACCTTTCGCGGCTTCGTCCTAGCCGCGGAGCGAGAGACCAGTCCGTTTCCCCACAGAGGCCAGCCCCCTCCAGGGGCGCCCCGGCCGCCCGCCACGGCAGAGGCGGACGCCCGGCCACGGCGCCTCCATCCACTCTGCTCGGGGAAAACTCCCCGGCGCCGCGGCTGCCGGCCGCGCCCCATCGTCGCGGCTCGTTTTCCGGGTGGCCGCGACATGCCCCGAGCGAGAAAGGGCCCTGCTCCACGCGGAACTGGGCGCTGACCAGGGCTGCCCAACGCCGGCCAATTCACACGAGCGTTCTGCCCAAATCGATCCCGATTTGGGCAGAACGCTCGTGAGAATTGGCCGGAAAACGCCCGGCGAACACGCTTCGGGCACCACAGGGCCGCCGGGCCGCCCCCCCGGGGCCCTGTCCGGGATCGCGTGTCGTCGCGTTCCGGCACCGCCAGGAGGAGCTCCGGAAGGCGTGCCGCGGGGCGGCGGACGCCTCCCGCTCCTCAGCCTCTGGGGGTCCCCTCCCTGGCGCCGGCAGCTGGGGCCGGGCCAGCCCCGAAAGCCGGGCCCGGGCCCGGGCCTGCTTGCTCAGCCTTCCGTTGCTAGGGGCCTGAGCCTGGGGGCCTCCCCATGGGGAACCCTGAGTCCCGCGCCACGAGTCCCCCGACCTTCCCGGCGACAAAGGCACCTTTCGCGGCTTCGTCCTAGCCGCGGAGCGAGAGACCAGTCCGTTTCCCCACAGAGGCCAGCCCCCTCCAGGGGCGCCCCGGCCGCCCGCCACGGCGGAGGCGGACGCCCGGCCACGGCGCCTCCATCCACTCTGCTCGGGGAAAACTCCCCGGCGCCGAGGCTGCCGGCCGCGCCCCATCGTCGCGGCTCGTTTTCCGGGTGGCCGCGACATGCCCCGAGCGAGAAAGGGCCCTGCTCCACGCGGAACTGGGCGCTGACCAGGGCTGCCCAACGCCGGCCAATTCTCACGAGCGTTCTGCCCAAATCGATCCCGATTTGGGCAGAACGCTCGTGAGAATTGGCCGGAAAACGCCCGGCGAACACACTTCGGGCACCACAGGGCCGCAGGGCGGCCCCCCCCGGGGCCCTGTCCGGGATCGCGTGTCGTCGCGTTCCGGCACCGCCAGGAGGAGCTCCGGGAGGCGTGCCGCGGGGAGGCCGACGCCTCCCGCACCTCAGCCTCCGGGGGTCCCCTCCCTGGCTCCGGCAGCTGGGGCCGGGCCAGCCCCGAAAGCCGGGCCCGGGCCCGGGCCTGCTTGCTCAGCCTTCCGTTGCCAGGGGCCTGAGCCTGGGGGCCTCCCCATGGGGAACCCTGAGTCCCGCGCCACGAGTCCCCCGACCGTCCCGGCGACAACGGCACCTTTCGCGGCTTCGTCCTAGCCGCGGAGTGAGAGACCAGTCCGTTTCCCCACAGAGGCCAGCCCCCTTCAGGGGTGCCCCGGCCGCCCGCCACGGCGGAGGCGGACGCCCGGCCACGGCGCCTCCATCCACTCTGCTCGGGGAAAACTCCCCGGCGCCGCGGCTGCCGGCCGCGCCCCATCCTCACGGCTCGTTTTCCGGATGGCCGCGTCATGCCCCGAGCGAGAAAGGGCCCTGCTCCACGCGGAACTGGGCGCTGACCAGGGCTGCCCAACGCCGGCCAATTCTCACGAGCGTTCTGCCCAAATCGATCCCGATTTGGGCAGAACGCTCGTGAGAATTGGCCGGAAAACGCCCGGCGAACACGCTTCGGGCACCACAGGGCCGCAGGGCAGCCCCCCCCCGGGGCCCTGTCCGGGATCGCGTGTCGTCGCGTTCCGGCACCGCCAGGAGGAGCTCCGGGAGGCGTGCCGCGGGGAGGCCGACGCCTCCCGCTCCTCAGCCTCCGGGGGTCCCCTCCCTGGCGCCGGCAGCTGGGGCCGGGCCAGCCCCGAAAGCCGGGCCCGGGCCCGGGCCTGCTTGCTCAGCCTTCCGTTGCCAGGGGCCTGAGCCTGGGGGCCTCCCCATGGGGAACCCTGAGTCCCGCGCCACGAGTCCCCCGACCGTCCCGGCGACAACGGCACCTTTCGCGGCTTCGTCCTAGCCGCGGAGCGAGAGACCAGTCCGTTTCCCCACAGAGGCCAGCCCCCTCCAGGGGCGCCCCGGCCGCCCGCCACGGCAGAGGCGGACGCCCGGCCACGGCGCCTCCATCCACTCTGCTCGGGGAAAACTCCCCGGCGTCGCGGCTGCCGGCCGCGCCCCATCGTCGCGGCTCGTTTTCCGGGTGGCCGCGACATGCCCCGAGCGAGAAAGGGCCCTGCTCCACGCGGAACTGGGCGCTGACCAGGGCTGCCCAACGCCGGCCAATTCACACGAGCGTTCTGCCCAAATCGATCCCGATTTGGGCAGAACGCTCGTGAGAATTGGCCGGAAAACGCCCGGCGAACACGCTTCGGGCACCACAGGGCCGCCGGGCCGCCCCCCCGGGGCCCTGTCCGGGATCGCGTGTCGTCGCGTTCCGGCACCGCCAGGAGGAGCTCCGGAAGGCGTGCCGCGGGGCGGCGGACGCCTCCCGCTCCTCAGCCTCTGGGGGTCCCCTCCCTGGCGCCGGCAGCTGGGGCCGGGCCAGCCCCGAAAGCCGGGCCCGGGCCCGGGCCTGCTTGCTCAGCCTTCCGTTGCTAGGGGCCTGAGCCTGGGGGCCTCCCCATGGGGAACCCTGAGTCCCGCGCCACGAGTCCCCCGACCTTCCCGGCGACAAAGGCACCTTTCGCGGCTTCGTCCTAGCCGCGGAGCGAGAGACCAGTCCGTTTCCCCACAGAGGCCAGCCCCCTCCAGGGGCGCCCCGGCCGCCCGCCACGGCGGAGGCGGACGCCCGGCCACGGCGCCTCCATCCACTCTGCTCGGGGAAAACTCCCCGGCGCCGAGGCTGCCGGCCGCGCCCCATCGTCGCGGCTCGTTTTCCGGGTGGCCGCGACATGCCCCGAGCGAGAAAGGGCCCTGCTCCACGCGGAACTGGGCGCTGACCAGGGCTGCCCAACGCCGGCCAATTCTCACGAGCGTTCTGCCTAAATCGATCCCGATTTGGGCAGAACGCTCGTGAGAATTGGCCGGAAAAGGCCCAGCGAACACACTTCGGGCACCACAGGGCCGCAGGGCGGCCCCCCCCGGGGCCCTGTCCGGGATCGCGTGTCGTCGCGTTCCGGCACCGCCAGGAGGAGCTCCGGGAGGCATGCCGCGGGGAGGCCGACGCCTCCCGCACCTCAGCCTCCGGGGGTCCCCTCCCTGGCTCCGGCAGCTGGGGCCGGGCCAGCCCCGAAAGCCGGGCCCGGGCCCGGGCCTGCTTGCTCAGCCTTCCGTTGCCAGGGGCCTGAGCCTGGGGGCCTCCCCATGGGGAACCCTGAGTCCCGCGCCACGAGTCCCCCGACCGTCCCGGCGACAACGGCACCTTTCGCGGCTTCGTCCTAGCCGCGGAGTGAGAGACCAGTCCGTTTCCCCACAGAGGCCAGCCCCCTTCAGGGGCGCCCCGGCCGCCCGCCACGGCGGAGGCGGACGCCCGGCCACGGCGCCTCCATCCACTCTGCTCGGGGAAAACTCCCCGGCGCCGCGGCTGCCGGCCGCGCCCCATCCTCACGGCTCTTTTTCCGGATGGCCGCGTCATGCCCCGAGCGAGAAAGGGCCCTGCTCCACGCGGAACTGGGCGCTGACCAGGGCTGCCCAACGCCGGCCAATTCTCACGAGCGTTCTGCCCAAATCGATCCCGATTTGGGCAGAACGCTCGTGAGAATTGGCCGGAAAACGCCCGGCGAACACGCTTCGGGCACCACAGGGCCGCAGGGCAGCCCCCCCCGGGGCCCTGTCCGGGATCGCGTGTCGTCGCGTTCCGGCACCGCCAGGAGGAGCTCCGGGAGGCGTGCCGCGGGGAGGCCGACGCCTCCCGCTCCTCAGCCTCCGGGGGTCCCCTCCCTGGCGCCGGCAGCTGGGGCCGGGCCAGCCCCGAAAGCCGGGCCCGGGCCCGGGCCTGCTTGCTCAGCCTTCCGTTGCCAGGGGCCTGAGCCTGGGGGCCTCCCCATGGGGAACCCTGAGTCCCGCGCCACGAGTCCCCCGACCGTCCCGGCGACAACGGCACCTTTCGCGGCTTCGTCCTAGCCGCGGAGCGAGAGACCAGTCCGTTTCCCCACAGAGGCCAGCCCCCTCCAGGGGCGCCCCGGCCGCCCGCCACGGCGGAGGCGGACGCCCGGCCACGGCGCCTCCATCCACTCTGCTCGGGGAAAACTCCCCGGCGCCGCGGCTGCCGGCCGCGCCCCATCGTCGCGGCTCGTTTTCCGGGTGGCCGCGACATGCCCCGAGCGAGAAAGGGCCCTGCTCCACGCGGAACTGGGCGCTGACCAGGGCTGCCCAACGCCGGCCAATTCACACGAGCGTTCTGCCCAAATCGATCCCGATTTGGGCAGAACGCTCGTGAGAATTGGCCGGAAAACGCCCGGCGAACACGCTTCGGGCACCACAGGGCCGCCGGGCCGCCCCCCCGGGGCCCTGTCCGGGATCGCGTGTCGTCGCGTTCCGGCACCGCCAGGAGGAGCTCCGGAAGGCGTGCCGCGGGGCGGCGGACGCCTCCCGCTCCTCAGCCTATGGGGGTCCCCTCCCTGGCGCCGGCAGCTGGGGCCGGGCCAGCCCCGAAAGCCGGGCCCGGGCCCGGGCCTGCTTGCTCAGCCTTCCGTTGCTAGGGGCCTGAGCCTGGGGGCCTCCCCATGGGGAACCCTGAGTCCCGCGCCACGAGTCCCCCGACCTTCCCGGCGACAAAGGCACCTTTCGCGGCTTCGTCCTAGCCGCGGAGCGAGAGACCAGTCCGTTTCCCCACAGAGGCCAGCCCCCTCCAGGGGCGCCCCGGCCGCCCGCCACGGCGGAGGCGGACGCCCGGCCACGGCGCCTCCATCCACTCTGCTCGGGGAAAACTCCCCGGCGCCGAGGCTGCCGGCCGCGCCCCATCGTCGCGGCTCGTTTTCCGGGTGGCCGCGACATGCCCCGAGCGAGAAAGGGCCCTGCTCCACGCGGAACTGGGCGCTGACCAGGGCTGCCCAACGCCGGCCAATTCTCACGAGCGTTCTGCCCAAATCGATCCCGATTTGGGCAGAACGCTCGTGAGAATTGGCCGGAAAACGCCCGGCGAACACACTTCGGGCACCACAGGGCCGCAGGGCGGCACCCCCGGGGCCCTGTCCGGGATCGCGTGTCGTCGCGTTCCGGCAACGCCAGGAGGAGCTCCGGGAGGCGTGCCGCGGGGAGGCCGACGCCTCCCGCTCCTCAGCCTCCGGGGGTCCCCTCCCTGGCGCCGGCAGCTGGGGCCGGGCCAGCCCCGAAAGCCGGGCCCGGGCCCGGGCCTGCTTGCTCAGCCGTCCGTTGCCAGGGGCCTGAGCCTGGGGGCCTCCCCATGGGGAACCCTGAGTCCCGCGCCACGAGTCCCCCGACCCTCCCGGCGACAACGGCACCTTTCGCGGCTTCGTCCTAGCCGCGGAGTGAGAGACCAGTCCGTTTCCCCACAGAGGCCAGCCCCCTCCAGGGGCGCCCCGGCCGCCCGCCACGGCGGAGGCGGACGCCCGGCCACGGCGCCTCCATCCACTCTGCTCGGGGAAAACTCCCCGGCGCCGCGGCTGCCGGCCGCGCCCCATCGTCGCGGCTCGTTTTCCGGGTGGCCGCGTCATGCCCCGAGCGAGAAAGGGCCCTGCTCCACGCGGAACTGGGCGCTGACAAGGGCTGCCCAACGCCGGCCAATTCTCACGAGCGTTCTGCCCAAATCGATCCCGATTTGGGCAGAACGCTCGTGAGAATTGGCCGGAAAAGGCCCGGCGAACACACTTCGGGTACCACAGGGCCGCAGGGCGGCCCCCCCCGGGGCCCTGTCCGGGATCGCGTGTCGTCGCGTTCCGGCACCGCCAGGAGGAGCTCCGGGAGGCGTGCCGCGGGGAGGCCGACGCCTCCCGCACCTCAGCCTCCGGGGGTCCCCTCCCTGGCTCCGGCAGCTGGTGCCGGGCCAGCCCCGAAAGCCGGGCCCGGGCCCGGGCCTGCTTGCTCAGCCTTCCGTTGCCAGGGGCCTGAGCCTGGGGGCCTCCCCATGGGGATCCCTGAGTCCCGCGCCACGAGTCCCCCGACCGTCCCGGCGACAACGGCACCTTTCGCGGCTTCGTCCTAGCCGCGGAGTGAGAGACCAGTCCGTTTCCCCACAGAGGCCAGCCCCCTTCAGGGGCGCCCCGGCCGCCCGCCACGGCGGAGGCGGACGCCCGGCCACGGCGCCTCCATCCACTCTGCTCGGGGAAAACTCCCCGGCGCCGCGGCTGCCGGCCGCGCCCCATCGTCACGGCTCGTTTTCCGGATGGCCGCGTCATGCCCCGAGCGAGAAAGTGCCCTGCTCCACGCGGAACTGGGCGCTGACCAGGGCTGCCCAACGCCGGCCAATTCTCACGAGCGTTCTGCCCAAATCGATCCCGATTTGGGCAGAACGCTCGTGAGAATTGGCCGGAAAACGCCCGGCGAACACGCTTCGGGCACCACAGGGCCGCAGGGCGGCCCCCCCCGGGGCCCTGTCCGGGATCGCGTGTCGTCGCGTTCCGGCACCGCCAGGAGGAGCTCCGGGAGGCGTGCCGCGGGGAGGCCGACGCCTCCCGCTCCTCAGCCTCCGGGGGTCCCCTCCCTGGCGCCGGCAGCTGGGGCCGGGCCAGCCCCGAAAGCCGGGCCCGGGCCCGGGCCTGCTTGCTCAGCCTTCCGTTGCCAGGGCCCTGAGCCTGGGGGCCTCCCCATGGGGAACCCTGAGTCCCGCGCCACGAGTCCCCCGACCGTCCCGGCGACAACGGCACCTTTCGCGGCTTCGTCCTAGCCGCGGAGCGAGAGACCAGTCCGTTTCCCCACAGAGGCCAGCCCCCTCCAGGGGCGCCCCGGCCGCCCGCCACGGCAGAGGCGGACGCCCGGCCACGGCGCCTCCATCCACTCTGCTCGGGGAAACCTCCCCGGCGCCGCGGCTGCCGGCCGCGCCCCATCGTCGCGGCTCGTTTTCCGGGTGGCCGCGACATGCCCCGAGCGAGAAAGGGCCCTGCTCCACGCGGAACTGGGCGCTGACCAGGGCTGCCCAACGCCGGCCAATTCACACGAGCGTTCTGCCCAAATCGATCCCGATTTGGGCAGAACGCTCGTGAGAATTGGCCGGAAAACGCCCGGCGAACACGCTTCGGGCACCACAGGGCCGCCGGGCCGCCCCCCCGGGGCCCTGTCCGGGATCGCGTGTCGTCGCGTTCCGGCACCGCCAGGAGGAGCTCCGGAAGGCGTGCCGCGGGGCGGCCGACGCCTCCCGCTCCTCAGCCTCTGGGGGTCCCCTCCCTGGCGCCGGCAGCTGGGGCCGGGCCAGCCCCGAAAGCCGGGCCCGGGCCCGGGCCTGCTTGCTCAGCCTTCCGTTGCCAGGGGCCTGAGCCTGGGGGCCTCCCCATGGGGAACCCTGAGTCCCGCGCCACGAGTCCCACGACCGTCCCGGCGACAACGGCACCTTTCGCGGCTTCGTCCTAGCCGCGGAGTGAGAGACCAGTCCGTTTCCCCACAGAGGCCAGCCCCCTCCAGGGGCGCCCCGGCCGCCCGCCACGGCGGAGGCGGACGCCCGGCCACGGCGCCTCCATCCACTCTGCTCGGGGAAAACTCCCCGGCGCCGCGGCTGCCGGCCGCGCCCCATCGTCACGGCTCGTTTTCCGGGTGGCCGCGTCATGCCCCGAGCGAGAAAGGGCCCTGCTCCACGCGGAATTGGGCGCTGACCAGGGCTGCCCAACGCCGGCCAATTCTCACGAGCGTTCTGCCCAAATCGATCCCGATTTGGGCAGAACGCTCGTGAGAATTGGCCGGAAAACGCCCGGCGAACACGCTTCGGGCACCACAGAGCCGCAGGGCGGCCCCCCCCGGGGCCCTGTCCGGGATCGCGTGTCATCGCGTTCCGGCACCGCCAGGAGGAGCTCCGGGAGGCGTGCCGCGGTGAGGCCAACGCCTCCCGCTCCTCAGCCTCCGGGGGTCCCCTCCCTGGCTCCGGCAGCTGGTGCCGGGCCAGCCCCGAAAGCCGGGCCCGGGCCCGGGCCTGCTTGCTCAGCCTTCCGTTGCCAGGGGCCTGAGCCTGGGGGCCTCCCCATGGGGAACCCTGAGTCCCGCGCCACGAGTCCCACGACCGTCCCGGCGACAACGGCACCTTTCGCGGCTTCGTCCTAGCCGCGGAGTGAGAGACCAGTCCGTTTCCCCACAGAGGCCAGGCCCCTCCAGGGGCGCCCCGGCCGCCCGCCACGGCAGAGGCGGACGCCCGGCCACGGCGCCTCCATCCACTCTGCTCGGGGAAAACTCCCCGGCGCCGCGGCTGCCGGCCGCGCCCCATCGTCGCGGCTCGTTTTCCGGGTGGCCGCGACATGCCCCGAGCGAGAAAGGGCCCTGCTCCACGCGGAACTTGGCGCTGACCAGGGCTGCCCAACGCCGGCCAATTCTCACGAGCGTTCTGCCCAAATCGATCCCGATTTGGGCAGAACGCTCGTGAGAATTGGCCGGAAAAGGCCCGGCGAACACACTTCGGGCACCACAGGGCCGCAGGGCGGCCCCCCCCCGGGGCCCTGTCCGGGATCGCGTGTCGTCGCGTTCCGGCACCGCCAGGAGGAGCTCCGGGAGGCGTGCCGCGGGGAGGCCGACGCCTCCCGCTCCTCAGCCTTCGGGGGTCCCCTCCCTGGCGCCGGCAGCTGGGGCCGGGCCAGCCCCGAAAGCCGGGCCCGGGCCCGGGCCTGCTTGCTCAGCCTTCCGTTGCCAGGGGCCTGAGCCTGGGGGCCTCCCCATGGGGAACCCTGAGTCCCGCGCCACGAGTCCCACGACCGTCCCGGCGACAACGGCACCTTTCGTGGCTTCGTCCTAGCCGCGGAGCGAGAGACCAGTCCGTTTCCCCACAGAGGCCAGCCCCCTCCAGGGGCGCCCCGGCCGCCTGCCACGGCGGAGGCGGACGCCCGGCCACGGCGCCTCCATCCACTCTGCTCGGGGAAAACTCCCCGGCGCCGCGGCTGCCGGCCGCGCCCCATCGTCGCGGCTCGTTTTCCGGGTGGCCGCGACATACCCCGAGCGAGAAAGGGCCCTGCTCCACGCGGAACTTGGCGCTGACCAGGGCTGCCCAACGCCGGCCAATTCTCACGAGCGTTCTGCCCAAATCGATCCCGATTTGGGCAAAACGCTCGTGAGAATTGGCCGGAAAAGGCCCGGCGAACACACTTCGGGCACCACAGGGCCGCAGGGCGGCCCCCCCCGGGGCCCTGTCCGGGATCGCGTGTCGTCGCGTTCCGGCACCGCCAGGAGGAGCTCCGGGAGGCGTGCCGCGGGGAGGCCGACGCCTCCCGCTCCTCAGCCTTCGGGGGTCCCCTCCCTGGCGCCGGCAGCTGGGGCCGGGCCAGCCCCGAAAGCCGGGCCCGGGCCCGGGCCTGCTTGCTCAGGCTTCCGTTGCCAGGGGCCTGAGCCTGGGGGCCTCCCCATGGGGAAACCTGAGTCCCGCGCCACGAGTCCCCCGACCGTACTGGCGACAACGGCACCTTTCGCGGCTTCGTCCTAGCCGCGGAGTGAGAGACCAGTCCGTTTCCCCACAGAGGCCAGCCCCCTCCAGGGGCGCCCCGGCCGCCCGCCACGGCGGAGGCGGACGCCCGGCCACGGCGCCTCCATCCACTCTGCTCGGGGAAAACTCCCCGGCGCCGCGGCTGCCGGCCGCGCCCCATCGTCGCGGCTCGTTTTCCGGGTGGCCGCGACATGCCCCGAGCGAGAAAGGGCCCTGCTCCACGCGGAACTGGGCGCTGACCAGGGCTGCCCAACGCCGGCCAATTCTCACTAGCGTTCTGCCAAAATCGATCCCGATTTGGGCAGAACGCTCGTGAGAATTGGCCGGAAAACGCCCGGCGAACACACTTCGGGCACCACAGGGCCGCAGGGCGGCCCCCCCCGGGGCCCTGTCCGGGATCGCGTGTCGTCGCGTTCCGGCACCGCCAGGAGGAGCTCCGGGAGGCGTGCCGCGGGGAGGCCGAAGCCTCCCGCTCCTCAGCCTCCGGGGTTCCCCTCCCTGGCGCCGGGACCTGGGGCCGGGCCAGCCCCGAAAGCCGGGCCCGGGCCCGGGCCTGCTTGCTCAGCCTTCCGTTGCCAGGGGCCTGAGCCTGGGGGCCTCCCCATGGGGAACCCTGAGTCCCGCGCCACGAGTCCCCCGACCGTCCCGGCGACAACGGCACCTTTCGCGGCTTCGTCCAAGCCGCGGAGCGAGAGACCAGTCCGTTTCCCCACAGAGGCCAGCCCCCTCCAGGGGCGCCCCGGCCGCCCGCCACGGCAGAGGCGGACGCCCGGCCACGGCGCCTCCATCCACTCTGCTCGGGGAAAACTCCCCGGCGCCGCGGCTGCCGGCCGCGCCCCATCGTCGCGGCTCGTTTTCCGGGTGGCCGCGACATGCCCCGAGCGAGAAAGGGCCCTGCTCCACGCGGAACTGGGCGCTGACCAGGGCTGCCCAACGCCGGCCAATTCTCACGAGCGTTCTGCCCAAATCGATCCCGATTTGGGCAGAACGCTCGTGAGAATTGGCCGGAAAACGCCCGGCGAACACACTTCGGGCACCACAGGGCCGCAGGGCGGCACCCCCGGGGCCCTGTCCCGGATCGCGTGTCGTCGCGTTCCGGCACCGCCAGGAGGAGCTCCGGGAGGCGTGCCGCGGGGAGGCCGACGCCTCCCGCTCCTCAGCCTCCGGGGGTCCCCTCCCTGGCGCCGGCAGCTAGGGCCCGGCCAGCCCCGAAAGCCGGGCCCGGGCCCGGGCCTGCTTGCTCAGCCTTCCGTTGCCAGGGGCCTGAGCCTGGGGGCCTCCCCATGGGGAACCCTGAGTCCCGCGCCACGAGTCCCCCGATCGTCCCGGCGACAACGGCACCTTTCGCGGCTTCGTCCTAGCCGCGGAGCGAGAGACCAGTCCGTTTCCCCACAGAGGCCAGCCCCTTCCAGGGGCGCCCCGGCCGCCCGCCACGGCAGAGGCGGACGCCCGGCCACGGCGCCTCCATCCACTCTGCTCGGGGAAAACTCCCCGGCGCCGCGGCTGCCAGCCGCGCCCCATCGTCGCGGCTCGTTTTCCGGGTGGCCGCGACATGCCCCGAGCGAGAAAGGGCCCTGCTCCACGCGGAACTGGGCGCTGACCGGGGCTGCCCAACGCCGGCCAATTCTCACGAGCGTTCTGCCCAAATCGATCCCGATTTGGGCAGAACGCTCGTGAGAATTGGCCGGAAAACGCCCGGCGAACACACTTCGGGCACCACAGGGCCGCAGGGCGGCCCCCCCCGGGGCCCTGTCCGGGATCGCGTGTCGTCGCGTTCCGGCACCGCCAGGAGGAGCTCCGGGAGGCGTGCCGCGGAGAGGCCGACGCCTCCCGCTCCTCAGCCTCCGGGGGTCCCCTCCCTGGCGCCGGGAGCTGGGGCCGGGCCAGCCCCGAAAGCCGGGCCCGGGCCCGGGCCTGCTTGCTCAGCCTTCCGTTGCCAGGGGCCTGAGCCTGGGGGCCTCCCCATGGGGAACCCTGAGTCCCGCGCCACGAGTCCCCCGACCGTCCCGGCGACAACGGCACCTTTCGCGGCTTCGTCCTAGCCGCGGAGTGAGAGACCAGTCCGTTTCCCCACAGAGGCCAGCCCCCTCCAGGGGCGCCCCGTCCGCCCGACACGGCGGAGGCTGACGCCCGGCCACGGCGCCTCCATCCACTCTGCTCGGGGATAACTCCCCGGCGCCACGGCTGCCGGCCGCACCCCATCGTCGCGGCTCGTTTTCCGGGTGGCCGCGACATGCCCCGAGCGAGAAAGGGCCCTGCTCCACGCGGAACTGGGCGCTGACCAGGGCTGCCCAACGCCGGCCAATTCTCACGAGCGTTCTGCCCAAATCGATCCCGATTTGGGCAGAACGCTCGTGAGAATTGGCCGGAAAAGGCCCGGCGAACACACTTCGGGCACCACAGGGCCGCAGGGCCGGCCCCCCCGGGGCCCTGTCCGGGATCGCGTGTCGTCGCGTTCCGGCACCGCCAGGAGGAGCTCCGGGAGGCGTGCCCCGGGGAGGCCGACGCCTCCCGCTCCTCAGCCTCCAGGGGTCCCCTCCCTGGCGCCGGCAGCTGGGGCCGGGCCTGCCCCGAAAGCCGGGCCCGGGCCCGGGCCTGCTTGCTCAGCCTTCCGTTGCCAGGCGCCTGAGCCTGGGGGCCTCCCCATGGGGAACCCTGAGTCCCGCCCCACGAGTCCCCCGACCGTCCCGGCCACAACGGCACCTTTCGCGGCTTCGTCCTAGCCGCGGAGTGAGAGACCAGTCCGTTTCCCCACAGAGGCCAGCCCCCTCCAGGGGAGCCCCGGCCGCCCGACACGGCGGAGGCGGACGCCCGGCCACGGCGCCTCCATCCACTCTGCTCGGGGAAAACTCCCCGGCGCCGCGGCTGCCGGCCGCGCCCCATCGTCGCGGCTCGTTTTCCGGGTGGCCGCGACATGCCCCGAGCGAGAAAGGGCCCTGCTCCACGCGGAACTGGGCGCTGACCAGGGCTGCCCAACGCCGGCCAATTCTCACGAGCGTTCTGCCCAAATCGATCCCGATTTGGGCAGAACGCTCGTGAGAATTGGCCGGAAAAGGCCCGGCGAACACACTTCGGGCACCACAGGGCCGCAGGGCGGCACCCCCGGGGCCCTGTCCGGGTTCGCGTGTCGTCGCGTTCCGGCACCGCCAGGAGGAGCTCCGGGAGGCGTGCCGCGGGGAGGCCGACGCGCCCGCTCCTCAGCCTCCGGGGGTCCCCTCCCTGGCGCCGGCAGCTGGGGCCGGGCCAGCCCCGAAAGCCGGGCCCGGGCCCGGGCCTGCTTGCTCAGCCTTCCGTTGCCAGGGGCCTGAGCCTGGGGGCCTCCCCATGGGGAACCCTGAGTCCCGCGCCACGAGTCCCCCGACCTTCCCGGCGACAACGGCACCTTTCGCGTCTTCGTCCTAGCCGCGGAGCGAGAGACCAGTCCGTTTCCCCACAGAGGCCAGCCCCCTCCAGGGGCGCCCCGGCCGCCCGCCACGGCGGAGGCGGACGCCCGGCCAAGGCGCCTCCATCCACTCTGCTCGGGGAAAACTCCCCGGCGCCGCGGCTGCCGGCCGCGCCCCATCGTCGCGGCTCGTTTTCCGGGTGGCCGCGACATGCCCCGAGCGAGAAAGGGCCCTGCTCCACGCGGAACTGGGCGCTGACCAGGGCTGCCCAACGCCGGCCAATTCTCACGAGCGTTCTGCCCAAATCGATCCCGATTTGGGCAGAACGCTCGTGAGAATTCGCCGGAAAACGCCCGGCGAACACACTTCGGGCACCACAGGGCCGCAGGGCGGCCCCCCCCGGGGCCCTGTCCGGGATCGCGTGTCTTCGCGTTCCGGCACCGCCAGGAGGAGCTCCGGGAGGCGTGCGCGGGGAGGCCGAAGCCTCCCGCTCCTCAGCCTCCGGGGGTCCCCTCCCTGGCGCCGGGAGCTGGGGCCGGGCCAGCCCCGAAAGCCGGGCCCGGGCCCGGGCCTGCTTGCTCAGCCTTCCGTTGCCAGGGGCCTGAGCCTGGGGGCCTCCCCATGGGGAACCCTGAGTCCCGCACCACGAGTCCCCCGACCGTCCCGGCGACAACGGCACCTTTCGCGGCTTCGTCCTAGCCGCGGAGTGAGAGACCAGTCCGTTTCCCCACAGAGGCCAGCCCCCTTCAGGGGCGCCCCGGCCGCCCGCCACGGCGGAGGCGGACGCCCGGCCAAGGCGCCTCCATCCACTCTGCTCGGGGAAAACTCCCCGGCGCCGCGGCTGCCGGCCGCGCCCCATCCTCACGGCTCGTTTTCCGGATGGCCGCGTCATGCCCCGAGCGAGAAAGGGCCCTGCTCCACGCGGAACTGGGCGCTGACCAGGGCTGCCCAACGCCGGCCAATTCTCACGAGCGTTCTGCCCAAATCGATCCCGATTTGGGCAGAACGCTCGTGAGAATTGGCCGGAAAACGCCCGGCGAACACGCTTCGGGCACCACAGGGCCGCAGGGCGGCCCCCCCCGGGGCCCTGTCCGGGATCGCGTGTCGTCGCGTTCCGGCACCGCCAGGAGGAGCTCCGGGAGGCGTGCCGCGGGGAGGCCGACGCCTCCCGCTCCTCAGCCTCCGGGGGTCCCCTCCCTGGCGCCGGCAGCTGGGGCCGGGCCAGCCCCGAAAGCCGGGCCCGGGCCCGGGCCTGCTTGCTCAGCCTTCCGTTGCCAGGGGCCTGAGCCTGGGGGCCTCCCCATGGGGAACCCTGAGTCCCGCGCCACGAGTCCCCCGACCGTCCCGGCGACAACGGCACCTTTCGCGGCTTCGTCCTAGCCGCGGAGCGAGAGACCAGTCCGTTTCCCCACAGAGGCCAGCCCCCTCCAGGGGCGCCCCGGCCGCCCGCCACGGCAGAGTCGGACGCCCGGCCACGGCGCCTCCATCCACTCTGCTCGGGGAAAACTCCCCGGCGCCGCGGCTGCCGGCCGCGCCCCATCGTCGCGGCTCGTTTTCCGGGTGGCCGCGTCATGCCCCGAGCGAGAAAGGGCCCTGCTCCACGCGGAACTGGGCGCTGACAAGGGCTGCCCAACGCCGGCCAATTCTCACGAGCGTTCTGCCCAAATCGATCCCGATTTGGGCAGAACGCTCGTGAGAATTGGCCGGAAAAGGCCCGGCGAACACACTTCGGGCACCACAGGGCCGCAGGGCGGCCCCCCCCGGGGCCCTGTCCGGGATCGCGTGTCGTCGCGTTCCGGCACCGCCAGGAGGAGCTCCGGGAGGCGTGCCGCGGGGAGGCCGACGCCTCCCGCACCTCAGCCTCCGGGGGTCCCCTCCCTGGCTCCGGCAGCTGGTGCCGGGCCAGCCCCGAAAGCCGGGCCCGGGCCCGGGCCTGCTTGCTCAGCCTTCCGTTGCCAGGGGCCTGAGCCTGGGGGCCTCCCCATGGGGAACCCTGAGTCCCGCGCCACGAGTCCCACGACCGTCCCGGCGACAACGGCACCTTTCGCGGCTTCGTCCTAGCCGCGGAGTGAGAGACCAGTCCGTTTCCCCACAGAGGCCAGCCCCCTCCAGGGGCGCCCCGGCCGCCCGCCACGGCAGAGGCGGACGCCCGGCCACGGCGCCTCCATCCACTCTGCTCGGGGAAAACTCCCCGGCGCCGCGGCTGCCGGCCGCGCCCCATCGTCGCGGCTCGTTTTCCGGGTGGCCGCGACATGCCCCGAGCGAGAAAGGGCCCTGCTCCACGCGGAACTGGGCGCTGACCAGGGCTGCCCAACGCCGGCCAATTCTCACGAGCGTTCTGCCCAAATCGATCCCGATTTGGGCAGAACGCTCGTGAGAATTGGCCGGAAAACGCCCGGCGAACACGCTTCGGGCACCACAGGGCCGCCGGGCCGCCCCCCCGGGGCCCTGTCCGGGATCGCGTGTCGTCGCGTTCCGGCACCGCCAGGAGGAGCTCCGGAAGGCGTGCCGCGGGGCGGCCGACGCCTCCCGCTCCTCAGCCTCCGGGGGTCCCCTCCCTGGCGCCGGCAGCTGGGGCCGGGCCAGCCCCGAAAGCCGGGCCCGGGCCCGGGCCTGCTTGCTCAGCCTTCCGTTGCCAGGGGCCTGAGCCTGGGGGCCTCCCCATGGGGAACCCTGAGTCCCGCGCCACGAGTCCCCCGACCGTCCCGGCGACAACGGCACCTTTCGCGGCTTCGTCCTAGCCGCGGAGTGAGAGACCAGTCCGTTTCCCCACAGAGGCCAGCCCCCTTCAGGGGCGCCCCGGCCGCCCGCCACGGCGGAGGCGGACGCCCGGCCACGGCGCCTCCATCCACTCTGCTCGGGGAAAACTCCCCGGCGCCGCGGCTGCCGGCCGCGCCCCATCGTCACGGCTCGTTTTCCGGATGGCCGCGTCATGCCCCGAGCGAGAAAGGGCCCTGCTCCACGCGGAACTGGGCGCTGACCAGGGCTGCCCAACGCCGGCCAATTCTCACGAGCGTTCTGCCCAAATCGATCCCGATTTGGGCAGAACGCTCGTGAGAATTGGCCGGAAAACGCCCGGCGAACACGCTTCGGGCACCACAGGGCCGCAGGGCGGCCCCCCCCGGGGCCCTGTCCGGGATCGCGTGTCGTCGCGTTCCGGCACCGCCAGGAGGAGCTCCGGGAGGCGTGCCGCGGGGAGGCCGACGCCTCCCGCTCCTCAGCCTCCGGGGGTCCCCTCCCTGGCGCCGGCAGCTGGGGCCGGGCCAGCCCCGAAAGCCGGGCCCGGGCCCGGGCCTGCTTGCTCAGCCTTCCGTTGCCAGGGGCCTGAGCCTGGGGGCCTCCCCATGGGGAACCCTGAGTCCCGCGCCACGAGTCCCCCGACCGTCCCGGCGACAACGGCACCTTTCGCGGCTTCGTCCTAGCCGCGGAGCGAGAGACCAGTCCGTTTCCCCACAGAGGCCAGCCCCCTCCAGGGGCGCCCCGGCCGCCCGCCACGGCAGAGGCGGACGCCCGGCCACGGCGCCTCCATCCACTCTGCTCGGGGAAAACTCCCCGGCGCCGCGGCTGCCGGCCGCGCCCCATCGTCGCGGCTCGTTTTCCGGGTGGCCGCGACATGCCCCGAGCGAGAAAGGGCCCTGCTCCACGCGGAACTGGGCGCTGACCAGGGCTGCCCAACGCCGGCCAATTCACACGAGCGTTCTGCCCAAATCGATCCCGATTTGGGCAGAACGCTCGTGAGAATTGGCCGGAAAACGCCCGGCGAACACGCTTCGGGCACCACAGGGCCGCCGGGCCGCCCCCCCGGGGCCCTGTCCGGGATCGCGTGTCGTCGCGTTCCGGCACCGCCAGGAGGAGCTCCGGAAGGCGTGCCGCGGGGCGGCCGACGCCTCCCGCTCCTCAGCCTCTGGGGGTCCCCTCCCTGGCGCCGGCAGCTGGGGCCGGGCCAGCCCCGAAAGCCGGGCCCGGGCCCGGGCCTGCTTGCTCAGCCTTCCGTTGCCAGGGGCCTGAGCCTGGGGGCCTCCCCATGGGGAACCCTGAGTCCCGCGCCACGAGTCCCCCGACCGTCCCGGCGACAACGGCACCTTTCGCGGCTTCGTCCTAGCCGCGGAGTGAGAGACCAGTCCGTTTCCCCACAGAGGCCAGCCCCCTCCAGGGGCGCCCCGGCCGCCCGCCACGGCGGAGGCGGACGCCCGGCCACGGCGCCTCCATCCACTCTGCTCGGGGAAAACTCCCCGGCGCCGCGGCTGCCGGCCGCGCCCCATCGTCACGGCTCGTTTTCCGGGTGGCCGCGTCATGCCCCGAGCGAGAAAGGGCCCTGCTCCACGCGGAATTGGGCGCTGACCAGGGCTGCCCAACGCCGGCCAATTCTCACGAGCGTTCTGCCCAAATCGATCCCGATTTGGGCAGAACGCTCGTGAGAATTGGCCGGAAAACGCCCGGCGAACACGCTTCGGGCACCACAGGGCCGCAGGGCGGCCCCCCCCGGGGCCCTGTCCGGGATCGCGTGTCGTCGCGTTCCGGCACCGCCAGGAGGAGCTCCGGGAGGCGTGCCGCGGGGAGGCCGACGCCTCCCGCTCCTCAGCCTCCGGGGGTCCCCTCCCTGGCGCCGGCAGCTGGGGCCGGGCCAGCCCCGAAAGCCGGGCCCGGGCCCGGGCCTGCTTGCTCAGCCTTCCGTTGCCAGGGGCCTGAGCCTGGGGGCCTCCCCATGGGGAACCCTGAGTCCCGCGCCACGAGTCCCCCGACCGTCCCGGCGACAACGGCACCTTTCGCGGCTTCGTCCTAGCCGCGGAGCGAGAGACCAGTCCGTTTCCCCACAGAGGCCAGCCCCCTCCAGGGGCGCCCCGGCCGCCCGCCACGGCAGAGTCGGACGCCCGGCCACGGCGCCTCCATCCACTCTGCTCGGGGAAAACTCCCCGGCGCCGCGGCTGCCGGCCGCGCCCCATCGTCGCGGCTCGTTTTCCGGGTGGCCGCGTCATGCCCCGAGCGAGAAAGGGCCCTGCTCCACGCGGAACTGGGCGCTGACAAGGGCTGCCCAACGCCGGCCAATTCTCACGAGCGTTCTGCCCAAATCGATCCCGATTTGGGCAGAACGCTCGTGAGAATTGGCCGGAAAAGGCCCGGCGAACACACTTCGGGCACCACAGGGCCGCAGGGCGGCCCCCCCCGGGGCCCTGTCCGGGATCGCGTGTCGTCGCGTTCCGGCACCGCCAGGAGGAGCTCCGGGAGGCGTGCCGCGGGGAGGCCGACGCCTCCCGCACCTCAGCCTCCGGGGGTCCCCTCCCTGGCTCCGGCAGCTGGTGCCGGGCCAGCCCCGAAAGCCGGGCCCGGGCCCGGGCCTGCTTGCTCAGCCTTCCGTTGCCAGGGGCCTGAGCCTGGGGGCCTCCCCATGGGGAACCCTGAGTCCCGCGCCACGAGTCCCACGACCGTCCCGGCGACAACGGCACCTTTCGCGGCTTCGTCCTAGCCGCGGAGTGAGAGACCAGTCCGTTTCCCCACAGAGGCCAGCCCCCTCCAGGGGCGCCCCGGCCGCCCGCCACGGCAGAGGCGGACGCCCGGCCACGGCGCCTCCATCCACTCTGCTCGGGGAAAACTCCCCGGCGCCGCGGCTGCCGGCCGCGCCCCATCGTCGCGGCTCGTTTTCCGGGTGGCCGCGACATGCCCCGAGCGAGAAAGGGCCCTGCTCCACGCGGAACTGGGCGCTGACCAGGGCTGCCCAACGCCGGCCAATTCTCACGAGCGTTCTGCCCAAATCGATCCCGATTTGGGCAGAACGCTCGTGAGAATTGGCCGGAAAACGCCCGGCGAACACGCTTCGGGCACCACAGGGCCGCCGGGCCGCCCCCCCGGGGCCCTGTCCGGGATCGCGTGTCGTCGCGTTCCGGCACCGCCAGGAGGAGCTCCGGAAGGCGTGCCGCGGGGCGGCCGACGCCTCCCGCTCCTCAGCCTCCGGGGGTCCCCTCCCTGGCGCCGGCAGCTGGGGCCGGGCCAGCCCCGAAAGCCGGGCCCGGGCCCGGGCCTGCTTGCTCAGCCTTCCGTTGCCAGGGGCCTGAGCCTGGGGGCCTCCCCATGGGGAACCCTGAGTCCCGCGCCACGAGTCCCCCGACCGTCCCGGCGACAACGGCACCTTTCGCGGCTTCGTCCTAGCCGCGGAGTGAGAGACCAGTCCGTTTCCCCACAGAGGCCAGCCCCCTTCAGGGGCGCCCCGGCCGCCCGCCACGGCGGAGGCGGACGCCCGGCCACGGCGCCTCCATCCACTCTGCTCGGGGAAAACTCCCCGGCGCCGCGGCTGCCGGCCGCGCCCCATCGTCACGGCTCGTTTTCCGGATGGCCGCGTCATGCCCCGAGCGAGAAAGGGCCCTGCTCCACGCGGAACTGGGCGCTGACCAGGGCTGCCCAACGCCGGCCAATTCTCACGAGCGTTCTGCCCAAATCGATCCCGATTTGGGCAGAACGCTCGTGAGAATTGGCCGGAAAACGCCCGGCGAACACGCTTCGGGCACCACAGGGCCGCAGGGCGGCCCCCCCCGGGGCCCTGTCCGGGATCGCGTGTCGTCGCGTTCCGGCACCGCCAGGAGGAGCTCCGGGAGGCGTGCCGCGGGGAGGCCGACGCCTCCCGCTCCTCAGCCTCCGGGGGTCCCCTCCCTGGCGCCGGCAGCTGGGGCCGGGCCAGCCCCGAAAGCCGGGCCCGGGCCCGGGCCTGCTTGCTCAGCCTTCCGTTGCCAGGGGCCTGAGCCTGGGGGCCTCCCCATGGGGAACCCTGAGTCCCGCGCCACGAGTCCCCCGACCGTCCCGGCGACAACGGCACCTTTCGCGGCTTCGTCCTAGCCGCGGAGCGAGAGACCAGTCCGTTTCCCCACAGAGGCCAGCCCCCTCCAGGGGCGCCCCGGCCGCCCGCCACGGCAGAGGCGGACGCCCGGCCACGGCGCCTCCATCCACTCTGCTCGGGGAAAACTCCCCGGCGCCGCGGCTGCCGGCCGCGCCCCATCGTCGCGGCTCGTTTTCCGGGTGGCCGCGACATGCCCCGAGCGAGAAAGGGCCCTGCTCCACGCGGAACTGGGCGCTGACCAGGGCTGCCCAACGCCGGCCAATTCACACGAGCGTTCTGCCCAAATCGATCCCGATTTGGGCAGAACGCTCGTGAGAATTGGCCGGAAAACGCCCGGCGAACACGCTTCGGGCACCACAGGGCCGCCGGGCCGCCCCCCCGGGGCCCTGTCCGGGATCGCGTGTCGTCGCGTTCCGGCACCGCCAGGAGGAGCTCCGGAAGGCGTGCCGCGGGGCGGCCGACGCCTCCCGCTCCTCAGCCTCTGGGGGTCCCCTCCCTGGCGCCGGCAGCTGGGGCCGGGCCAGCCCCGAAAGCCGGGCCCGGGCCCGGGCCTGCTTGCTCAGCCTTCCGTTGCCAGGGGCCTGAGCCTGGGGGCCTCCCCATGGGGAACCCTGAGTCCCGCGCCACGAGTCCCCCGACCGTCCCGGCGACAACGGCACCTTTCGCGGCTTCGTCCTAGCCGCGGAGTGAGAGACCAGTCCGTTTCCCCACAGAGGCCAGCCCCCTCCAGGGGCGCCCCGGCCGCCCGCCACGGCGGAGGCGGACGCCCGGCCACGGCGCCTCCATCCACTCTGCTCGGGGAAAACTCCCCGGCGCCGCGGCTGCCGGCCGCGCCCCATCGTCACGGCTCGTTTTCCGGGTGGCCGCGTCATGCCCCGAGCGAGAAAGGGCCCTGCTCCACGCGGAATTGGGCGCTGACCAGGGCTGCCCAACGCCGGCCAATTCTCACGAGCGTTCTGCCCAAATCGATCCCGATTTGGGCAGAACGCTCGTGAGAATTGGCCGGAAAACGCCCGGCGAACACGCTTCGGGCACCACAGAGCCGCAGGGCGGCCCCCCCCGGGGCCCTGTCCGGGATCGCGTGTCATCGCGTTCCGGCACCGCCAGGAGGAGCTCCGGGAGGCGTGCCGCGGTGAGGCCAACGCCTCCCGCTCCTCAGCCTCCGGGGGTCCCCTCCCTGGCTCCGGCAGCTGGTGCCGGGCCAGCCCCGAAAGCCGGGCCCGGGCCCGGGCCTGCTTGCTCAGCCTTCCGTTGCCAGGGGCCTGAGCCTGGGGGCCTCCCCATGGGGAACCCTGAGTCCCGCGCCACGAGTCCCACGACCGTCCCGGCGACAACGGCACCTTTCGCGGCTTCGTCCTAGCCGCGGAGTGAGAGACCAGTCCGTTTCCCCACAGAGGCCAGCCCCCTCCAGGGGCGCCCCGGCCGCCCGCCACGGCAGAGGCGGACGCCCGGCCACGGCGCCTCCATCCACTCTGCTCGGGGAAAACTCCCCGGCGCCGCGGCTGCCGGCCGCGCCCCATCGTCGCGGCTCGTTTTCCGGGTGGCCGCGACATGCCCCGAGCGAGAAAGGGCCCTGCTCCACGCGGAACTTGGCGCTGACCAGGGCTGCCCAACGCCGGCCAATTCTCACGAGCGTTCTGCCCAAATCGATCCCGATTTGGGCAGAACGCTCGTGAGAATTGGCCGGAAAAGGCCCGGCGAACACACTTCGGGCACCACAGGGCCGCAGGGCGGCCCCCCCCGGGGCCCTGTCCGGGATCGCGTGTCGTCGCGTTCCGGCACCGCCAGGAGGAGCTCCGGGAGGCGTGCCGCGGGGAGGCCGACGCCTCCTGCTCCTCAGCCTCCGGGGGTCCCCTCCCTGGCGCCGGCAGCTGGGGCCAGGCCAGCCTCGAAAGCCGGGCCCGGGCCCGGGCCTGCTTGCTCAGCCTTCCGTTGCCAGGGGCCTGAGCCTGGGGGCCTCCCCATGGGGAACCCTAGTCCCGCGCCACGAGTCCCCCAACCGTCCCGGCGACAACGGCACCTTTCGCGGCTTCGTCCTAGCCGCGGATTGAGAGACCAGTCCGTTTCCCCACAGAGGCCAGCCCCCTCCAGGGGCGCCCCGGCCGCCCGCCACGGCGGAGGCGGACGCCCGGCCACGGCGCCTCCATCCACTCTGCTCGGGGAAAACTCCCCGGCGCCGCGGCTGCCGGCCGCGCCCCATCGTCGCGGCTCGATTTCCGGGTGGCCGCGACATGCCCCGAGCGAGAAAGGGCCCTGCTCCACGCGGAACTGGGCGCTGACCAGGGCTGCCCAACGCCGGCCAATTCTCACGAGCGTTCTGCCCAAATCGATCCCGATTTGGGCAGAACGCTCGTGAGAATTGGCCGGAAAAGGCCCGGCGAACACACTTCGGGCACCACAGGGCCGCAGGGCGGCCCCCCCCGGGGCCCTGTCCGGGATCGCGTGTCGTCGCGTTCCGGCACCGCCAGGAGGAGCTCCGGGAGGCGTGCCGCGGGGAGGCCGACGCCTCCCGCACCTCAGCCTCCGGGGGTCCCCTCCCTGGCTCCGGCAGCTGGTGCCGGGCCAGCCCCGAAAGCCGGGCCCGGGCCCGGGCCTGCTTGCTCAGCCTTCCGTTGCCAGGGGCCTGAGCCTGGGGGCCTCCCCATGGGGAACCCTGAGTCCCGCGCCACGAGTCCCACGACCGTCCCGGCGACAACGGTACCTTTCGCGGCTTCGTCCTAGCCGCGGAGTGAGAGACCAGTCCGTTTCCCCACAGAGGCCAGCCCCTTCCAGGGGCGCCCCGGCCGCCCGCCACGGCAGAGGCGGACGCCCGGCCACGGCGCCTCCATCCACTCTGCTCGGGGAAAACTCCCCGGCGCCGCGGCTGCCGGCCGCGCCCCATCGTCGCCGCTCGTTTTCCGGGTGGCCGCGACATGCCCCGAGCGAGAAAGGGCCCTGCTCCACGCGGAACTGGGCGCTGACCAGGGCTGCCCAACGCCGGCCAATTCTCACGAGCGTTCTGCCCAAATCGATCCCGATTTGGGCAGAACGCTCGTGAGAATTGGCCGGAAAACGCCCGGCGAACACGCTTCGGGCACCACAGGGCCGCTGGGCCGCCCCCCCGGGGCCCTGTCCGGGATCGCGTGTCGTCGCGTTCCGGCACCGCCAGGAGGAGCTCCGGAAGGCGTGCCGCGGGGCGGCCGATGCCTCCCGCTCCTCAGCCTCCGGGGGTCCCCTCCCTGGCGCCGGCAGCTGGGGCCGGGCCAGCCCCGAAAGCCGGGCCCGGGCCCGGGCCTGCTTGCTCAGCCTTCCGTTGCCAGGGGCCTGAGCCTGGGGGCCTCCGCATGGGGAACCCTGAGTCCCGCGCCACGAGTCCCCCGACCGTCCCGGCGACAACGGCACCTTTCGCGGCTTCGTCCTAGCCGCGGAGCGAGAGACCAGTCCGTTTCCCCACAGAGGCCAGCCCCCTCCAGGGGCGCCCCGGCCGCCCGCCACGGCAGAGGCGGACGCCCGGCCACGGCGCCTCCATCCACTCTGCTCCGGGAAAACTCCCCGGCGCCGCGGCTGCCGGCCGCGCCCCATCGTCGCGGCTCGTTTTCCGGGTGGCCGCGACATGCCCCGAGCGAGAAAGGGCCCTGCTCCACGCGGAACTTGGCGCTGACCAGGGCTGCCCAACGCCGGCCAATTCTCACGAGCGTTCTGCCCAAATCGATCCCGATTTGGGCAGAACGCTCGTGAGAATTGGCCGGAAAACGCCCGGCGAACACGCTTCGGGCACCACAGGGCCGCCGGGCCGCCTCCCCGGGGCCCTGTCCGGGATCGCGTGTCGTCGCGTTCCGGCACCGCCAGGAGGAGCTCCGGAAGGCGTGCCGCGGGGCGGCCGACGCCTCCCGCTCCTCAGCCTCCGGGGGTCCCCTCCCTGGCGCCGGCAGCTGGGGCCGGGCCAGCCCCGAAAGCCGGGCCCGGGCCCGGGCCTGCTTGCTCAGCCTTCCGTTGCCAGGGGCCTGAGCCTGGGGGCCTCCCCATGGGGAACCCTGAGTCCCGCGCCACGAGTCCCCCGACCGTCCCGGCGACAACGGCACCTTTCGCGGCTTCGTCCTAGCCGCGGAGTGAGAGACCAGTCCGTTTCCCCACAGAGGCCAGCCCCCTCCAGGGGCGCCCCGGCCGCCCGCCACGGCGGAGGCGGACGCCCGGCCACGGCGCCTCCATCCACTCTGCTCGGGGAAAACTCCCCGGCGCCGCGGCTGCCGGCCGCGCCCCATCGTCACGGCTCGTTTTCCAGGTGGCCGCGTCATGCCCCGTGCGAGAAAGGGCCCTGCTCCACGCGGAACTGGGCGCTGACCAGGGCTGCCCAACGCCGGCCAATTCTCATGAGCGTTCTGCCCAAATCGATCCCGATTTGGGCAGAACGCTCGTGAGAATTGGCCGGAAAAGGCCCGGCGAACACACTTCGGGCACCACAGGGCCGCAGGGCGGCACCCCCGGGGCCCTGTCCGGGTTCGCGTGTCGTCGCGTTCCGGCACCGCCAGGAGGAGCTCCGGGAGGCGTGCCGCGGGGAGGCCGACGCGCCCGCTCCTCAGCCTCCGGGGGTCCCCTCCCTGGCGCCGGGAGCTGGGGCCGGGCCAGCCCCGAAAGCCGGGCCCGGGCCCGGGCCTGCTTGCTCAGCCTTCCGTTGCCAGGGGCCTGAGCCTGGGGGCCTCCCCATGGGGAACCCTGAGTCCCGCGCAACGAGTCCCCCGACCGTCCCGGCGACAACGGCACCTTTCGCGGCTTCGTCCTAGCCGCGGAGCGAGAGACCAGTCCGTTTCCCCACAGAGGCCAGCCCCCTCCAGGGGCGCCCCGGCCGCCCGCCACGGGGGAGGCGGACGCCCGGCCACGGCGCCTCCATCCACTCTGCTCGGGGAAAACTCCCCGGCGCCGCGGCTGCCGGCCGCGCCCCATCGTCGCGGCTCGTTTTCCGGGTGGCCGCGACATGCCCCGAGCGAGAAAGGGCCCTGCTCCACGCGGAACTGGGCGCTGACCAGGGCTGCCCAACGCCGGCCAATTCACACGAGCGTTCTGCCCAAATCGATCCCGATTTGGGCAGAACGCTCGTGAGAATTGGCCGGAAAACGCCCGGCGAACACGCTTCGGGCACCACAGGGCCGCCGGGCCGCCCCCCCGGGGCCCTGTCCGGGATCGCGTGTCGTCGCGTTCCGGCACCGCCAGGAGGAGCTCCGGGAGGCGTGCCGCGGGGAGGTCAAAGCCTCCCGCTCCTCAGCCTCCGGGGGTCCCCTCCCTGGCGCCGGGTGCTGGGGCCGGGCCAGCCCCGAAAGCCGGGCCCGGGCCCGGGCCTGCTTGCTCAGCCTTCCGTTGCCAGGGGCCTGAGCCTGGAGGCCTCCCCATGGGGAACACTGAGTCCCGCGCCACGAGTCCCCCGACCTTCCCGGCGACAATGGCACCTTTCGCGTCTTCGTCCTAGCCGCGGAGCGAGAGACCAGTCCGTTTCCCCACAGAGGCCAGCCCCCTCCAGGGGCGCCCCGGCCGCCCGCCACGGCGGAGGCGGACGCCCGGCCACGGCGCCTCCATCCACTCTGCTCGGGGAAAACTCCCCGGCGCCGCGGCTGCTGGCCGCGCCCCATCGTCGCGGCTCGTTTTCCGGGTGGCCGCGACATGCCCCGAGCGAGAAAGGGCCCTGCTCCACGCGGAACTGGGCGCTGACCAGGGCTGCCCAACGCCGGCCAATTCTCACGAGCGTTCTGCCCAAATCGATCCCGATTTGGGCAGAACGCTCGTGAGAATTGGCCGGAAAACGCCCGGCGAACACACTTCGGGAACCACAGGGCCGCAGGGCGGCCCCCCCCGGGGCCCTGTCCGGGATCGCGTGTCGTCGCGTTCCGGCACCACCAGGAGGAGCTCCGGGAGGCGTGGCGCGGGGAGGCCGACGCCTCCCGCTCCTCAGCCTCCGGGGGTCCCCTCCCTGGCGCCGGGAGCTGGGGCCGGGCCAGCCCCGAAAGCCGGGCCCGGGCCCGGGCCTGCTTGCTCAGCCTTCCGTTGCCAGGGGCCTGAGCCTGGGGGCCTCCCCATGGGGAACCCTGAGTCCCGCGCCACGAGTCCCCCGACCGTCCCAGCGACAACGGCACCTTTCGCGGCTTCGTCCTAGCCGCGGAGTGAGAGACCAGTCCGTTTCCCCACAGAGGCCAGCCCCCTCCAGGGGCGCCCCGGCCGCCCGCCACGGCGGAGGCGGACGCCCGGCCACGGCGCCTCCATCCACTCTGCTCGGGGAAAACTCCCCGGCGCCGCGGCTGCCGGCCGCGCCCCATCGTCGCGGCTCGTTTTCCGGGTGGCCGCGCCATGCCCCGAGCGAGAAAGGGCACTGCTCCACGCGGAACTGGGCGCTGACCAGGGCTGCCCAACGCCGGCCAATTCTCACGAGCGTTCTGCCCAAATCGATCCCGATTTGGGCAGAACGCTCGTGAGAATTTGCCGGAAAACGCCCGGCGAACACACTTCGGGCACCACAGTCCGCAGGGCGGCCCCCCCCAGGGCCCTGTCCGGGATCGCGTGTCATCGCGTTCCGGCACCGCCAGGAGGCGCTCCGGGAGGCGTGCCGCGGGGAGGCCGACGCCCCCCGCTCCTCAGCCTCCGGGGGTCCCCTCCCTGGCGCCGGGAGCTGGGGCCGGGCCAGACCCGAAAGCCGGGCCCGGGCACGGGCCTGCTTGCTCAGCCTTCCGTTGCCAGGGGCCTGAGCCTGGGGGCCTCCCCATGGGGAACCCTGAGTCCCGCGCAACGAGTCCCCCGACCGTCCCGGCGACAACGGCACCTTTCGCGGCTTCGTCCTAGCCGCGGAGCGAGAGACCAGTCCGTTTCCCCACAGAGGCCAGCCCCCTCCAGGGGCGCCCCGGCCGCCCGCCACGGCAGAGGCGGACGCCCGGCCACGGCGTCTCCATCCACTCTGCTCGGGGAAAACTCCCGGGCGCCGCGGCTGCCCGCCGCGCCCCATCGTCGCGGCTCGTTTTCCGGGTGGCCGCGACATGCCCCGAGCGAGAAAGGGCCCTGCTCCACGCGGAACTGGGCGCTGACCAGGGCTGCCCAACGCCGGCCAATTCTCACGAGCGTTCTGCCCAAATCGATCCCGATTTGTGCAGAACGCTCGTGAGAATTGGCCGGAAAAGGCCCGGCGAACAGACTTCGGGCACCACAGGGCCGCAGGGCGGCCCCCCCCGGGGCCCTGTCCGGGATCGCGTGTCGTCGCGTTCCGGCACCGCCAGGAGGAGCTCCGGTAGGCGTGCCGCGGGGAAGCCGACGCCTCCCGCTCCTCAGCCTCCGGGGGTCCCCTCCCTGGCGCCGGCAGCTGGGGCCGGGCCAGCCCCGAAAGCCGGGCCCGGGCCCGGGCCTGCTTGCTCAGCCTTCCGTTGCCAGGGGCCTGAGCCTGGAGGCCTCCCCATGGGGAACCCTGAGTCCCGCGCCACGAGTCCCCCGACCTTCCCGGCGACAACGGCACCTTTCGCGTCTTCGTCCTAGCCGCGGAGCGAGAGACCAGTCCGTTTCCCCACAGAGGCCAGCCCCCTCCAGGGGCGCCCCGGCCGCCCGCCACGGCGGAGGCGGACGCCCGGCCAAGGCGCCTCCATCCACTCTGCTCGGGGAAAACTCCCCGGCGCCGCGGCTGCCGGCCGCGCCCCATCGTCGCGGCTCGTTTTCCGGGTGGCCGCGACATGCCCCGAGCGAGAAAGGGCCCTGCTCCACGCGGAACTGGGCGCTGACCAGGGCTGCCCAACGCCGGCCAATTCTCACGAGCGTTCTGCCCAAATCGATCCCGATTTGGGCAGAACGCTCGTGAGAATTGGCCGGAAAACGCCCGGCGAACACACTTCGGGCACCACAGGGCCGCAGGGCGGCCCCCCCCCGGGGCCCTGTCCGGGATCGCGTGTCGTCGCGTTCTGGCACCGCCAGGAGGAGCTCCGGGAGGCGTGCCGCGGGGAGGCCGACGCCTCCCGCTCCTCAGCCTCCGGGGGTCCCCTCCCTGGCGCCGGGAGCTGGGGCCGGGCCAGCCCCGAAAGCCGGGCCCGGGCCCGGGCCTGCTTGCTCATCCTTCCGTTGCCAGGGGCCTGAGCCTGGGGGCCTCCCCATGGGGAACCCTGAGTCCCGCGCCACGAGTCCCCCGACCGTCCCGGCGACAACGGCACCTTCCGCGGCTTCGTCCTAGCCGCGGAGCGAGAGACCAGTCCGTTTCCCCACAGAGGCCAGCCCCCTCCAGGGGCGCCCCGGCCGCCCGCCACGGCGGAGGCGGACGCCCGGCCACGACGCCTCCATCCACTCTGCTCGGGGAAAACTCCCCGGCGCCGCGGCTGCCGGCCGCGCCCCATCGTCGCGGCTCGTTTTCCGGGTGGCCGCGACATGCCCCGAGCGAGAAAGGGCCCTGCTCCACGCGGAACTGGGCGCTGACCAGGGCTGCCCAACGCCGGCCAATTCTCACGAGCGTTCTGCCCAAATCGATCCCGATTTGGGCAGAACGCTCGTGAAAATTGGCCGGAAAACGCCCGGCGAACACACTTCGGGCACCACAGGGCCGCAGGGCGGCCCCCCCCCGGGGCCCTGTCCGGGATCGCGTGTCGTCGCGTTCCGGCACCGCCAGGAGGAGCTCCGGGAGGCGTGCCGCGGGGAGGCCGACGCCTCCCGCTCCTCAGCCTCCGGGGGTCCCCTCCCTGGCGCCGGGAGCTGGGGCCGGGCCAGCCCCGAAAGCCGGGCCCGGGCCCGGGCCTGCTTGCTCAGCCTTCCGTTGCCAGGGGCCTGAGCCTGGGGCCCTCCCCATGGGGAACCCTGAGTCCCGCGCCACGAGTCCCCCGACCGTCCCGGCGACAACGGCACCTTTCGCGGCTTCGTCCTACCCGCGGAGTGAGAGACCAGTCCGTTTCCCCACAGAGGCCAGCCCCTCCAGGGGCGCCCCGACCGCCCGCCACGGCGGAGGCGGACGCCCGGCCACGGCGCCTCCATCCACTCTGCTCGGGGAAAACTCCCCGGCGCCGCGGCTGCCGGCCGCGCCCCATCGTCGCGGCTCGTTTTCCGGGTGCCCGCGACATGCCCCGAGCGAGAAAGGGCCCTGCTCCACGCGGAACTGGGCGCTGACCAGGGCTGCCCAACGCCGGCCAATTCTCACGAGCGTTCTGCCCAAATCGATCCCGATTTGGGCAGAACGCTCGTGAGAATTGGCCGGAAAACGCCCGGCGAACACACTTCGGGCACCACAGGGCCGCAGGGCGGCCCCCCCCGGGGCCCTGTCCGGGATCGCGTGTCGTCGCGTTCCGGCACCGCCAGGAGGAGCTCCGGGAGGCGTGCCGCGGGGAGGCCGACGCCTCCCGCTCCTCAGCCTCCGGGGGTCCCCTCCCTGGCGCCGGCAGCTGGGGCTGGGCCAGCCCCGAAAGCCGGGCCCGGGCCCGGGCCTGTTTGCTCAGCCTTCCGTTGCCAGGGGCCTGAGCCTGGGGGCATCCCCTTGGGGAACCCTGAGTCCCGCGCCACGAGTCCCCCGACCGTCCCGGCGACAACGGCACCTTTCACGGCTTCGTCCTAGCCGCGGAGTGAGAGACCAGTCCGTTTCCCCACAGAGGCCAGCCCCCTCCAGGGGCGCCCCGGCCGCCCGCCACTGCGGAGGCAGACGCCCGGCCACGGCGCCTCCATCCACTCTGCTCGGGGAAAACTCCCCGGCGCCGCGGCTGCCGGCCGCGCCCCATCGTCGCGGCTCGTTTTCCGGGTGGCCGCGACATGCCCCGAGCGAGAAAGGGCCCTGCTCCACGCGGAACTGGGCGCTGACCAGGGCTGCCCAACGCCGGCCAATTCTCACGAGCGTTCTGCCCAAATCGATCCCGATTTCGGCAGAACGCTCGTGAGAATTGGCCGGAAAAGGCCCGGCGAACACACTTCGGGCACCACAGGGCCGCAGGGCGGCCCCCCCCGGGGCCCTGTCCGGGATCGCGTGTCGTCGCGTTCTGGCACCGCCAGGAGGAGCTCCGGGAGGCGTGCCGCGGGGAGGCCGACGCCTCCCGCACCTCAGCCTCCGGGGGTCCCCTCCCTGGCGCCGGCAGCTGGGGCCGGGCCAGCCCCGAAAGACGGGCCCGGGCCCGGGCCTGCTTGCTCAGCCTTCCGTTGCCAGGGGCCTGAGCCTGGGGGCCTGCCCATGGGGAACCCTGAGTCCCGCGCCACGAGTCCCCCGACCGTCCCGGCGACAACGGCACCTTTCGCGGCTTCGTCCTAGCCGCGGAGCGAGAGACCAGTCCGTTTCCCCACAGAGGCCAGCCCCCTCCAGGGGCGCCCCGGCCTCCCGCCACGGCAGAGGCGGACGCCCGGCCACGGCGCCTCCATCCACTCTGCTCGGGGAAAACTCCCCGGCGGCGCCGCTGCCGGCCGCGCCCCATCGTCGCGGCTCGTTTTCCGGGTGGCCGCGACATGCCCCGAGCGAGAAAGGGCCCTGCTCCACGCGGAACTGGGCGCTGACCAGGCCTGCCCAACGCCGGCCAATTCTCACGAGCGTTCTGCCCAAATCGATCCTGATTTGGGCAGAACGCTCGTGAGAATTGGCCGGAAAACGCCCGGCGAACACACTTCGGGCACCACAGGGCCGCAGGGCGGCCCCCCCCGGGGCCCTGTCCGGGATCGCGTGTCGTCGCGTTCCGGCACCGCCAGGAGGAGCTCCGGGAGGCGGGCCCTTTGGAGGCCGACGCCTCCCGCTCCTCAGCCTCCGGGGGTCCCCTCCCTGGCGACGGCCGCTGGGGCCGAGCCATCCCCGAAAGCCGGGCCCGGGCCCTGGCCTGCTTGCTCAGCCTTCCGTTGCCAGGGGCCTGAGCCTGGGGGCCTCCGCATGGGGAACCCTGAGTCCCGCGCGACGAGTCCCCCCCACCGTCCCGGCGACAACGGCACCTTTCGCGGCTTCGTCCTAGCCGTGGAGTGAGAGATCACTCCGTTCCCCCACAGAGGCCAGCCCCCTCCACGGGCGCCCTGGCCGCCCGCCACGCCGGAGGCGGACGCCCGGCCACGGCGCCTCCATCCACTCTGCTCGGGGAAAACTTCCCGGCGCCGGAGCCGCCGGCCGCGCCCCATCGTCGCGGCTCGTTTTCCGGGTGGCCGCGACATGCCCCGAGCGAGAAAGGGCTCTGCTCCACGCGGAACTGGCCGCTGACAAGGGCTGCCCAACGCCGGCCAATTCTCACGAGCGTTCTGCCCAAATCGATCCCGATTTCGGCAGATCGCTCGTGAGAATAGGCCGGAAAACGCCCGGCGAACACACTTCGGGCACCACAGGGCCGCAGGGCCGCCCCCCCGGGGCACTGTCCGGGATCGCGTGTCGTCGTGTTCTGGCACCGCCAGGAGGAGCTCCGGGAGGCGTGCCCAGGGGAGGCCGAGGCCTCCCGCTCCTCAGCCTCCGGGGGTCCTCTCCCTGGCGCCGGCAGGTGAACCCGGGCCAGCCCCGAAAGCCGGGCCCGGCCCGGGCCTGCTTGCTCAGCCTTCCGTTTCCAGGGGCCTGAGCCTGGGGGCCTCCCCATGGGGAACCCTGAGTCCCGCGCCACGAATCCCCTGACCGTCCCGGCTACAACGGCACCTTTCGCGGCTTTGTCCCAGCCATGGATTGAGAGATCCATCCGTTTCCCCACAGAGGCCAGCCCCCTCCACGGGCGCCCCGGCCTCCCGCCACGGCGGAGGCGGATGCCCGGCCACAGCCGCGCCATCAACTCTGTTCGGGGAAAACTCCCCGGTCCTTGTGCCGCCGGACGCGCCCCATCGTCACTGCGCCTTTTCCGGGTGGCAACGACATGCCCCGAGCGAGTAGGGGCCCTGCTCCACGCGGCAGTGGGCGCTGACCAGGGCTGCCCAACGCCGGCCTATTCTCACGAGCGTTCTGCCCAAATCGATCCCGATTTTGGCAGAACGCTCGTGAGAATTGGCCGGAAAACGCCCGGCGAACACACTTCGGGCACCACAGGGCCGCAGGGCCGCCCCCCCCGGGCCCTGTCCGGGATCGCGTGTCGACGCGTTCCGGCACCGCCAGGAGGAGCTCCAGGAGGCGGGCCCCGGGGAGGCCGACGCCTCCCGCTCCTCAGCCTCCGGGGGTCCCCTCCCTGGCGCCGGCAGCTGGGGCCGGGCCAGCCGCGAAAGCCGGGCCCGGGCCCGGGCCTGCTTGCTCAGCCTTCCGTTGCCAGGGGCCTGAGCCTGGGGGCCTCCGCATGGGGAACCCTGAGTCCCGCGCCACGAGTCCCCTGACCGTCCCGGCGACAACGGCACGTTTTGCGGCTGCGACACAGCTGTGGAGCGACAGATCTTCTTGTTCCCCCAGAGAGGCCAAGCCCTTCCCGGGCGCCCCGGCCTCCCTCCAAGGCGGAGCCGAATGCCCGACCACAGCCCCTCCATCAACTCTGCTCGGAGCAAGCTCCACGGCGCTGAGGCCCCCGGCCGGGCCCCGTCGTCTCGGCGCGTTTTTGGGTGGCTGGGACATACCCCGAGCGAGAAAGGGTCCTGGGCCACGCGGAACAAGGCCGTCCCCATGGTTGTCCAACGCCAGCTAATTTTCATGAGCGCTCTGCCCAAATCGATCCCGATTAGATATGGACCCTCAACTCTATTGTGATATAATCATCGAGAAATCAGGAAAAAATATTCAATGTAACAAAAGACATTCTCCTCAATCAATGGTGCTGGGAAAACTGGACAGCGATATGTAGAAGAATGAAACTCGACCATTCTCTTACACCATACACAATGATAAACTCGAACTCGATAAAGGAGCTCAACGTGAGACAGGATTCTCTCAGAATCCTAGAGGAGTACATAGGCAGTAACCTCTTCGATATCAGCCACAGCAACTTCTTTCAAGATATGTCTCCAAAGGCCAAGGAAAGAAAAGCGAAAATGAACTTTTGGCACTTCATCAAGATCAATAGCTTCTGCACAGCAAAGGGAACAGTCCACCAATCAAAAGGCAACCCACGGAATGGGAGAAGATATTTGTAAATGACAGTTCAGACAAAAGGTTGATATCCAGGATCTAGAAAGAACTTCTCAAACTCAACACACACAAAACAGATAATCATATCCAAAAATGGGCAGAAGATATGAACAGACACTCCTCCAACGAAGACATACAAATGGCTATCAGACACATGACAAAATGTTCATCATCACTAGCCATCAGGGAGATTCAAATGAAAACGACATTGAGATACCACCTGACACCAGTTAGAAAGGCCACAATTAGCAAGACAGGAAACAACGTGTGTTGGAGAGGATGTGGAGAAAGGGGAACCCTCTTACACTGTTGGTGGGAATGCAAGTTGGTGCAGTCACTTTGGAGAACAGTGTGGAGATTCCTCCAGAAATTAAGAATAGAGCTTCCCTATGACCCTGCAATTGCACTGCTGGGTATTTACCCCAAAGATACAGATGTAGTGAAAAGAAGGGCCATCTGTACCCCAATGTTTATAGCAGCAAAGGCCTCGGTCGCCAAACTGTGGAAGGAACCAAGATGCCCTTCAATGGACGAATGGATAAGGAAGATGTGGTCCATATACAAGATGGAGTATTATGCCTCCATCAGAAAGGATGAATACCAACTTTTGTAGCAATATGGACGGGAGTGGAAGAGATTATGCTGCGTGAAATAAGTCAAGCAGAGAGAGTCAACTATCATATGGTTTCACTTATTTGTGGAGCATAACAAAGAACAAGGAGGACATGGGGAGATGGAGAGGAGAAGGAAGTTGTGGGAAATGGGAAGGGGATGTGAACCATGAGAGACTACGGACTCTGAAAAAGAACCTGAGGGTCTTGAATGGGTGGGGAGTGGGAGGTTGGGAGAACAAGGTGGTGGGTATTAGGGAGGGCACGTGTTGCATGGAGCACTGGGTGTGGTGCAAATATAAGGAATACTGTTATGCTGAAAAGAAATAATATAGATAGATAGATAGATATTGAAAGTGAAAAAAAAAAAGGAATGTGCTGAACCTACAGAGCAGAAGAAACCAGAATGCCTCCCTGACGCCACCCCCAATACCGGCGCCCCTGAGGAGCAGGAATGAGGAGTCTCACGGTCCTGCAGACTCACGTCCTCAACTCAGGCATCGGGATTGGTCATCACTGTGCCGGCAGATCAGGGCCGCCATGCCCCTGTGACCTAAACCTAACCCTTCGTTGGGTGTTCAGGCTTCAGTCCCCAGAGGACTGGCTCCCTAGCCCTCCAGACTGGGGACCCCATATTCCCAACGTAGGACTCTGGCCGCCACCCATGATGAAACTTGACCAATGGACCTTTGCAGAACGCTCCTTGCCGGAGAAACCTCCATGACCCCTAAAGCCAACCACATCTTCTGAGCACCCCCACACCACAATTCCTTAGCCTTACAGGCCGCCAGAACAATGCCCTCAGCCCAGCCCTCCAGAGAGCCTGAGTCCGTGCTGGCACATCAGGCCTGCCATTCTCCCAGGACCAAACCCTAAGCCTAGGTTGGGTGTTCAGGTTCTAGAACCCTGACACCCAATTCCACCCATGGGTGGGAGCATCAAACTGATGGCATGACTCAGCTTCTCAACCAGCAGGAGATTCCATTTGGTGCTCTCCAACACCCTCAGAGCCCTAGGAACCGGCCAAGCTGCCCTGAGGCCATTCCCGCCATCTTTGCACCTCCAGGCCAAAAACCCAGGGCCTGAGAAGCCTCCGGAGCCCTGCCCTCAACTCAGCCCTTGAGTGAGCCAATATCTGTGCTGGCAGATCCCACATGCCTTCTCCCTAAGACATAACCTTAACGCTAAGCCTAACCCTAATACTAACTCTAGCCCAGGTTGTGTGTTCAGGCATCCCTCCTCCATAGCCTGGTCCCCCAAACGGCCAGATGGGGGACCCCTGAGCTGCACCCCATAATTGCGCCTGATCCCAGGAGGAAACCCTGCCCTTTAGAAATGTGTTGAACCCGCAGAGCGGGAGAAACCTGCATGCCTCCCAGAGCCCACTGCCACTTCTGGCACACCCAAGGACCAGGAACCAGGACTCTCACAGTGCTACAGACTCGCGCCCTCAACTCAGGCATTGGGAAGCATCACCACAGCGCCATCAGATCGGGGCTGCCATGCCCTTACAACCCTACCCTAACCCTAGGTTGGGTGTCAGGCTTCTGTCCCCTGAGGACTGGACCCCTAGCCCTCCAGACTGGGGACCCTGGATTCCCAATGCAGGACTCTGGCTGCCACCCACGATGAAACTGGACCATATGATCCTGTGCAGTATGCTCCTGGCCACAGAATCCTCCATGCCCCCTAAAGCCACCCACGCCTTCCAAGAAATGCCACACCACAAACCCAGAGCCTGACAGGCCACCAGAGCAATGCCCTCAACTCAGCCCTCCGGAGAACCTGAGCCGCACTGGCAGGCCTGCCATTCTCCCAGGACGAAACCCTAACACTAGCTTGGGTGTTCAGGCATTGGACCCAGAGGCCTGACACCCAATTCCTCCCATGGGTTGAGCATCAGACTGTCGGCAGGACTCAGTTCTCAGCCAGGAGGAGACCTTTTCATTTGGTGTTCTCTCACACCCTCAGAGCAGTAGCAACTAGCCATTCTCCCTTGAGGCCATTCCCACCAGCTTTGCTCCTCCAGGCCAAGAACCCAGGGCCTGAGGAGCCTCCTGAGTCCTGCCCTCAACTCAGCCCTTGGGTGAGCCCGTATCTGTGCTAGCAGATCCGACATGCCCTGTCCCTAAGCCTAACACTAACCATAATACTATACCTAGCCCAGGTTGTGTGTTCAGGCGTCCATACTCTGACTCCTGGTCCCCAAGGCCCCAGATGGGGGACCCGTGAGCGATACCCCATCATTGAACCTGACACCAGGAGGAAACCATGCTGTTTAGAATTGTGCTGAACCCACAGAGCGGGATAAATTTGAATGTCTCCCTGAGGCCACCCCACTTCCAGCGCCCCCAAGGACCAAGAACCAGGAGTCTCATGGTCCTGCAGACACACGCTCTGAACTCAAGCATTGGGATGGGCCACCACAGCGCCAGCAGATTGGGGCTGCAATGCCCCTACAACCTAACCCTCACAGCAGGACTCACCCTCTCAGCCAGAAGGTGACCTTTCATTTCGTGCTATCTAATGCCCTGAGAATTGTAGAAACTGGCATGCTCCCCTGAGGCGATTTTCAACATCTTTGCCCGTACAGCCCAAAACCCCAGTGCCCGAGGAGCCTCCTGAGTCCCACCCTCAACTCAGCCCTTGGGCGAGCTGATATCTGTGCTTGCATATCCGACATGCCTTGTCCCTAAGACATAACCTTAACCCTAATCCTAATACTAACCCTAGCCCAGGTTCGTGCTCAGGCATCATCCTCCCAGAACTGGTCCTCAAAACCCCAGATAGGGGACCCCTGAGTTGCACCCCATAATTGCACATGATCCCAGCATGAACCGTGCCGTTTAGAAATGGGCTGAAGCCACAGAGCAGGAGAAGCCTGCAAGTCTCCCTGAGGCCAAAGCACTTCTGGACCCTCCCAAGGACCGGGAACCAGAGTCTCAATGTCCTGCAGACATAGCCTCAACTCAGGCATCAGGATGGGTCACCACAGCACCGGCAGATCGGGGTTACCATGCCCCAAAGACTTAACCATAATGCTAGGATGGGTGTTTATGCTTCGATCCACAGAGGCCTGGCTCCCTAGCCGTCCAGACTGGGGACCCTGTATTTGCAATGCTGGACTCCGGCTGCCACCCACAAGGAAAATGGCCCACATGGCCCTGTGCAGTACGCTCCTGGCCGGAGAAACCTCCACGCCCCCTAAAGACACCCACACCTTCCGAGGACCCACACACCACCGCCCAGTGCCTGATGGGCCTCCAGAGCAATACCCTCAACTCAGCCCTCCGGAGAGCCTGAGTCCGCACTGGCACCTCAGGCCTGCCATGCTCCCAGGACCAAACCCTAATACCCTAGCTCAGGTGGTCAGGCTCTGGACCCCAGAGGCCTGATACCCAATTCCATCCCAGTGGATAGGAACATCAGACTGATGGCAGGACTCAGCCTCTCAGCCAGGAGAATAAATGAAATAAACCATTTCATTTAGTGCTATCTAACACTCTCAGAGACCTCGAAACCAGCATGCTCCCCTGAGGCCATTCCCACCATCTTTACCTTCTAGGAAAAAAACCCAGGGCCTAAGGAGCCTCCTGAGTCCCGCCTTCAACTCAGCCCTTGGGTGAGCCCATATAAGTGTTACCAGATCCAACATGCCTTGTCCCTAAGACATAACCCTAACCCTAATCTTTTTATTTTTTTTAAGATTTTATTCATTTCTTTGACAGAGACAGATCAGAAGAAGGCACAGAGAGGACGAAGCACGCTCCCCGCTGAGCAGAGAGCCTGATGTGGGGCTCCATCCCAGGACCCTGAGATCATGACCTGAGCGGAAGGCAGAGGCTTTAACCAACTGAGCCACCCAGGCGCCCCACCTTAACACTAATCTTAACACTAACCCTAACCACAAAACCTAACCCTAACCTCTAAACCTAACATAACAACCTCGGAGCAGTAGAAACCATCATGCTCCCCAGAGGCGATTCCCACCTTCTTTGCCCCTCCAGTCCAAAAATCCAGGGCCTGAGGAGACTCCTGAGTCCCGCCCTCAACACAGCCCTTGGGTGAGTCCATATCTGTGTTGGCAGATCTGACATGCCTTGTCCCTAAGACATACGCCTAACCCTAAGCCTAACCCTAAACCTTACCTCTAACCCTATCCCCTAACTCCTAACCCTAACCCTAACCCTAACCCCTAACAACTAACCCTAACACTCTCCGAACCTCTATCCCTAACCCTAACCCTCCAGACTGGGGATTCCAAAGTCACAACACAGGACTCTGCCTGCCCTCCAGAAAGAAAGGTGCATGAGCACCTAAACACACCCGCCATTGGAAATGCCCCAGACATAATGCCAGATTCTGCCACAACGCCAGATGCATGTCATCCACTCAGCCCTGAGGGAGCCCGCCTCAACACAGCATATCAGCAGCATATCAGAACTGCCATGCCCCTAGGCCTTAACCCTAACCCTAGGTTGGGTGTACAGTCTTCCGTACCCAGAGGCCTAGCCCCCAAACCCGCCAGATTGTGGATGCATGAGACTCACTCTGGCAGTCTGGAGGCTGCCTATGCTGTTACAGTGCCATTTGGAGCTACTTAGACCTCAGAGCAAAAGATAACTTCATGCCCCCCAAGGCAAGCCCCAGCATCTGAGCCCCTCCTGAACACAAACCCAGATTCACACTAGCCACCTATCACCGACCCTCAACTCAGGCCACCGGGGAGTCCGCCTCAGCACTGGCAGATTGGGCCTGTCGCGCCCCAAGACCTCACCCTTAGTTTGAGTTTCCAGGCTTCCATCCCAAGATGCCTAGCCTCCAGGCCCCCTGGATTAAGGACCCCTGAGTGACATTGCAGGACTCCAACAGCCACGCAGGATGAAACCTTGCAGTTTGGAGCTGCTGAATACTCAGAGGGTGAGAAACCTTCAAGCCCCCGTAAAGCTATCCGCACAATTTGCGGCACCCCAGGCCAGAAAGCTGTTTTCTATGAAGCTACCGGACACATGCCCTCAACTCAGCCCTGAGGGGAGCCCATCTCAGCGCCGGCAGATTGGGCCTGCCATGACCCTAGACCCTAACCCTAACCCTAGGTGGGGTATACAGCCTTCCGTGCCCAGAGGCCTGTACCCCAAGCCCATCAGACTGGGGATGACTGAGACTCCCGCCAGCACTCCTCCAGCCTCCTAGGGCAAAATGGTGCCATTTGGAACTGTGCAGGAACCTCAGAGCAGGAGAAAGCTGCATGCCCCCCGCGGACACCACTAGCTTCTTTGCCCCCACAAACACAAACACAGACCTCAAGTCCTGCCTGATTCCCACCCTCCATTCGGCCTATCCAGGAGACCACCTCAATTGCAGCAGATCGGGCCTGCCATGTCCCTAAGCCTTAACCCTAACCCTAGTTTGGATTTTCAGGCTTCCATCCCAAGAGGCCTGGCCCCCACGCCCCCCAGATTAAGGACTTCTGAGCAACACCACAGGACACAGCCTGTCACACAAGTGGAAACCTTGTGGTTTGGAGCTGCAATGAACCCTCAGATGGGGAGAAACTTTCATGCCACCCTAAAGCCACCCCAATAATCAACAGCCACTCTGGCCATAGAGCTGGATTCCATCCCGCCACCAAATGCATACCCTCAACTGAGCCCATAGGGGATCCCGCCTCAGCACTGGCAGATCGGGCCTGCCATTGCCCCTAGGCCCTAACCCTAACACAAGTTTGGGTGTTCAGTCTTCCATTCTGAGGGTCCAGGCAACAAAATCCCCTGGATTAAGGAATCTTGACATACACCTCAGGACTCCGCTTGCCACACAGTAGGAACCTGTGCCTTGGAGTTGTGCTGAACCCTCAGAGGGGGAGAAACTTGCCCCTCTAAAGGCACTCCCATCATCTGCACCCGTCCCCCCGGCCATAAACCAGATTCTGCTGAGCTGCCGGACGCATGCCATAAATTCAGACCCTAGGGCGCCCCACCTCAACATAAGCAGATCAGGCCACCATGCCCCTAAGCCCTTACCAGAACCCCTCTTTAGGTTTTCAGGCTTCCATCCCAGGGGCCTGCCTCCCATGTCCCCCCAGATTAAGGTCTACTGAGCGCCACCACGGGACTCCACCTGGCACTCATGAGGAAAACTTGTGGTTTAGAGCTGCACTGAACACTCAGACGGGGAGAAACCTGCAAACCCCCGTAATGCCACCCCACCATGAGTCACCCCCATGGCCATAAAACCAGATTCTCCTGCGATGCCAGATCTATGCCCTCAACTCGACCCTTAGGGGAGCCCGCATCAGCACCGGCACATTGGACCTGCCATGCCCTTCGGCCCTAACCATAAACCTAGGTGGGGTGTACAGGCTTTCATGAACAGAGGCCTGTCCCCCAAGCCCGCCAGATTGGGCACCTCCGAGATTCATGCCAGTAGAGATTAAGGATTCCTCAGTGACACCCCAGGACTGCGTCTGCCACACAGGAGGAAACCATGCCATTTGGAGCTCTGCAGAACCCTCAGGGTAGGAGAAACCTGCATGCAACCCTGAGGTCACGCCCAGCTTCTGTGGCATCCCTGGACACAAACTCTGAGTCTGACATGCCACCTGATACCCACCCTGAAGTCAGCCCACCAGGGAGCCCACCTCAGCAGTAGCAGATTGAGCATGCCATGCCCCTACGCCCTTACCGTAGCTCTAGTTTCTGATTTCGGGCTTCCATCCCAAGAGGCCTGGCCCCCAAACTCCCCAGATTCAGGACCCCCCTGTAACAAGGCAGAAACCTGAATGCCATGCAGGGGGAAGCCATGACATTTGGAGCTCCAAAGTTTCCTCAGAGAGGGAGAAACCAGCATGCCCCTCTAAAGCCACCCCCACGATCAGCCGTCCCTCTGGCCAGAAACCCTGACTCTTCTGCATTGCAGGATGCATTTCCTCAACTCAATTCTGAGGGTATCTCACCTCTGTGTAGGCTGATCAGGCCTGTCCTGCCCAGCCCATTACCCTTAACCCTATGTTGCATTTTCAGGCTTCCTTCCCCAGGGGCCTATCCACCAAGCCCTCTAGATTGGTAAACTTGGAGCCACACTGTAGGAGTCCCCCTGCCACCCAGCAGGAAACTTGTCCCTTTGGAGCTGTGCAGAACCCTCAGAGCCAGAGAAACCTGCATGACCCCATTAGGACTCCCCCACATTCTGCAGCCCCCTGGCCACAAACCCAGAGCCTGATTCACCACCTGACCCCCATTCTCAACTCAGCTCCTTGGGGAACTCACCTCAACACCAGCAGTTCGGGCCTGCCACGCCACTAGCTCAGCTCTGCTCATGGACACCACCAGCTCTAGGCAGACCTAGAACTCCCCTGTCTGCGGCAAAGCTCTGGGATCCCCCCTCCTTCTTCCCAATTTACACTGGCCCAGGCATTCATGAGAAAGGGGAAGGCTACCTCTTGAATGCTTAATACCTCCTTTCCTCTTCAGCCCTATTTCTCTCCACTTACCTTTGCACCTGGGCAAACTGAAAGTAACATATCAATGGAACATGTACATGCTCTGAGATCTAAATCTTTCATGGCAACTTTCTGAGGGCTCCTGAGGGCAATAGGAAACTAGTGTATCCTGCCACAGAGTGTTTCATAATGAACAGCTACAGAACAGGAGAGCAAAAGTCATTCCAGTTTGACCTCAGTCTTCATGAAGTAGAACATGGTCTTCTTTTCTTCATTGACTTCAATTCCAATTCGTTTCCATGCAATGTTCATTCCTCTCCTTCAGGGGTAGGATTTTGTGATTCCTCACCTGCATAGAACACCCAGAGCTCATCACAACAAGTACTCTCCCTAATAGCTGTCACCCACTTAACCCTTCGCCCCACACCCCTGCCCCCTAGCAACCCTCGATTTTGCTCTAGGTTAGAGTCTGTTTCCTCATTGGCCTTTCTCCCCTCACTATGTTCATCTGTTTTCTTTCTGAAATTCCATAGAGGTCAAGATATAGGCTATTGGTCTTTTCTTACTGATTTTACTTAGCTAAATCCACTGTAGATCCATCCACATCCTTGCAGATGGTAAGATTTCATCCTTTTTGAACCTGGATCCTATTCCATTAAGAAGATGTGGGAGAATGAATACACATACACACACACACACACACATATGATATATACGAGTGATATATATATATATATATCACTCATCAGTGAATGGACATTTGGTCTCCCTCCATTGTTTTACAATGGTTGAAAATGCTGCTGTAAATATCACGGTGCTTATACCCCACTGAATGTGCATTTTTGTGCCCTTTAGGGAAATAACTAGGAGGACAATTGCTGGATCCTACTGTTGTTCAGTTCTTAGCTTTTGGAGGACAGACTGTATTCTTTCCAAGAGTGGCTGCAACAACACGCAGGCCCACCAACAATGTAGGAGGGTCCCGGTTTTGGGTTTTGTTTTTTTTTTTTTTTAGATTTTATTTATTTATTTGACAGAGGTCACAAGTAGGCAGAGAGGCAGGCAGAGAGAGAGGACGAAGCAGAATCCCCGCTGAGCAGAGAGCCCAATGCGGGGCTCGATCTCAGGACCCTGAGACCATGACCTGAGCCGAAGGCAGTGGCTTAACCCACTGAGCCACACAGGTGCCCCCGAGGGTTCCACTTTAAACAGAACATTCCCTGCCAGCAATTTCCTAAGGAGGAAATATAAAACCTGTGGGAAAACCTGACTCACTGAGCATCAGGAAAGCAGCCACAGAAATTCAGCCCAGGGTTCCTGACACCAAGTCCCTTGAAGCCAACAGAGTGCCTTTATCCAGGGAAATTCCCAAAGACTCTCCTTCTGACTTCACTACCCATGAAACTGCAGAGAAAATACAGCATGTCCAACCATATATAGCCGTTTGAGTGAACCTAGGAAGACAAGCATCCCTTTTAAATTGTCCAAGACTCCTTGGAATCATTTTGAATTTTCCCTCTGCCCTCATTGGAACTCTTTGGATTCAAAGACGAATCCATTAGGATACATCACCTTGGACAAAGAAGAAGCCATCATCCAAGTCTCTATCTGACCACAAACAGCCACCTCACTCTAGATGCCAGCCGTTCCACCAGAGTCTAGGCCCAGTGGAGTAAACACTGTTCGGTGAAGGAATACTTTCTATGTTCAAAAGGCACACCAAGTCAATCTCACCTTCCCTTTCGAATCCAAGGGATTTCCTAGGAAAGAGATGTTCCAAATACCTTTGTAAGCCAGAAATAAACAGAAAATGAGATCCCTCCAGGTGCTCCCTGCAGAGAAACTCAGGAGCTCTGGCACCCACACGAGATTGCTTACAGCTGGTTCAGGGTGCCATTTGTGAGCTCCACTGGAGACAAGAGAAAAGCCCAGGAAATTTGGGGTGAAAGGGAATTTTTACCTGCCATCCTGGCATGGATGTGACATTGTCACCCACAGGCCTGCTGTTTTCTCTGAACACTGACGTCCTGGGACAAGCTGCATGACTGACTCAGACGCTGACTTCCAAACTTCAGGTCTCATGGAGCCAGAGTGAAGAAGGGTTGTCAGGTGCAGATAAGCAGGCGTCTCCCACCTAAAGCCTGCACATCTGCTCTGATTCCTGGGAGAAGGAGAGACACAGGCTTGTTTCTTAACTGGTCATTCACTTCCCTCTCAAGCTGGTCAATGCCCTTGTCCTTTTTGGAGAAACAAACATACTTTTCCAAACAAACACTCAGCTCCTCGGTTCCAAATGCACCATGAGTCGGGTTTGGTTCCCCTGGCTCCAGAGCCCAACTGGGAGGACCCTCCTGAACCATCCTGACAGCACATTACCAGCAAACCTGGGGAAAGAGGGCACAATGCTGAGTGGGGGACAGGCTCCATCAATTCTTACCACCACCCTTGAGCCTGGAGAAACAGAGACTATACAGCTCACCACTCCATCCTGTAAAAATAAGCTGTAGTGCCTCACGTTTCAGGGTCTCTCACCGGGCACCTCCGCCCTGCCTTCAGAGCCAGCAAGCTGCACTGACTCCTCTTCAGGTGTGTTTCCCATGGCAGCTCGCCGCTGCCTCCAGTGGTGGCAAGCAGCATCGCCATGCCTTCCAGGGTATCTCACACCACGGCTCACCACTCCCTCCAGTGGAGTGAACTGGCACTGCCGGGCCTTCCATAGACTCATTTTTTTTTTTTATTTGTTTATTTACAGCATAACAGTGTTCATTGTTTTGGCATCACACCCAGTGCTCCATGCAGTACGTGCCCTCCCTATTAACCACCACCTGATTCCTCAAACTCCCACCCCACCCTGCCCCTCCAAAACCCTCTGGTTGTTTTTCAGAGTCCATAGTCTCTCATGGTTCATCTCCCCTTCCAGTTTCTCTCAACTCCCTCTCCTCTCCATCTCCCTATGTCCTCCGTGTTATTTGCTATGCTCCACAAATAAGTGAGACCATATGATACATGACTCTCTCTCTGCTTGACTTATTTCGCTCAGCATAATTTCTTCCAGTCCCGTCCATGTTGCTACAAAAGTTGGGTATTCATCCTTTCTGATGGAGGCATAATACTCCATTGCGTATATGTACCACATCTTCCTTATCCATTCATCCGTTGAAGGGCATCTTGGTTCTTTCCACAGTTTGGTGAGCATAGCCATTGCTACAATAAGCATTGGGGTACAGATGGCCCTTCTTTTCACTACATCTGTATCTTTGGGGTAAATACCCAGCAGTGCAATTGCAGGGTCATAGGGAAGCTCTATTCTTAATTTCTGGAGGAATCTCCACACTGTTCTCCAAAGTGGCTGCACCAACTTGCATTCCCACCAACAGTGTAAGAGGGTTCCCCTTTCTCCACATCCTCTCCAACACACGTTGTTTCCTGTCTTGCTCATTTTGGCCATTCTAACTGGTGTCAGGTGGTATCTCAATGTGGTTTTCATTTGAATCTCCCTGATGGCTAGTGATGATGAACATTTTTTCATGTGTCTGATAGCCATTTGTAGGTCTTCGTTGGAGAAGTGTCTGTTCATATCTTCTGCCCATTTTTGGATATGATTCTCTGTTTTGTGTGTGTTGAGTTTGAGAAGTTCTTTCTAGATCCTGGATATCAACCTTTTGTCTGTACTGTCATTTGCAAATATCTTCTCCCATTCCGTGGGTTGCCTTTTTGTTTGGTGGACTGTTTCCTTTGCTGTGCAGAAGCTTTTGATCTTGATGAAGTGCCAAAAGTTTATTTTCGCTTTTGTTTCCTTGGCCTTTGGAGACATATCTTGAAAGAAGTTGCTGTGGCTGATATCGAAGAGGTTACTGCCTATGTTCTCCTCTAGGATTCTGATGGATTCCTGTCTCATGATGAGGTCTTTTATCCATTTCGAGTGTAAGAGAATGGTTGAGTTTCATTATTCTACATATAGCTGTCCAGTTTTCCCAGCACCATTGATTGAAGAGACTGTCTTTTTTTCCATTGAATATTTTTTCCTGTTTTGTCGAACATTATTTCACCGTGGAGTTGAGGGTCCATATATGGGCTCTCCACTCTGTTCCACTGGTCTTTGTGTCTGTTTTTATGCCAGGGCCACGCTGTCTTGGTGATCGCAGCTTTGTAGTAAAGCTTAAAATCGGGTAACGTGATGCCGCCAGTTTTGTTTTTGTTTTTCAACATTGCCTTAGCAATTCGGGGTCTCTTCTGATTCCATACAAATTTTAGGATTATTTGCTCCAGCTCTTTGAAAACTACCGGTGGAATTTTGATCGGAATGGCATTAAAAGCATAGATTGCTCTAGGCAGTATAAACATTTTAACAATGATTATTCTTCCAATCCAAGAGCATGGAATTGTCTTCCATCTTTTTGGGTCTTCTTCAATTTCTTTCATGAGTGTGCTGTAGTTCCTCGAGTACAGATCCTTTACCTCTTTGGTTAGGTTTATTCCCAGGTATCTTATGGTTCTTGGTGCTATAGTAAATGGAATCGATTCTCTAATTTCCCTTTCTGTATTTTCACTGTTAGTGTATAAGAAAGCCACTGATTTCTGTACATTGACTTTGTATCCTGCCACGTTACTGAATTGCTGTATGAGTCTAGTAGTTTGGGGGTGGAGTCTTTGGGGTTTTCCATATACAAAATCATGTCATCTGCGAAGAGAGAGAGTTTGACTTCTTCCTTGCCAATTTGGATACCTTTTATTTCTCTTTGTTGTCTGATTGCCGTTGCTAGGACTTCTAATACTATGTTGAACAAGAGTGGTGAGAGTGGGCATCCAAGCCCATTAGAATAACGTCAGACCTTTTCACAGAGACCTGGCAAGCCAGGAAGGGCTGGCAAAATATATTCAGAGTACTAAATGAGAAGAACATGCAACCAAGAATACTCTATCCGGCAAGACTGACATTTAAAATGGATGGAGAGATAAAGAGTTTCCAAGACCAGCAAGGCTTAAAAGACTATGCAACCAGCAAGCCGACACTGCAGGAAATATTAAGGGGGGGTCCTATAAAAGAGAAAAAATCCCAAGAATATCATTGAACAGAAATATAGAAACAATCTACAGACAGAAAGACTTCAAAGGCAACATGACATGAATCAAAACCTATCTCTCAATAACCACTCTCAATGTGAATGGCCTAAATGCGCCCATAAAACGACACAGGGTTGCAGATTGGATAAAACGACAGGACCCATCCATATGTTGTCTACAAGAGACCCATTTTGAACCTAAGGATACACCCAGACTGAACGTGAACGGATGGAGAAGCATCTTTCATGCCAATGGGCCTCAAAAGAAGGCCGGGGTAGCGATTCTCATATCAGATAAATTAGATTTTAAACTAAAGACTGTAGTCAGAGATACAGAAGGACACTCCATAATTCTTAAAGGGACTATCCGCCAAGATGATCTAACAATTGTGAATATCTATGCCCCCAATATGGGAGCACCCAATTCCATAAGAAAACTATTAATCAAGATAAAGAGTCATATTGATATGAATACAATAATAGTAGGAGATCTTCATACGCCTCTCTCAGAAATAGACAGATCATCGAAGCAGAAAATTAAAAAAGAAATAAGAGCATTGAATGAAACATTGGACCAGATGGACCTCATAGACATATACAGAACATTCCACCCTAAAACAACAGAATACTCATTCTTCTCAAGTGCACATGGAACCTTCTCCAGAATAGACCACATACTGCGTCACAAGGATTGAGGATGCCTGATACTCATGCTGGGAATCTGCCTGCCACGCAGGGCACCGCTGTGCTGTTTGGAGCTGCGCTGAACCCTCAGAGCTGGAGAAACTTCCATGCACCCCTGAAGTCACCCCCAGGTTATGCGAACGTCTGGACACACACCTAGAGGCTAAGGCCCCGTCTGACACCCGAGCTCAACTCAGCGCACCAGGGCACCTGCCTCTGCACTAGCATATCAGGTCTACCATGGCCCTAGGCCTTAACCCTATCCCTAATTTTGGTTTTCAGGTATCATCCCCAAGAGTCCTGACCCCAAGACCCCAAGATTAAAGAATCCTGAGTGACACCTCAGGACTCTGTCCACCATGCAGGAGGAAACCATGCTGTTTGGAGCTGTGTCGAATCCTCAGAGCGGGAGAAACCTGCACGGTTCACCCGAGGCTATCCCCCACCCTCTGCGCACTATTGGGCCACAAATGTGGAGGCTGGCACTCAGCCTGCCTACCACCCAGGAGGAAACCGTGCCATTTGAAACTGAGTAGAACACTCAGAGTGGGAGAAACTGCATGCCTCCCTGAGCACAACCCCCTCCTTCAGCGGTCCCCTGACCACAAACCTGGACCCTCTCATGCCACCGGACCTCTGCCCTCAATTCATCCCCCTGGGATCCCTTCTCAGTGCCAGCAAATTGGGCCTGCCATGCCCCTGACCCTAACCTTAAGCCTAGGTTGCATTTTCAGTCTTCATCCCCAGAGGCTGGTCCCCCAATTCCTCCATATTTGGACCCCTGAGCCACAACCCAGTGCTCTGTCTGCCACCCGGGAGGAAACCGTTCTGTTTGGAGCTGCACAGAACCATCGGAATGGGAGAAATCTTCATGCTCCCTGAAGCCACCTCCACCTTCGGCCACCCCCCAGGCACAAACCCAGATCGTAATGCACCACCTGACCATGGCCCTCAACTCAGTACCCCAGACATCTAGCCTCGGCACCAGCAGATCAGGCCAGCCATGCCCCTGTGCTCTTTTCCAAGCCCTAGGTTGTGTTTTCAGTCTTCTGTCCTCTGATGATTGACACCAAAGCTCCGCTGATGGGTTACACCTGAACTATACCAGAATATTTCTTGGCCCCCTGAGGCTATCCCACTTTCAGCACCCCCCGTTCACACCTGGATCTTAACACTCACACTGACCCACGTCCTCAACTCTGCTCCCCAGGTCACTCCTCTCAGGGTGGCCTATTGAGACTGACATGACCCTCAGCCCTAACCAAAACTTAGGTACATTTTCTGTCTTGTGTCCCAAGAATACAGGTACCAAAGCCCCACATATGTGGGACCCCTGAGAAATGCCAGAGGACTCTGTCTTCAACCCAGAAGGAAACAGTAGAATTGGAACTCTGCCAAGGACTGAGAGCAGGAGAAATCTGCCTTTCCCCCCATGGCCACCAACCCGGAGCCTGACTCAGACTGACCCATGTTCTCTACTCAGTCCCCGTGAGAGCTCTGCACAGCACCAGCAAATCAGGCCTGTCATGTTGCTGGGACCTAGCCCCAACCCTAGGTTGGGGTTTCATGCTCTGTCCCCAGAGGACTGGCACCCAAGTCCCACGGATGGGGACCCCTGAGCAAGATTTGAGATCTCTGCCTGCCACCCAGAAGGAAACCATACCATTTGGGACTCTGCAAAGGATTCTGAGCAGGAGAAATCTGCCACGCACCACTGAGTTCACCCAGAGTCAGCAGCTGGACACAAACCTGAACCTGACACTTACTCTATCCATCCCTCTGTACTCAGCCCTCTGGATAGCTTGCCACACCACCATCAGATTGGGCCTGCCATGCTCCTAACCCCTAACTGAAGCTTAGTTTGTGTTCTGAGCATTCAATTCCTAGGGGTCTGGCTCCCTACCCCACGGACTGGGGTCACCTTAGCCATACCACAGGACTCATCCTAACAGACAGGAGGAAAGCGTGCCATGTAGACCTCTAGAAAGTATTCAAAGCAGGATTAAAATGCCTGCCCATCTGAGCCTATACCAGCAAACCCCCAATTTCAGTGGCCTCTAGGTCACAAACCCTGTGCCTGACCAGAAACAAAACACTCATCCTTAATTCCAGCCTCTAGGAACCACACACACTGTCAGCTGTTTGGGCCTGCAATGTCCTTCGGCCCTAACTCTATCCCTAGCTTGGGTTCTCATGTCTCCGTCCCCTAAGGGTGGGCTCCAAAGCCCTAGGATTTGGGGATGCCTGAGCAATACCACAGGACTCAGGCTCACACCCAGATGGAAATCTTTCCATAATGGACTCCAGTAAGTATATAGGTCAGTATAAATATGAAGGCCCATCTGGTTCCATCGTCGCGGTTCGTTTTCCGGGTGGCCGCGACATGCCCCGAGCGAGAAAAGGTCCTGCTCCACGCGGAACTGGGCGCTGACCAGGGCTGCCCAACGCCGGCCACTTGTCACGAGCGTTCTGCCCAAATCGATCCCGATTTGGCAGAACGCTCGTGAGAATTGGCCGGAAAACGCCCGGCGAACACACTTCGGGCACCACAGGGCCTCAGGGCGGCCCCCCCCGGGGCCCTGTCCGGGATCGCGTGTCGTCGCGTTCCGGCACCGCCAGGAGGAGCTCCGGGAGGCGTGCCGCGGGGAGGCCGACGCCTCCCGCTCCTCAGCCTCCGGGGGTCCCCTCCCTGGCGCCGGCAGCTGGGGCCGGGCCAGCCCCGAAAGCCGGGCCCGGGCCCGGGCCTGCTTGCTCAGCCTTCCGTTGCCAGTGGCCTGAGCCTGGGGCCTCCCCATGGGGAACCCTGAGTCCCGCGCCACGAGTCCCCCAACCGTCCCGGCCACAACGGCACCTTTCGCGGCTTCGTCCTAGCCGCGGAGTGAGAGACCAGTCCGTTTCCCCACAGAGGCCAGCCCCCTCCAGGGGCGCCCCGGCCGCCCGCCACGGCGGAGGCGGACGCCCGGCCACGGCGCCTCCATCCACTCTGCTCGGGGAAAACTCCCCGGCGCCGCGGCTGCCGGCCGCGCCCGATCGTCGCGGCTCGTTTTCCGGGTGGCCACGACATGCCCCGAGCGAGAAAGGGCCCTGCTCCATGCGGAACTGGGCGCTGACCAGGGCTGCCCAACGCCGGCCAATTCTCACGAGCGTTCTGCCCAAATCGATCCCGATTTGGGCAGAACGCTCGTGAGAATTGGCAGGAAAACGCCCGGCGAAAACACTTCGGGCAGCACAGGGCCGCAGGGCGGCCCCCCCGGGGCCCTGTCCGGGACCGCGTGTCGTCGCGTTCCGGCACCGCCAGGAGGAGCTCCGGGAGGCGTGCCGCGGGGAGGCCGACGCCTCCCGCTCCTCAGCCTCCGGGGGTCCCCTCCCTGGCGCCGGCAGCTGGGGCCGGGCCAGCCCCGAAAGCCGGGCCCGGGCCCGGGCCTGCTTGCTCAGCCTTCCGTTGCCAGGGGCCTGAGCCTGGGGGCCTCCCCATGGGGAACCCTGAGTCCCGCGCCACAAGTCCCCCGACCGTCCCGGCCACAACGGCACCTTTCGCGGCTTCGTCCTAGTCGCGGAGTGAGAGACCAGTCCGTTTCCCCACAGAGGCCAGCCCCCTCCAGGGGCGCCCCGGCCGCCCGCCACGGCGGAGGCGGACGCCCGGCCACGGCGCCTCCATTCACTCTGCTCGGGGAAAATTCCCCGGCGCCGCGGCTGCCGGCCGCGCCCCATCGTCACGGCTCGTTTTCTGCGTGGCCGCGACATGCCCCGAGCGAGAAAGGGCCCTGCTCCACGCGGAACTGGGCGCTGACCAGGGCTGCCCAACGCCTGCCAATTCTCACGAGCGTTCTGCCCAAATCGAACCCGATTTGGGCAGAACGCTCGTGAGATTTGGCCGGAAAACGCCCGGTGAACACACTTCGGGCACCACAGGGCCGCAGGGCGGGCCCCCCCGGGGCCCTGTCCGGGATCGCGTGTCGTCGCGTTCCGGCACCGCCAGGAGCAGCTCCGGGAGGCGTGCCCCGGGGAGGCCGACGCCTCCCGCTCCTCAGCCTCCGGGGGTCCCCTCCCTGGCGCCGGCAGCTGGGGCCGGGCCAGCCCCGAAACCCGGGCCCGGGCCCGGGACTGCTTGCTCAGCCTTCCGTTGCCAGGGGCCTGAGCCTGGGGGCCTCCCCATGGGGAACCCTGAGTCCCGCGTCACGAGTCCCCCGACCGTCCCGGCGACAACGGCACCTTTCGCGGCTTCGTACTAGCCGCGGAGTGAGAGACCAGTCCGTTTCACCACAGAGGCCAGCCCCCTCCAGGGGCGCCCCGGCCGCCCGCCACGGCGGAGGCGGACGCCCGGCCACGGCGCCTCCATCCACTCTGCTCGGGGAAAACTCCCCGGCGCCGCTGCTGCCGGCCGCGCCCCATCGTCGCGGCTCGTTTTCCGGGTGGCCGCGACATGCCCCGAGCGAGAAAGGGCCCTGCTCCACGCGGAACTTGGCGCTGACCAGGGCTGCCCAACGCCGGCCAATTCTCACGAGCGTTCTGCCCAAATCGATCCCGATTTGGGCAGATCGCTCGTGAGAATTGGCCGGACAACGCCCGGAGAACACACTTCGGGCACCACAGGGCCGCAGGGGGGCCCCCCCCGGGGCCCTGTCCGGGACCGCGTGTCGTCGCGTTCCGGCACCGCCAGGAGGAGCTCCGGGAGGCGTGCCACGGGGAGGCCGACGCCTCCCGCTCCTCAGCCTCCGGGGGTCCCCTCCCTGGCGCCGGCAGCTGGGGCCGGGCCAGCCCCGAAAGCCGGGCCCGGGCCCGGGCCTGCTTGCTCAGCCTTCCGTTGCCAGGGGCCTGAGCCTGGGGCCTCCCCACGGGGAACCCTGAGTCCCGCGCCACGAGTCCCCCGACCGTCCCGGCCACAAAGGCACCTTTCGCGGCTTCGTCCTAGCCGCGGAGTGAGAGACCAGTCCGTTTCCCCACAGAGGCCAGCCCCCTCCAGGGGCGCCCCAACCGCCCGCCACGGCGGAGGCGGACGCCCGGCCACGGCGCCTCCATCCACTCTGCTCGGGGAAAACTCCCCGGCGCCGCGGCTGCCGGCCGCGCCCCATCGTCGCGGCTCGTTTTCCGGGTGGCCGCGACATGCCCCGAGCGAGAAAGGGCCCTGCTCCACGCGGAACTGGGCGCTGACCAGGGCTGCACAACGCCGGCCAATTCTCACGAGCGTTCTGCCCAAATCGATCCCGATTTGGGCAGAACGCTCGTGAGAATTGGCCGGAAAACGCCTGGCGAACACACTTCGGGCACCACAGGGCCGCAGGGCGGCCCCCCCGGGGCCCTGTCCGGGACCGCGTGTCGTCGCGTTCCGGCACCGCCAGGAGGAGCTCCGGGAGGCGTGCCGCGGGGAGGCCGACGCCTCCCGCTCCTCAGCCTCCGGGGGTCCCCTCCCTGGCGCCGGCAGCTGGGGCCGGGCCAGCCCCGAAAGCCGGGCCCGGGCCCGGGCCTGCTTGCTCAGCCTTCCGTTGCCAGGGGCCTGAGCCTGGGGGCCTCCCCATGGGGAACCCTGAGTCCCGCGCCACGAGTCCCCCGACCGTCCCGGCCACAACGGCACCTTTCGCGCTTCGTCCTAGCCGCGGAGTGAGAGAGCAGTCCGTTTCCACACAGAGGCCAGCCCCATCCAGGGGCGCCCCGGCCGCCCGCCACGGCGGAGGCGGACGCCCGGCCACGGCGCCTCCATCCACTCTGCTCGGGGAAAACTCCCCGGCGCCGATGCTGCCGGCCGCGCCCCATCGTCGCGGCTCGTTTTCCGGGTGGCCGCGACATGCCCCGAGCGAGAAAGGGCCCTGCTCCACGCGGAACTGGGCGCTGACCAGGGCTGCCCAACGCCGGCCAATTCTCACGAGCGTTCTGCCCAAACCGATCCCGATTTGGGCAGAACGCTCGTGAGAATTGGCAGGAAAACGCCCGGCGAAAACACTTCGGGCAGCACAGGGCCGCAGGGCGGCCCCCCCGGGGCCCTGTCCGGGTCCGCGTGTCGTCGCGTTCCGGCACCGCCAGGAGGAGCTCCGGGAGGCGTGCCGCGGGGAGTCCGACGCCTCCCGCTCCTCAGCCTCCGGGGGTCCCCTCCCTGGCGCTGGCAGCTGGGGCCGCGCCAGCCCCGAAAGCCGGGCCCGGGCCCGGGCCTGCTTGCTCAGCCTTCCGTTGCCAGGGGCCTGAGCCTGGGGGCCTCCCCATGGGGAACCCTGAGTCCCGCGCCACGAGTCCCCCGACCGTCCCGGCCACAATGGCACCTTTCGCGGCTTCGTCCTAGTCGCGGAGTGAGAGACCAGTCCGTTTCCCCACAGAGGCCAGCCCCCTCCAGGGGCGCCCCGGCCGCCCGCCACGGCGGAGGCGGACGCCCGGCCACGGCGCCTCCATCCACTCTGCTCGGGGAAAACTCCCCGGCGCCGCTGCTGCCGGCCACGCCCCATCGTCGCGGCTCGTTTTCCGCGTGGCCGCGATATGCCCCGAGCGAGAAAGGGCCCTGCTCCACGCGGAACTGGGCGCTGACCAGGGCTGCCCAACGCCGGCCAATTCTCACGTGCGTTCTGCCCAAATCGATCCCGAATTGTGCAGAACGCTCGTGAGAATTGGCCGGAAAAGGCCCGGCGAACACACTTCGGGCACCACAGGGCCGCAGGGGGGCCCCCCCCGGGGTCCTGTCCGGGATCGCGTGTCGTCGCGTTCTGGCACCGCCAGGAGGAGCTCCGGGAGGCGTGCCGCGGGGAGGCCGACGCCTCCCGCTCCTCAGCCTCCGGGGGTCCCCTCCCTGGCGCCGGCAGCTGGGGCCGGGCCAGCCCCGAAAGCCGGGCCCGGGCCCGGGCCTGCTTGCTCAGCCTTCCGTTGCCAGGGGCCTGAGCCTGGGGGCCTCCCCATGGGGAACCCTGAGTCCCACGCCACGAGTCCCCCGACCGTCCCGGCGACAACGGCACCTTTCGCGGCTTCGTCCTAGCCGCGGAGTGAGAGACCAGTCCGTTTCCCCACAGAGGCCAGCCCCCTCCAGGGGCGCCCCGGCCGCCCGCCACGGCGGAGGCGGACGCCCGGCCACGGCGCCTCCATCCACTCTGCTCGGGGAAAACTCCCCGGCGCCGCGGCTGCCGGCCGCGCCCCATCGTCGCGGCTCCTTTTCCGGGTGGCCGCGACATGCCCCGAGCGAGAAAGGGCCCTGCTCCACGCGGAACTTGGCGCTGACCAGGGCTGCCCAACGCCGGCCAATTCTCACGAGCGTTCTGCCCAAATCGATCCCGATTTGGGCAGAACGCTCGTGAGAATTGGCCGGAAAAGGCCCGGCGAACACACTTCGGGCACCACAGGGCCGCAGGGCGGCCCCCCCCGGGGCCCTGTCCGGGACCGCGTGTCGTCGCGGTCCGGCACCGCCAGGAGGAGCTCCGGGAGGCGTGCCGCGGGGAGGCCGACGCCTCCCGCTCCTCAGCCTCCGGGGGTCCCCTCCCTGGCGCCGGCAGCTGGGGCCGGGCCAGCCCCGAATGCCGGGCCCGGGCCCGGGCCTGCTTGCTCAGCCTTCCGTTGCCAGGGTCCTGAGCCTGGGGCCTCCCCAAGGGGAACCCTGAGTCCCGCGCCACGAGTCCCCCGACCGTCCCGGCGACAACGGCACCTTTCGCGGCTTCGTCCTAGCCGCGGAGTGAGAGACCAGTCCGTTTCCCCACAGAGGCCAGCCCCCTCCAGGGGCGCCCCGGCCGCCCGCCACGGCGGAGGCGGACGCCCGGCCACGGTGCCTCCATCCACTCTGCTCGGGGAAAACTCCCCGGCGCCGCGGCTGCCGGCCGCGCCCCATCGTCGCGGCTCGTTTTCCGGGTGGCCGCGACATGCCCCGAGCGAGAAAGGGCCCTGCTCCACGCGGAACTTGGCGCTGACCAGGGCTGCCCAACGCCGGCCAATTCTCAGGAGCGTTCTGCCCAAAACGATCCCGATTTGGGCAGAACGCTCGTGAGAATTGGCCGGACAACGCCCGGAGAACACACTTCGGGCACCACAGGGCCGCAGGGGGGCCCCCCCCGGGGCCCTGTCCGGGACCGCGTGTCGTCGCGTTCCGGCACCGCCAGGAGGAGCTCCGGGAGGCGTGCCACGGGGAGGCCGACGCCTCCCGCTCCTCAGCCTCCGGGGGTCCCCTCCCTGGCGCCGGCAGCTGGGGCCGGGCCAGCCCCGAAAGCCGGGCCCGGGCCCGGGCCTGCTTGCTCAGCCTTCCGTTGCCAGGGTCCTGAGCCTGGGGCCTCCCCACGGGGAACCCTGAGTCCCGCGCCACGAGTCCCCCGACCGTCCCGGCCACAACGGCACCTTTCGCGGCTTCGTCCTAGCCGCGGAGTGAGAGACCAGTCCGTTTCCCCACAGAGGCCAGCCCCCTCCAGGGGCGCCCCAACCGCCCGCCACGGCGGAGGCGGACGCCCGGCCACGGCGCCTCCATCCACTCTGCTCGGGGAAAACTCCCCGGCGCCGCGGCTGCCGGCCGCGCCCCATCGTCGCGGCTCGTTTTCCGGGTGGCCGCGACATGCCCCGAGCGAGAAAGGGCCCTGCTCCACGCGGAACTGGGCGCTGACCAGGGCTGCACAACGCCGGCCAATTCTCATGAGCGTTCTGCCCAAATCGATCCCGATTTGGGCAGAACGCTCGTGAGAATTGGCCGGAAAACGCCTGGCGAACACACTTCGGGGACCACAGGGCCGCAGGGCGGCCCCCCCGGGGCCCTGTCCGGGACCGCGTGTCGTCGCGTTCCGGCACCGCCAGGAGGAGCTCCGGGAGGCGTGCCGCGGGGAGGCCGACGCCTCCCGCTCCTCAGCCTCCGGGGGTCCCCTCCCTGGCGCCGGCAGCTGGGGCCGGGCCAGCCCCGAAAGCCGGGCCCGGGCCCGGGCCTGCTTGCTCAGCCTTCCGTTGCCAGGGGCCTGAGCCTGGGGGCCTCCCCATGGGGAACCCTGAGTCCAGCGCCACGAGTCCCCCGACCGTCCCGGCCACAAAGGCACCTTTCGCCGCTTCGTCCTAGCCGCGGAGTGAGAGAGCAGTCCGTTTCCACACAGAGGCCAGCCCCATCCAGGGGCGCCCCGTCCGCCCGCCACGGCGGAGGCGGACGCCCGGCCACGGCGCCTCCATCCACTCTGCTCGGGGAAAACTCCCCGGTGCTGCGGCTGCCGGCCGCGCCCCATCGTCGCGGCTCGTTTTCCGGGTGGCCGCGACATGCCCCGAGCGAGAAAGGGCCCTGCTCCACGCGGAACTGGGCGCTGACCAGGGCTGCCCAACGCCGGCCAATTCTCACGAGCGTTCTGCCCAAACCGATCCCGATTTGGGCAGAACGCTCGTGAGAATTGGCAGGAAAACGCCCGGCGAAAACACTTCGGGCAGCACAGGGCCGCAGGGCGGCCCCCCCCGGGGCCCTGTCCGGGTCCGCGTGTCGTCGCGTTCCGGCACCGCCAGGAGGAGCTCCGGGAGGCGTGCCGCGGGGAGGCCGACGCCTCCCGCTCCTCAGCCTCCGGGGGTCCCCTCCCTGGCGCTGGCAGCTGGGGCCGCGCCAGCCCCGAAAGCCGGGCCCGGGCCCGGGCCTGCTTGCTCAGCCTTCCGTTGCCAGGGGCCTGAGCCTGGGGGCCTCCCCATGGGGAACCCTGAGTCCCGCGCCACGAGTCCCCCGACCGTCCCGGCCACAATGGCACCTTTCGCGGCTTCGTCCCAGTCGCGGAGTGAGAGACCAGTCCGTTTCCCCACAGAGGCCAGCCCCCTCCAGGGGCGCCCCGGCCGCCCGCCACGGCGGAGGCGGACGCCCGGCCACGGCGCCTCCATCCACTCTGCTCGGGGAAAACTCCCCGGCGCCGCGGCTGCCGGCCACGCCCCATCGTCGCGGCTCGTTTTCCGCGTGGCCGCGACATGCCCCGAGCGAGAAAGGGCCCTGCTCCACGCGGAACTGGGCGCTGACCAGGGCTGCCCAACGCCGGCCAATTCTCACGTGCGTTCTGCCCAAATCGATCCCGAATTGTGCAGAACGCTCGTGAGAATTGGCCGGAAAAGGCCCGGCGAACACACTTCGGGCACCACAGGGCCGCAGGGGGGCCCCCCCCGGGGTCCTGTCCGGGATCGCGTGTCGTCGCGTTCTGGCACCGCCAGGAGGAGCTCCGGGAGGCGTGCCGCGGGGAGGCCGACGCCTCCCGCTCCTCAGCCTCCGGGGGTCCCCTCCCTGGCGCCGGCAGCTGGGGCCGGGCCAGCCCCGAAAGCCGGGCCCGGGCCAGGGCCTGCTTGCTCAGCCTTCCGTTGCCAGGGGCCTGAGCCTGGGGGCCTCCCCATGGGGAACCCTGAGTCCCGCGCCACGAGTCCCCCGACCGTCCCGGCGACAACGGCACCTTTCGCGGCTTCGTCCTAGCCCCGGAGTGAGAGACCAGTCCGTTTCCCCACAGAGGCCAGCCCCCTCCAGGGGCGCCCCAACCGCCCGCCACGGCGGAGGCGGACGCCCGGCCACGGCGCCTCCATCCACTCTGCTCGGGGAAAACTCCCCGGCGCCGCGGCTGCCGGCCGCGCCCCATCGTCGCGGCTCGTTTTCCGGGTGGCCGCGACATGCCCCGAGCGAGAAAGGGCCCTGCTCCACGCGGAACTGGGCGCTGACCAGGGCTGCACAACGCCGGCCAATTCTCATGAGCGTTCTGCCCAAATCGATCCCGATTTGGGCAGAACGCTCGTGAGAATTGGCCGGAAAACGCCTGGCGAACACACTTCGGGGACCACAGGGCCGCAGGGCGGCCCCCCCGGGGCCCTGTCCGGGACCGCGTGTCGTCGCGTTCCGGCACCGCCAGGAGGAGCTCCGGGAGGCGTGCCGTGGGGAGGCCGACGCCTCCCGCTCCTCAGCCTCCGGGGGTCCCCTCCCTGGCGCCGGCAGCTGGGGCCGGGCCAGCCCCGAAAGCCGGGCCCGGGCCCGGGCCTGCTTGCTCAGCCTTCCGTTGCCAGGGGCCTGAGCCTGGGGGCCTCCCCATGGGGAACCCTGAGTCCAGCGCCACGAGTCCCCCGACCGTCCCGGCCACAAAGGCACCTTTCGCCGCTTCGTCCTAGCCGCGGAGTGAGAGAGCAGTCCGTTTCCACACAGAGGCCAGCCCCATCCAGGGGCGCCCCGTCCGCCCGCCACGGCGGAGGCGGACGCCCGGCCACGGCGCCTCCATCCACTCTGCTCGGGGAAAACTCCCCGGTGCTGCGGCTGCCGGCCGCGCCCCATCGTCGCGGCTCGTTTTCCGGGTGGCCGCGACATGCCCCGAGCGAGAAAGGGCCCTGCTCCACGCGGAACTGGGCGCTGACCAGGGCTGCCCAACGCCGGCCAATTCTCACGAGCGTTCTGCCCAAACCGATCCCGATTTGGGCAGAACGCTCGTGAGAATTGGCAGGAAAACGCCCGGCGAAAACACTTCGGGCAGCACAGGGCCGCAGGGCGGCCCCCCCCGGGGCCCTGTCCGGGTCCGCGTGTCGTCGCGTTCCGGCACCGCCAGGAGGAGCTCCGGGAGGCGTGCCGCGGGGAGTCCGACGCCTCCCGCTCCTCAGCCTCCGGGGGTCCCCTCCCTGGCGCTGGCAGCTGGGGCCGCGCCAGCCCCGAAAGCCGGGCCCGGGCCCGGGCCTGCTTGCTCAGCCTTCCGTTGCCAGGGGCCTGAGCCTGGGGGCCTCCCCATGGGGAACCCTGAGTCCCGCGCCACGAGTCCCCCGACCGTCCCGGCCACAATGGCACCTTTCGCGGCTTCGTCCCAGTCGCGGAGTGAGAGACCAGTCCGTTTCCCCACAGAGGCCAGCCCCCTCCAGGGGCGCCCCGGCCGCCCGCCACGGCGGAGGCGGACGCCCGGCCACGGCGCCTCCATCCACTCTGCTCGGGGAAAACTCCCCGGCGCCGCTGCTGCCGGCCACGCCCCATCGTCGCGGCTCGTTTTCCGCGTGGCCGCGACATGCCCCGAGCGAGAAAGGGCCCTGCTCCACGCGGAACTGGGCGCTGACCAGGGCTGCCCAACGCCGGCCAATTCTCACGTGCGTTCTGCCCAAATCGATCCCGAATTGTGCAGAACGCTCGTGAGAATTGGCCGGAAAAGGCCCGGCGAACACACTTCGGGCACCACAGGGCCGCAGGGGGGCCCCCCCCGGGGTCCTGTCCGGGATCGCGTGTCGTCGCGTTCTGGCACCGCCAGGAGGAGCTCCGGGAGGCGTGCCGCGGGGAGGCCGACGCCTCCCGCTCCTCAGCCTCCGGGGGTCCCCTCCCTGGCGCCGGCAGCTGGGGCCGGGCCAGCCCCGAAAGCCGGGCCCGGGCCAGGGCCTGCTTGCTCAGCCTTCCGTTGCCAGGGGCCTGAGCCTGGGGGCCTCCCCATGGGGAACCCTGAGTCCCGCGCGACGAGTCCCCCGACCGTCCCGGCGACAACGGCACCTTTCGCGGCTTCGTCCTAGCCGCGGAGTGAGAGACCAGTCCGTTTCCCCACAGAGGCCAGCCCCCTCCAGGGGCGCCCCGGCCGCCCGCCACGGCGGAGGCGGACGCCCGGCCACGGCGCCTCCATCCACTCTGCTCGGGGAAAACTCCCCGGCGCCGCGGCTGCCGGCCGCGCCCCATCGTCGCGGCTCCTTTTCCGGGTGGCCGCGACATGCCCCGAGCGAGAAAGGGCCCTGCTCCACGCGGAACTTGGCGCTGACCAGGGCTGCCCAACGCCGGCCAATTCTCACGAGCGTTCTGCCCAAATCGATCCCGATTTGGGCAGAACGCTCGTGAGAATTGGCCGGAAAAGGCCCGGCGAACACACTTCGGGCACCACAGGGCCGCAGGGCGGCCCCCCCCGGGGCCCTGTCCGGGACCGCGTGTCGTCGCGGTCCGGCACCGCCAGGAGGAGCTCCGGGAGGCGTGCCGCGGGGAGGCCGACGCCTCCCGCTCCTCAGCCTCCGGGGGTCCCCTCCCTGGCGCCGGCAGCTGGGGCCGGGCCAGCCCCGAATGCCGGGCCCGGGCCCGGGCCTGCTTGCTCAGCCTTCCGTTGCCAGGGTCCTGAGCCTGGGGCCTCCCCACGGGGAACCCTGAGTCCCGCGCCACGAGTCCCCCGACCGTCCCGGCAACAACGGCACCTTTCGCGGCTTCGTCCTAGCCGCGGAGTGAGAGACCAGTCCGTTTCCCCACAGAGGCCAGCCCCCTCCAGGGGCGCCCCGGCCGCCCGCCACGGCGGAGGCGGACGCCCGGCCACGGCGCCTCCATCCACTCTGCTCGGGGAAAACTCCCCGGCGCCGCGGCTGCCGGCCGCGCCCCATCGTCGCGGCTCCTTTTCCGGGTGGCCGCGACATGCCCCGAGCGAGAAAGGGCCCTGCTCCACGCGGAACTGGGCGCTGACCAGGGCTGCCCAACGCCGGCCAATTCTCACGTGCGTTCTGCCCAAATCGATCCCGATTTGGGCAGAACGCTCGTGAGAATTGGCCGGAAAAGGCCCGGCGAACACACTTCGGGCACCACAGGGCCGCAGGGGGGCCCCCCCCGGGGCCCTGTCCGGGATCGCGTGTCGTCGCGTTCTGGCACCGCCAGGAGGAGCTCCGGGAGGCGTGCCGCGGGGAGGCCGACGCCTCCCGCTCCTCAGCCTCCGGGGGTCCCCTCCCTGGCGCCGGCCGCTGGGGCCGGGCCAGCCCCGAAAGCCGGGCCCGGGCCCGGGACTGCTTGCTCAGCCTTCCGTTGCCAGGGGCCTGTGCCTGGGGGCCTCCCCATTGGGAACCCTGAGTCCCGCGCCACGAGTCCCCCGACCGTCCCGGCGACAACGGCACCTTTCGCGGCTTCGTCCTAGCCGCGGAGTGAGAGACAAGTCCGTTTCCCCACAGAGGCCAGCCCCCTCCAGGGGCGCCCCGGCCGCCCGCCACGGCGGAGGCGGACGCCCGGCCACGGCGCCTCCATTCACTCTGCTCGGGGAAAACTCCCCGGCGCCGCGGCTGCCGGCCGCGCCCCATCGTCACGGCTCGTTTTCTGCGTGGCCGCGACATGCCCCGAGCGAGAAAGGGCCCTGCTCCACGCGGAACTGGGCGCTGACCAGGGCTGCCCAACGCCTGCCAATTCTCACGAGCGTTCTGCCCAAATCGATCTTGATTTGGGCAGAACGCTCGTGAGAATTGGCCGGAAAACGCCCGGCGAACACACTTCGGGCACCACAAGGCCGCAGGGCGGCCCCCACCGGGGCCCTGTCCGGGATCGCGTGTCGTCGCGTTCTGGCACCGCCAGGAGGAGCTCCGGGAGGCGTGCCGCGGGGAGGCCGACGCCTCCCGCTCTCAGCCTCCGGGGGTCCCCTCCCTGGCGCCGGCAGCTGGGGCCGGGCCAGCCCCGAAAGCCGGGCCCGGGCCCGGGCCTGCTTGCTCAGCCTTCCGTTGCCAGGGGCCTGAGCCTGGGGGCCTCCCCATGGGGAACCCTGAGTCCCGCGCCACGAGTCCCCCGACCGTCCCGGCGACAACGGCACCTTTCGCGGCTTCGTCCTAGCCGCGGAGTGAGAGACCAGTCCGTTTCCCCACAGAGGCCAGCCCCCTCCAGGGGCGCCCCGGCCGCCCGCCACGGCGGAGGCGGACGCCCGGCCACGGCGCCTCCATCCACTCTGCTCGGGGAAAACTCCCCGGCGCCGCGGCTGCCGGCCGCGCCCCATCGTCGCGGCTCCTTTTCCGGGTGGCCGCGACATGCCCCGAGCGAGAAAGGGCCCTGCTCCACGCGGAACTTGGCGCTGACCAGGGCTGCCCAACGCCGGCCAATTCTCACGAGCGTTCTGCCCAAATCGATCCCGATTTGGGCAGAACGCTCGTGAGAATTGGCCGGAAAAGGCCCGGCGAACACACTTCGGGCACCACAGGGCCGCAGGGCGGCCCCCCCCGGGGCCCTGTCCGGGACCGCGTGTCGTCGCGGTCCGGCACCGCCAGGAGGAGCTCCGGGAGGCGTGCCGCGGGGAGGCCGACGCCTCCCGCTCCTCAGCCTCCGGGGGTCCCCTCCCTGGCGCCGGCAGCTGGGGCCGGGCCAGCCCCGAATGCCGGGCCCGGGCCCGGGCCTGCTTGCTCAGCCTTCCGTTGCCAGGGTCCTGAGCCTGGGGCCTCCCCACGGGGAACCCTGAGTCCCGCGCCACGAGTCCCCCGACCGTCCCGGCGACAACGGCACCTTTCGCGGCTTCGTCCTAGCCGCGGAGTGAGAGACCAGTCCGTTTCCCCACAGAGGCCAGCCCCCTCCAGGGGCGCCCCGGCCACCCGCCACGGCGGAGGCGGACGCCCGGCCACGGCGCCTCCATCCACTCTGCTCGGGGAAAACTCCCCGGCGCCGCTGCTGCCGGCCGCGCCCCATCGTCGCGGCTCGTTTTCCGGGTGGCCGCGACATGCCCCGAGCGAGAAAGGTCCCTGCTCCACGCGGAACTTGGCGCTGACCAGGGCTGCCCAACGCCGGCCAATTCTCACGAGCGTTCTGCCCAAATCGATCCCGATTTGGGCAGAATGCTCGTGAGAATTGGCCGGACAATGCCCGGAGAACACACTTCGGGCACCACAGGGCCGCAGGGCCGCCCCCTCCGGGGCCCTGTCCGGGACCGCGTGTCGTCGCGTTCCGGCACCGCCAGGAGGAGCTCCGGGAGGCGTGTCGCGGGGAGGCCGACGCCTCCCGCTCCTCAGCCTCCGGGGGTCCCCTCCCTGGCGCCGGCAGCTGGGGCCGGGCCAGCCCCGAAAGCCGGGCCCGGGCCCGGGCCTGCTTGCTCAGCCTTCCGTTGCCAGGGGCCTGAGCCTGGGGGCCTCCCCATGGGGAACCCTGAGTCCCGCGCCACGAGTCCCCCGACCGTCCCGGCGACAACGGCACCTTTCGCGGCTTCGTCCTAGCCGCGGAGTGAGAGACCAGTCCGTTTCCCCACAGAGGCCAGCCCCCTCCAGGGGCGCCCCGGCCGCCCGCCACGGCGGAGGCGGACGCCCGGCCACGGCGCCTCCATCCACTCTGCTCGGGGAAAACTCCCCGGCGCCGCGGCTGCCGGCCGCGCCCCATCGTCGCGGCTCCTTTTCCGGGTGGCCGCGACATGCCCCGAGCGAGAAAGGGCCCTGCTCCACGCGGAACTGGGCGCTGACCAGGGCTGCCCAACGCCGGCCAATTCTCACGTGCGTTCTGCCCAAATCGATCCCGATTTGGGCAGAACGCTCGTGAGAATTGGCCGGAAAAGGCCCGGCGAACACACTTCGGGCACCACAGGGCCGCAGGGGGGCCCCCCCCGGGGCCCTGTCCGGGATCGCGTGTCGTCGCGTTCTGGCACCGCCAGGAGGAGCTCCGGGAGGCGTGCCGCGGGGAGGCCGACGCCTCCCGCTCCTCAGCCTCCGGGGGTCCCCTCCCTGGCGCCGGCCGCTGGGGCCGGGCCAGCCCCGAAAGCCGGGCCCGGGCCCGGGCCTGCTTGCTCAGCCTTCCGTTGCCAGGGGCCTGAGCCTGGGGGCCTCCCCATGGGGAACCCTGAGTCCCGCGCCACGAGTCCCCCGACCGTCCCGGCCACAACGGCATCTTTCGCGGCTTCGTCCTAGCCGCGGAGTGAGAGACCAGTCCGTTTCCCCACAGAGGCCAGCCCCCTCCAGGGGAGCCCCGGCCGCCCGCCACGGCGGAGGCGGACGCCCGGCCACGGCGCCTCCATCCACTCTGCTCGGGGAAAACTCCCCGGCGCCGCGGCTGCCGGCCGCGCCCCATCGTCGCGGCTCGTTTTCCGGGTGGCCGCGACATGCCCCGAGCGAGAAAGGGCCCTGCTCCACGCGGAACTGGGCGCTGACCAGGGCTGCCCAACGCCGGCCAATTCTCACGAGCGTTCTGCCCAAATCGATCCCGATTTGGGCAGAACGCTCGTGAGAATTGGCCGGAAAACGCCCGGCGAACACACTTCGGGCACCACAGGGCCGCAGGGCGGCCCCCCCCGGGGCCCTGTCCGGGACCGCGTGTCGTCGCGTTCCGGCACCGCCAGGAGGAGCTCCGGGAGGCGTGCCGCGGGGAGGCCGACGCCTCCCGCTCCTCAGCTTCCGGGGGTCCCCTCCCTGGCGCCGCCAGCTGGGGCCGGGCCAGCCCCGAAAGCCGGGCCCGGGCCCGGGCCTGCTTGCTCAGCCTTCCGTTGCCAGGGTCCTGAGCCTGGGGCCTCCCCACGGGGAACCCTGAGTCCCGCGCCACGAGTCCCCCGACCGTCCCGGCGACAACGGCACCTTTCGCGGCTTCGTCCTAGCCGCGGAGTGAGAGACCAGTCCGTTTCCCCACAGAGGCCAGCCCCCTCCAGGGGCGCCCTGGCCGCCCGCCACGGCGGAGGCGGACGCCCGGCCACGGCGCCTCCATCCACTCTGCTCGGGGAAAACTCCCCGGCGCCGCGGCTGCCGGCCGCGCCCGATCGTCGCGGCTCGTTTTCCGGGTGGCCACGATATGCCCCGAGCGAGAAAGGGCCCTGCTCCACGCGGAACTCGGCGCTGACCAGGGCTGCCCAACGCCGGCCAATTCTCACGAGCGTTCTGCCCAAATCGATCCCGATTTGGGCAGAACGCTCGTGAGAATTGGCCGGAAAACGCCCGGCGAACACACTTCCGGTACTACAAGGCCGCAAGGGGGCCCCCTCCGGGGCCCTGTCCGGGATCGCGTGTCGTCGCGTTCCGGCACCGCCAGGAGGAGCTCCGGGAGGCGTGCCGCGGGGAGGCCGACACCTCCCGCTCCTCAGCCTCCGGGGGTCCCCTCCCTGGCGCCGGCAGCTGGGGCCGGGCCAGCCCCGAAAGCCGGGCCCGGGCCCGGGCCTGCTTGCTCAGCCTTCCGTTCCCAGGGGCCTGAGCCTGGGGGCCTCCCCATGGGGAACCCTGAGTCCCGCGCCACGAGTCCCCCGACCGTCCCGGCCACAACGGCACCTTTCGCGGCTTCGTCCTAGTCGCGGAGTGAGAGACAAGTCCGTTTCCCCACAGAGGCCAGCCCCCTCCAGGGGCGCCCCGGCCGCCCGCCACGGCGGAGGCGGACGCCCGGCCACGGCGCCTCCATCCACTCTGCTCGGGGAAAACTCCCCGGCGCCGCGGCTGCCGGCCGCGCCCCATCGTCGCGGCTCGTTTTCCGGGTGGCCGCGACATGCCCCGAGCGAGAAATGGCCCTGCTCCACGCGGAACTGGGCGCTGACCAGGGCTGCCCAACGCCGGCCAATTCTCACTAGCGTTCTGCCCAAATCGATCCCGATTTGGGCAGAACGCTCGTGAGAATTGGCCGGAAAACGCCCGGCGAATACACTTCGGGCACCACAGGGCCGCATGGCGGCCCCCCCGGGGCCCTGTCCGGGACCGCGTGTCGTCGCGTTCCGGCACCGCCAGGAGGAGCTCCGGGAGGCGTGCCGCGTGGAGGCCGACGCCTCCCGCTCCTCAGACTCCGGGGGTCCCCTCCCTGGCGCCGGCAGCTGGGGCCGGGCCAGCCCCGAAAGCCGGGCCCGGGCCCGGGCCTGCTTGCTCAGCCTTCCGTTGCCAGGGGCCTGAGCCTGGGGGCCTCCCCATGGGGAACCCTGAGTCCCGCGCCACGGGTCCCCCGACCGTCCCGGCGACAACGGCACCTTTCGCGGCTTCGTCCTAGCCGCGGAGTGAGAGACCAGTCCGTTTCCCCACAGAGGCCAGCCCCCTCCAGGGGCGCCCCGGCCGCCCGCCACGGCGGAGGCGGACGCCCGGCCACGGCGCCTCCATCCACTCTGCTCGGGGAAAACTCCCCGGCGCCGCGGCTGCCGGCCGCGCCCCATCGTCGCGGCTCGTTTTCCGGGTGGCCACGACATGCCCCGAGCGAGAAAGGGCCCTGCTCCACGCGGAACTGGGCGCTGACCAGGGCTGCCCAACGCCGGCCAATTCTCACGAGCGTTCTGCCCAAATCGATCCCGATTTGGGCAGAACGCTCGTGAGAATTGGCCGGAAAACGCCCGGCGAACACACTTCGGTCACCACAGGGCCGCAGGGCGGCCCCCCCCGGGGCCCTGTCCGGGACCGCGTGTCGTCGCGTTCCGGCACCGCCAGGAGGAGCTCCGGGAGGCGTGCCGCGGGGAGGCCGACGCCTCCCGCTCCTCAGCTTCCGGGGGTCCCCTCCCTGGCGCCGCCAGCTGGGGCCGGGCCAGCCCCGAAAGCCGGGCCCGGGCCCGGGCCTGCTTGCTCAGCCTTCCGTTGCCAGGGTCCTGAGCCTGGGGCCTCCCCACGGGGAACCCTGAGTCCCGCGCCACGAGTCCCCCGACCGTCCCGGCGACAACGGCACCTTTCGCGGCTTCGTCCTAGCCGCGGAGTGAGAGACCAGTCCGTTTCCCCACAGAGGCCAGCCCCCTCCAGGGGCGCCCTGGCCGCCCGCCACGGCGGAGGCGGACGCCCGGCCACGGCGCCTCCATCCACTCTGCTCGGGGAAAACTCCCCGGCGCCGCGGCTGCCGGCCGCGCCCGATCGTCGCGGCTCGTTTTCCGGGTGGCCACGATATGCCCCGAGCGAGAAAGGGCCCTGCTCCACGCGGAACTCGGCGCTGACCAGGGCTGCCCAACGCCGGCCAATTCTCACGAGCGTTCTGCCCAAATCGATCCCGATTTGGGCAGAACGCTCGTGAGAATTGGCCGGAAAACGCCCGGCGAACACACTTCCGGTACTACAAGGCCGCAAGGGGGCCCCCTCCGGGGCCCTGTCCGGGATCGCGTGTCGTCGCGTTCCGGCACCGCCAGGAGGAGCTCCGGGAGGCGTGCCGCGGGGAGGCCGACACCTCCCGCTCCTCAGCCTCCGGGGGTCCCCTCCCTGGCGCCGGCAGCTGGGGCCGGGCCAGCCCCGAAAGCCGGGCCCGGGCCCGGGCCTGCTTGCTCAGCCTTCCGTTCCCAGGGGCCTGAGCCTGGGGGCCTCCCCATGGGGAACCCTGAGTCCCGCGCCACGAGTCCCCCGACCGTCCCGGCCACAACGGCACCTTTCGCGGCTTCGTCCTAGTCGCGGAGTGAGAGACAAGTCCGTTTCCCCACAGAGGCCAGCCCCCTCCAGGGGCGCCCCGGCCGCCCGCCACGGCGGAGGCGGACGCCCGGCCACGGCGCCTCCATCCACTCTGCTCGGGGAAAACTCCCCGGCGCCGCGGCTGCCGGCCGCGCCCCATCGTCGCGGCTCGTTTTCCGGGTGGCCGCGACATGCCCCGAGCGAGAAATGGCCCTGCTCCACGCGGAACTGGGCGCTGACCAGGGCTGCCCAACGCCGGCCAATTCTCACTAGCGTTCTGCCCAAATCGATCCCGATTTGGGCAGAACGCTCGTGAGAATTGGCCGGAAAACGCCCGGCGAATACACTTCGGGCACCACAGGGCCGCATGGCGGCCCCCCCGGGGCCCTGTCCGGGACCGCGTGTCGTCGCGTTCCGGCACCGCCAGGAGGAGCTCCGGGAGGCGTGCCGCGTGGAGGCCGACGCCTCCCGCTCCTCAGACTCCGGGGGTCCCCTCCCTGGCGCCGGCAGCTGGGGCCGGGCCAGCCCCGAAAGCCGGGCCCGGGCCCGGGCCTGCTTGCTCAGCCTTCCGTTGCCAGGGGCCTGAGCCTGGGGGCCTCCCCATGGGGAACCCTGAGTCCCGCGCCACGGGTCCCCCGACCGTCCCGGCGACAACGGCACCTTTCGCGGCTTCGTCCTAGCCGCGGAGTGAGAGACCAGTCCGTTTCCCCACAGAGGCCAGCCCCCTCCAGGGGCGCCCCGGCCGCCCGCCACGGCGGAGGCGGACGCCCGGCCACGGCGCCTCCATCCACTCTGCTCGGGGAAAACTCCCCGGCGCCGCGGCTGCCGGCCGCGCCCCATCGTCGCGGCTCGTTTTCCGGGTGGCCACGACATGCCCCGAGCGAGAAAGGGCCCTGCTCCACGCGGAACTGGGCGCTGACCAGGGCTGCCCAACGCCGGCCAATTCTCACGAGCGTTCTGCCCAAATCGATCCCGATTTGGGCAGAACGCTCGTGAGAATTGGCCGGAAAACACCCGGCGAACACACTTCGGGCACCACAAGGCCGCAAGGCGGCCCCCCCCGGGGCCCTGTCCGGGATCGCGTGTCGTCGCGTTCCGGCACCGCCAAGAGGAGCTCCGGGAGGCGTGCCGCGGGGAGGCCGACGCCTCCCGCTCCTCAGACTCCGCGGGTCCCCTCCCTGGCGCCGGCAGCTGGGGCCGGGCCAGCCCCGAAAGCCGGGCCCGGGCCCGGGCCTGCTTGCTCAGCCTTCCGTTGCCAGGGGCCTGAGCCTGGGGGCCTCCCCATGGGGAACCCAGAGTCCCGCGCCACGAGGCCCCGACCGTCCCGGCCACAACGGCACCTTCGCGGCTTCGTCCTAGCCGCGGAGTGAGAGACCAGTCCGTTTCCCCACAGAGGCCAGCCCCCTCCAGGGGCGCCCCGGCCGCCCGCCACGGCGGAGGCGGACGCCCGGCCACGGCGCCTCCATCCACTCTGCTCGGGGAAAACTCCCCGGCGCCGCGGCTGCCGGCCGCGCCCCATCGTCGCGGCTCGTTTTCCGGGTGGCCGCGACATGCCCCGAGCGAGAAAGGGCCCTGCTCCACGCGGAACTGGGCGCTGACCAGGGCTGCCCAACGCCGGCCAATTCTCACGAGCGTTCTGCCCAAATCGATCCCGATTTGGGCAGAACGCTCGTGAGAATTGGCCGGAAAAGGCCCGGCGAACACACTTCGGGCACCACAGGGCCGCAGGGCGGCCCCCCCCGGGGCCCTGTCCGGGACCGCGTGTCGTCGCGTTCCGGCACCGCCAGGAGGAGCTCCGGGAGGCGTGCCGCGGGGAGGCCGACGCCTCCCGCTCCTCAGCCTCCGGGGGTCCCCTCCCTGGCGCCGGCAGCTGGGGCCGGGCCAGCCCCGAAAGCCGGGCCCGGGCCCGGGCCTGCTTGCTCAGCCTTCCGTTGCCAGGGGCCTGAGCCTGGGGGCCTCCCCATGGGGAACCCTGAGTCCGGCGCCACGAGTCCCCCGACCGTCCCGGCGACAACGGCACCTTTCGCGGCTTCGTCCTAGCCGCGGAGTGAGAGAGCAGTCCGTTTCCACACAGAGGCCAGCCCCATCCAGGGGCGCCCCGGCCGCCCGCCACGGCGGAGGCGGACGCCCGGCCACGGCGCCTCCATCCACTCTGCTCGGGGAAAACTCCCCGGCACCGCGGCTGCCGGCCGCGCCCCATCGTCGCGGCTCGTTTTCCGGGTGGCCGCGACATGCCCCGAGCGAGAAAGGGCCCTGCTCCACGCGGAACTGGGCGCTGACCAGGGCTGCCCAACGCCGGCCAATTCTCACGAGCGTTCTGCCCAAATCGATCCCGATTTGGGCAGAACGCTCGTGAGAATTGGCCGGAAAACGCCCGGAGAACACACTTCGGGCACCACAGGGCCGCAGGGCGGCCCCCCGGGGCCCTGTCCGGGACCGCGTGTCGTCGCGTTCCGGCACCGCCAGGAGGAGCTCCGGGAGGCGTGCCGCGGGGAGGCCGACGCCTCCCGCTCCACAGCCTCCGGGGGTCCCCTCCCTGGCGCCGGCAGCTGGGTCCAGGCCAGCCCCGAAAGCCGGGCCCGGGCCCGGGCCTGCTTGCTCAGCCTTCCGTTGCCAGGGGCCTGAGCCTGGGGGCCTCCCCATGGGGAACCCTGAGTCCCGCGCCACGAGTCCCCCGACCGTCCCGGCCACAACGGCACCTTTCGCGCCTTCGTCCTAGCCGCGGAGTGAGAGAGCAGTCCGTTTCCACACAGAGGCCAGCCCCCTCCAGGGGCGCCCCGGCCGCCCGCCACGGCGGAGTCGGACGCCCGGCCACGGCGCCTCCATCCACTCTGCTCGGGGAAAACTCCCCGGCGCCGCGGCTCCGGCCGCGCCCGATCGTCGCGGCTCGTTTTCCGGGTGGCCACGACATGCCCCGAGCGAGAAAGGGCACTGCTCCACGCGGAACTGGGCGCTGAACAGGGCTGCCCAACGCCGGCCAATTCTCACGAGCGTTCTGCCCAAATCGATCCCGATTTGGGCAGAACGCTCGTGAGAATTGGCCGGAAAACGCCCGGCGAACACACTTCGGGCACCACAAGGCCGCAGGGCGGCCCCCCCCGGGGCCCTGTCCGGGATCGCGTGTCGTCGCGTTCCGGCACCGCCAGGAGGAGCTCCGGGAGGCGTGCCGCGGGGAGGCCGACGCCTCCCGCTCCTCAGCTTCCGGGGGTCCCCTCCCTGGCGCCGGCAGCTGGGGCCGGGCCAGCCCCGAAAGCCGGGCCCGGGCCCGGTCCTGCTTGCTCAGCCTTCCGTTGCCAGGGTCCTGAGCCTGGGGCCTCCACACGGGGAACCCTGAGTCCCGCGCCACGAGTCCCCCGACCGTCCCGGCCACAACGGCACCTTTCGCGGCTTCGTCCTAGCCGCGGAGTGAGAGACCAGTCCGTTTCCCCACAGAGGCCAGCCCCCTCCAGTGGCGCCCCGGCCGCCCGCCACGGCGGAGGCGGACGCCCGGCCACGGCGCCTCCATCCACTCTGCTCGGGGAAAACTCCCCGGCGCCGCGGCGGCCGGCCGCGCCCCATCGTCACGGCTCGTTTTCCGGGTGGCCGCGACATGCCCCGAGCGAGAAAGGGCCCTGCTCCACGCGGAACTGGGCGCTGACCAGGGCTGCCCAACGCCGGCCAATTCTCACGAGCGTTCTGCCCAAATCGATCCCGATTTGGGCAGAACGCTCGTGAGAATTGGCCGGAAAACGCCCGGCGAACACACTTCGGGCACCACAGGGCCGCAGGGCGGCCCCCCCCGGGGCCCTGTACGGGACCGCGTGTCGTCGCGTACCGCACCGCCAGGAGGAGCTCCGGGAGGCGTGCCGCGGGGAGGCCGACGCCTCCCGCTCCTCAGCCTCCGGGGGTCCCCTCCCTGGCGCCGGCAGCTGGGGCCGGGCCAGCCCCGAAAGCCGGGCCCGGGCCCGGGCCTTCTTGCTCAGCCTTCCGTTGCCAGGGGCCTGAGCCTGGGGGCCTCCCCATGGGGAACACTGAGTCCCGCGCCACGAGTCCCCCGACCATCCCGGCCACAGCGGCACCTTTCGCGGCTTCGTCCTAGCCGCGGAGTGCAAGAGCAGTCCGTTTCCCCACAGAGGCCAGCCCCCTCCAGGGGCGCCCCGGCCGCCCGCCACGGCGGAGGCGGACGCCCGGCCACGGCGCCTCCATCCACTCTGCTCGGGGAAAACTCCCCGGCGCCGCGGCTGCCGGCCGCGCCCCATCGTCGCGGCTCGTTTTCCGGGTGGCCGCGACATGCCCCGAGCGAGAAAGGGCCCTGCTCCACGCGGAACTGGGCGCTGACCAGGGCTGCCCAACGCCGGCCAATTCTCACGAGCGTTCTGCCCAAATCGATCCCGATTTGGGCAGAACGCTCGTGAGAATTGGCCGGAAAACGCCCGGCGAACACACTTCGGGCAGCACAGGGCCGCAGGGCGGCCCCCCCCGGGGCCCTGTCCGGGATCGCGTGTCGTCGCGTTCCGGCACCGCCAGGAGGAGCTCCGGGAGGCGTGCCGCGGGGAGGCCGACGCCTCCCGCTCCTCAGCCTCCGGGGGTCCCCTCCCTGGCGCCGGCAGCTGGGGCCGGGCCAGCCCCGAAAGCCGGGCCCGGGCCCGGGCCTGCTTGCTCAGCCTTCCGTTGCCAGGGGCCTGAGCCTGGGGGCCTCCCCATGGGGAACCCTGAGTCCCGCGCCACGAGTCCCCCGACCGTCCCGGCGACAACGGCACCTTTCGCGGCTTCCTCCTAGCCGCGGAGTGAGAGACCAGTCCGTTTCCCCACAGAGGCCAGCCCCCTCCAGGGGCGCCCCGGCTGCCCGCCACGGCGGAGGCGGATGCCCGGCCACGGCGCCTCCATCCACACTGCTCGGGGAAATCTCCCCGGCGTCGCGGCTCGTTTTCCGGGTGGCCGCGACATGCCCCCAGCGAGAAAGGGCCCTGCTCCACGCGGAACTGGGCGCTGACGAGGGCTGCCCAACGCCGGCCAATTCTCACGAGCGTTCTGCCCAAATCGATCCCGATTTGGGCAGAACGCTCGTGAGAATTGGCTGGAAAACGCCCGGAGAACACACTTCGGGCACCACAGGGCCGCAGGGTCGCCCCCCCCAGGGGCCCTGTCCGGGATCGCGTGTCGTCGCGTTCCGGCACTGCCAGGAGGAGCTCCGGGAGGCGTGCCGCGGGGAGGCCGACGCCTCCCGCTCCTCAGCCTCCGGGGGTCCCCTCCCTGGCGCCGGCAGCTGGGGCCGGGCCAGCCCTGAAAGCCGGGCCTGGGCCCGGGCCTGCTTGCTCAGCCTTCCATTGCCAGGGGCCTGAGCCTGGGGGCCTCTCCATGGGGAACCCTGAGTCCCGCGCCCCGAGTCCCCCGACCGTCCCGGCGACAACGGCACCTTTCGCGTCTTCGTCCCAGCCGTGGAGTGAGAGATCAATCTGTTTCCCCACAGTGGCCAGCCCCCTCCTCGGGCGCCCCGGCCGCCCGCCACGGCGGAGGCGGACTCCCGGCCTCGGCGCCTCCAACCACTCTGCTCGGGGAAAACTCCCCGGCGCCGGGGCCGCCGGCCGCGCCCCATCGTCGCGGCTCATTTTCCGGGTGGCCGCGACATGCCCTGAGCGAGAAAGGGCCCTGCTTCACGCGGAACGGGGCGCTGACCAGGGCTGCCCATCGCCGGCCAATTCTGGGCAGAACGCTCGTGAGAATTGGCCGGAAGACGCCTGACGAACACACTTCGGGCACCACAGGGCCGTAGGGCCGCCCCCCCGGGGCCCTGTCCGGGATCGCGTGTCGTCGCGATCCGGCACAGCCAGGAGGAGCTCCGTGAGGCTGGCGTGGGCAAGTCGACGCCTCGCGCTCCTCAGACTCTGGTGGTCCCCTCCCTTCGCTGGCAACTGGGGCCGGGCCAGCCCCGAAAGCCGGGCCCGGTCGAGGCCTGCTTGCTCAGCCTTCCGTTGTCAGCGGCCTGAGCCTGGGGGCCTCCCCATGGGGAACCCTGAGTCCCGCGCCACGAGTCCCCCGACCGTTCCGGCCACAACGGCACCTTTCGCGGATTCGTCCTAGCCGCGGAGTGAGAGACCAGTCCGTTTCCCCACAGAGGCCAGCCCCCTCCAGGGGCGCCCAGGCCGCCCGCCACAGCGGAGGCGGACGCCCGGACACGGCGCCTCCATCCACTCTGCTCGGGGAAAACTCCCCGGCGCCGCGGCTGCCGGCCGCGCCCCATCTTCGCGGCTCGTTTTCCGGGTGGCCGCGACATGCCCCGAGCGAGAAAGGACCCTGCTCCACGCGGAACTGGGCGCTGACCAGGGCTGCCCAACGCCGGCCAATTCTCACGAGCGTTCTGCTAAAATCGATCCCGATTTGGGCAGAATGCTCGTGAGAATTGGCCGGAAAACTCCCGGCGAACACACTTCGGGCACCACAGGGCCGCAGGGCGGCCCCCCCCGGGGCCCTGTCCGGGACCGCGTATCGTCGCGTTCCAGCACCGCCAGGAGGAGCTCCGGGAGCCGTGCCGAGGGGAGGCCGACGCCTCCCGCTCCTCAGCCTCCGGGGATCCCCTCCCTGGCGCCGGCAGCTGGGGCCGGGCCAGCCCCGAAAGCCGGGCCAGGGCCCGGGCCTGCTTGCTCAGCCTTCCGTTGCCAGGGGCCTGAGCCTGGGGGCCTCCCCATGGGGAACCCTCAGTCCCGCGCCACGAGTCCCCCGACCGTCCCGGCGACAGCGGCACCTTTCGCGGCTTCGTCCTAGCCGCGGAGTGAGAGACCAGTCCGTTTCCCCACAGAGGCCAGCCCCCTCCAGGGGCGCCCCGGCCGCCCGCCACGGCGGAGGCGGACGCCCGGCCACGGCGCCTCCATCCACTCTGCTCGGGGAAAACTCCCCAGCGCCGCGGCTGCCGGCCGCGCCCCATCGTCGCGGCTCGTTTTCCGGGTGGCCGCGACATGCCCCGAGCGAGAAAGGGCCCTGCTCCACGCGGAACTGGGCGCTGACCAGGGCTGCCCAACGCCGGCCAATTCTCACGAGCGTTCTGCCCAAATCGATCCCGATTTGGGCAGAACGCTCGTGAGAATTGGCCGGAAAACGCCCGGCGAACACACTTCGGGCACCACAGGGCCGCAGGGCGGCCCCCCCCGGGGCCCTGTCCGGGACCGCGTGTCGTCGCGTTCCGGCACCGCCAGGAGGAGCTCCGGGAGGCGTGCCGTGGGGAGGCCGACGACTCCCGCTCCTCAGCCTCTGGGGGTTCCCTCCCTGGCGCCGGCAGCTGGGGCCGGGCCAGCCCCGAAAGCCGGGCCCGGGCCCGGGCCTGCTTGCTCAGCCTTCCGTTGCCAGGGGCCTGAGCCTGGGGGCCTCCCCATGGGGAACCCTGAGTCCCGCGCCACGAGTCCCCCGACCGTCCCGGCCACAACGGCACCTTTCGCGGCTTCGTCCTAGCCGCGGAGTGAGAGACCAGTCCGTTTCCCCACAGAGGCCAGCCCCCTCCAAGGGCCCCCCGGCCGCCCGCCACGGCGGAGGCGGACGCCTGGCCACGGCGCCTCCATCCACTCTGCTCGGGGAAAACTCCCCGGTGCCGCGGCTGCCGGCCGCGCCCCATCGTCGCGGCTCGTTTTCCGGGTGGCCGCGACATGCCCCGAGCGAGAAAGGGCCCTGCTCCACGCGGAACTGGGCGCTGACCAGGGCTGCCCAACGCCGGCCAATTCTCACGAGCGTTCTGGCCAAATCCCGATTTGGGCAGAACGCTCGTGAGAATTGGCCGGAAAAGGCCCGGCGAACACACTTCGGGCACCACAGGGCCGCAGGGCGGCCCCCCCCGGGGCCCTGTCCGGGACCGCGTGTCGTCGCGTTCCGGCACCGCCAGGAGGAGCTCCGGGAGGCGTGCTGCAGGGAGGCCGACGCCTCCCGCTCCTCAGCCTCCGGGGCTCCCCTCCCTGGCGCCGGCAGCTGGGGCCGGGCCAGCCCCGAAAGCCGGGCCCGGGCCCGGGCCTGCTTGCTCAGCCTTCCGTTGCCAGGGGCCTGAGCCTGGGGGCCTCCCCATGGGGAACCCTGAGTCCCGCGCCACGAGTCCCCCGACCGTCCCGGCGCCATCGGCCCCTTTCGTGGCTGCGACACAGCTGTGGAGCGACAGATCTTTTTGTTCCCCCAGAGAGGCCAATCCCTTCCCGGGCGCCCCGGCCTCCCTCCAAGGCGGAGCCGGATGCCCGACCACAGACCCTCCATCAACTCTGCTCGGAGCAAGCTCTCCGGCTCTGAGGCCCCCGGCCGGGCCCCGTCGTCTCGGCGCGTTTTTGGGTGGCTGGGACATACCCCGAGTGAGAAAGGGTCCTGGGCCACGCGGAACAAGGCGGTCCCCATGGTTGTCCAACGCCAGCTAATTTTCATGAGCGCTCTGCCCAAATCGATCCCGATTAGATATGGACCCTCAACTCTATTGTGATATAATCGTCGAGAAATCAGGAAAAAATATTCAATGTAACAAAAGACATTCTCCTCAATCAATGGTGCTGGGGAAACTGGACAGCGATATGTAGAAGAATGAAACTCGACCATTCTCTTACACCATACACAATGATAAACTCGAACTCGATAAATGAGCTCAACGTGAGACAGGATTCTCTCAGAATCCTAGAGGAGTACATAGGCAGTAACCTCTTCGATATCAGCCACAGCAACTTCTTTCAAGATATGTCTCCAAAGGCCAAGGAAACAAAAGCGAAAATGAACTTTTGGCACTTCATCAAGATCAAAAGCTTCTGCACAGCAAAGGGAACAGTCCACCAATCAAAAGGCAACCCACGGAATGGGAGAAGATATTTGTAAATGACAGTTCAGACAAAAGGTTGATATCCAGGATCTAGAAAGAACTTCTCAAACTCAACACACACAAAACAGATAATCATATCCAAAAATGGGCAGAAGATATGAACAGACACTCCTCCAACGAAGACATACAAATGGCTATCAGACACATGACAAAATGTTCATCATCACTAGCCATCAGGGAGATTCAAATGAAAACGACATTGAGATACCACCTGACACCAGTTAGAAAGGCCACAATTAGCAAGACAGGAAACAACGATTGTTGGAGAGGATGTGGAGAAAGGGGAACCCTCTTACACTGTTGGTGGGAATGCAAGTTGGTGCAGCCACTTTGGAGAACAGTGTGGAGATTCCTCCAGAAATTAAGAATAGAGCTTCCCTATGACCCTGCAATTGCACTGCTGGGTATTTACCCCAAAGATACAGATGTAGTGAAAAGAAGGGCCATCTGTACCCCAATGTTTATAGCAGCAAAGGCCTCGGTCGCCAAACTGTGGAAAGAACCAAGATGCCCTTCAATGGACGAATGGATAAGGAATATGTGGTCCATATACAAGATGGAGTATTATGCCTCCATCAGAAAGGATGAATACCAACTTTTGTAGCAATATGGATGGGACTGGAAGAGATTATGCTGAGTGAAATAAGTCAAGCAGAGAGAGTCAATTATCATATGGTTTCACTTATTTGTGGAGCATAACAAAGAACAAGGAGGACATGGGGAGATGGAGAGGAGAAGGAAGTTGTGGGAAATGGGAAGGGGAGGTGAACCATGAGAGACTACGGACTCTGAAAAAGAACCTGAGGGTCTTGAATGGGTGGGGAGTGGGAGGTTGGGAGAACAAGGTGTTGGGTATTAGGGAGGGCACGTGTTGCATGGAGCACTGGGTGTGGTGCAAAAATAAGGAATACTGTTACGCTGAAAAGAAATAATATAGATAGATAGATATTGAAAGTGAAAAAAAAAAGGAATGTGCTGAACCTACAGAGCAGAAGAAATCAGAATGCCTCCCTGACGCCACCCCCAATACCGGCGCCCCTGAGGAGCAGGAATGAGGAGTCTCACGGTCCTGCAGACTCACGTCCTCAACTCAGGCATCGGGATTGGTCATCACTGTGCCGGCAGATCCGGGCCGCCATGCCCCTGTGACCTAAACCTAACCCTCGGTTGGGCGTTCAGGCTTCAGTCCCCAGAGGACTGGCTCCCTAGCCCTCCAGACTGGGGACCCCATATTCCCAACGTAGGACTCTGGCTGCCACCCATGATGAAACTTGACCACATGGACCTTTGCAGAACGCTCCTTGCCGGAGAAACCTCCATGACCCCTAAAGCCAACCACATCTTCTGAGCACCCCCACAGCACAATTCCTTAGCCTTACAGGCCACCAGAACAATGCCCTCAGCCCAGCCCTCCAGAGAGCCTGAGTCCGTGCTGGCACATCAGGCCTGCCATTCTCCCAGGACCAAACCCTAAGCCTAGGTTGGGTGTTCAGGTTCTAGAACCCTGACACCCAATTCCACCCATGGGTGGGAGCATCAAACTGATGGCATGACTCAGCTTCTCAACCAGCAGGAGATTCCATTTGGTGCTCTCCAACACCCTCAGAGCCCTAGGAACCGGCCAAGCTGCCCTGAGGCCATTCCCGCCATCTTTGCACCTCCAGGCCAAAAACCCAGGGCCTGAGAAGCCTCCGGAGCCCTGCCCTCAACTCAGCCCTTGAGTGAGCCAATATCTGTGCTGGCAGATCCCACATGCCTTCTCCCTAAGACATAACCTTAACGCTAAGCCTAACCCTAATACTAACTCTAGCCCAGGTTGTGTGTTCAGGCATCCCTCCTCCATAGCCTGGTCCCCCAAACGGCCAGATGGGGGACCCCTGAGCTGCACCCCATAATTGCGCCTGATCCCAGGAGGAAACCCTGCCCTTTAGAAATGTGTTGAACCCGCAGAGCGGGAGAAACCTGCATGCCTCCCAGAGCCCACTGCCACTTCTGGCACACCCAAGGACCAGGAACCAGGACTCTCACAGTGCTACAGACTCGCGCCCTCAACTCAGGCATTGGGAAGCATCACCACAGCGCCATCAGATCGGGGCTGCCATGCCCTTACAACCCTACCCTAACCCTAGGTTGGGTGTCAGGCTTCTGTCCCCTGAGGACTGGACCCCTAGCCCTCCAGACTGGGGACCCTGGATTCCCAATGCAGGACTCTGGCTGCCACCCACGATGAAACTGGACCATATGATCCTGTGCAGTATGCTCCTGGCCACAGAATCCTCCATGCCCCCTAAAGCCACCCACGCCTTCCAAGAAATGCCACACCACAAACCCAGAGCCTGACAGGCCACCAGAGCAATGCCCTCAACTCAGCCCTCCGGAGAACCTGAGCCGCACTGGCAGGCCTGCCATTCTCCCAGGACGAAACCCTAACACTAGGTTGGGTGTTCAGGCATTGGACCCAGAGGCCTGACACCCAATTCCTCCCATGGGTTGAGCATCAGACTGTCGGCAGGACTCAGTTCTCAGCCAGGAGGAGACCTTTTCATTTGGTGTTCTCTCACACCCTCAGAGCAGTAGCAACCAGCCATTCTCCCTTGAGGCCATTCCCACCAGCTTTGCTCCTCCAGGCCAAGAACCCAGGGCCTGAGGAGCCTCCTGAGTCCTGCCCTCAACTCAGCCCTTGGGTGAGCCCGTATCTGTGCTAGCAGATCCGACATGCCCTGTCCCTAAGCCTAACACTAACCATAATACTATACCTAGCCCAGGTTGTGTGTTCAGGCGTCCATACTCTGACTCCTGGTCCCCAAGGCCCCAGATGGGGGACCCGTGAGCGATACCCCATCATTGAACCTGACACCAGGAGGAAACCATGCTGTTTAGAATTGTGCTGAACCCACAGAGCGGGATAAATTTGAATGTCTCCCTGAGGCCACCCCACTTCCAGCGCCCCCAAGGACCAAGAACCAGGAGTCTCATGGTCCTGCAGACACACGCTCTGAACTCAAGCATTGGGATGGGCCACCACAGCGCCAGCAGATTGCGGCTGCAATGCCCCTACAACCTAACCCTCACAGCAGGACTCACCCTCTCAGCCAGAAGGTGACCTTTCATTTCGTGCTATCTAATGCCCTGAGAATTGTAGAAACTGGCATGCTCCCCTGAGGCGATTTCCAACATCTTTGCCCGTACACCCCAAAACCCCAGTGCCCGAGGAGCCTCCTGAGTCCCACCCTCAACTCAGCCCTTGGGCGAGCTGATATCTGTGCTTGCATATCCGACATGCCTTGTCCCTAAGACATAACCTTAACCCTAATCCTAATACTAAGCCTAGCCCAGGTTCGTGCTCAGGCATCCTCCTCCCACAACTGGTCCTCAAAACCCCAGATAGGGGACCCCTGAGTTGCACCCCATAATTGCACATGATCCCAGCATGAACCGTGCCGTTTAGAAATGGGCTGAAGCCACAGAGCAGGAGAAGCCTGCAAGTCTCCCTGAGGCCAAAGCACTTCTGGACCCTCCCAAGGACCGGGAACCAGAGTCTCAAGGTCCTGCAGACATAGCCTCAACTCAGGCATCAGGATGGGTCACCACAGCACCGGCAGATCGGGGTTACCATGCCCCAAAGACTTAACCATAATGCTAGGATGGGTGTTTATGCTTCGATCCACAGAGGCCTGGCTCCCTAGCCGTCCAGACTGGGGACCCTGTATTTGCAATGCTGGACTCCGGCTGCCACCCACAAGGAAAATGGCCCACATGGCCCTGTGCAGTACGCTCCTGGCCGGAGAAACCTCCATGCCCCCTAAAGACACCCACACCTTCCGAGGACCCACACACCACCGCCCAGTGCCTGATGGGCCACCAGAGCAATACCCTCAACTCAGCCCTCCGGAGAGCCTGAGTCCGCACTGGCACCTCAGGCCTGCCATGCTCCCAGGACCAAACCCTAATACCCTAGCTCAGGTGGTCAGGCTCTGGACCCCAGAGGCCTGATACCCAATTCCATCCCAGTGGATAGGAACATCAGACTGATGGCAGGACTCAGCCTCTCAGCCAGGAGAATAAATGAAATAAACCATTTCATTTAGTGCTATCTAACACTCTCAGAGACCTAGAAACCAGCATGCTCCCCTGAGGCCATTCCCACCATCTTTACCTTCTAGGAAAAAAACCCAGGGCCTAAGGAGCCTCCTGAGTCCCGCCTTCAATTCAGCCCTTGGGTGAGCCCATATAAGTGTTACCAGATCCAACATACCTTGTCCCTAAGACATAACCCTAACCCTAATCTTTTTATTTTTTTTAAGATTTTATTCATTTCTTTGACAGAGACAGATCAGAAGAAGGCACAGAGAGGACGAAGCACGCTCCCCGCTGAGCAGAGAGCCTGATGTGGGGCTCCATCCCAGGACCCTGAGATCATGACCTGAGCGGAAGGCAGAGGCTTTAACCAACTGAGCCACCCAGGCGCCCCACCTTAACACTAATCTTAACACTAACCCTAACCACAAAACCTAACCCTAACCTCTAAACCTAACATAACAACCTCGGAGCAGTAGAAACCATCATGCTCCCCAGAGGCGATTCCCACCTTCTTTGCCCCTCCAGTCCAAAAATCCAGGGCCTGAGGAGACTCCTGAGTCCCACCCTCAACACAGCCCTTGGGTGAGTCCATATCTGTGTTGGCAGATCTGACATGCCTTGTCCCTAAGACATACGCCTAACCCTAAGCCTAACCCTAAACCTTACCTCTAACCCTATCCCCTAACTCCTAACCCTAACCCTAACCCTAACCCCTAACAACTAACCCTAACACTCTCCGAACCTCTATCCCTAACCCTAACCCTCCAGACTGGGGATTCCAAAGTCACAACACAGGACTCTGCCTGCCCTCCAGAAAGAAAGGTGCATGAGCACCTAAACACACCCGCCATTGGAAATGCCCCAGACATAATGCCAGATTCTGCCACAACGCCAGATGCATGTCATCCACTCAGCCCTGAGGGAGCCCACCTCAACACAGCATATCAGCAGCATATCAGAACTGCCATGCCCCTAGGCCTTAACCCTAACCCTAGGTTGGGTGTACAGTCTTCCGTACCCAGAGGCCTAGCCCCCAAACCCGCCAGATTGTGGATGCATGAGACTCACTCTGGCAGTCTGGAGGCTGCCTATGCTGTTACAGTGCCATTTGGAGCTACTTAGACCTCAGAGCAAAAGATAACTTCATGCCGCCCAAGGCAAGCCCCAGCATCTGAGCCCCTCCTGAACACAAACCCAGATTCACACTAGCCACCTATCACCGACCCTCAACTCAGGCCACCGGGGAGTCCGCCTCAGCACTGGCAGATTGGGCCTGTCGCGCCCCAAGACCTCACCCTTAGTTTGAGTTTCCAGGCTTCCATCCCAAGATGCCTAGCCTCCAGGCCCCCTGGATTAAGGACCCCTGAGTGACATTGCAGGACTCCAACAGCCACGCAGGATGAAACCTTGCAGTTTGGAGCTGCTGAATACTCAGAGGGTGAGAAACCTTCAAGCCCCCGTAAAGCTATCCGCACAATTTGCGGCACCCCAGGCCAGAAAGCTGTTTTCTATGAAGCTACCGGACACATGCCCTCAACTCAGCCCTGAGGGGAGCCCATCTCAGCGCCGGCAGATTGGGCCTGCCATGACCCTAGACCCTAACCCTAACCCTAGGTGGGGTATACAGCCTTCCATGCCCAGAGGCCTGTACCCCAAGCCCATCAGACTGGGGATGACTGAGACTCCCGCCAGCACTCCTCCAGCCTCCTAGGGCAAAATGGTGCCATTTGGAACTGTGCAGGAACCTCAGAGCAGGAGAAAGCTGCATGCCCCCCGCGGACACCACTAGCTTCTTTGCCCCCACAAACACAAACACAGACCTCAAGTCCTGCCTGATTCCCACCCTCCATTCGGCCTATCCAGGAGACCACCTCAATTGCAGCAGATCGGGCCTGCCATGTCCCTAAGCCTTAACCCTAACCCTAGTTTGGATTTTCAGGCTTCCATCCCAAGAGGCCTGGCCCCCACGCCCCCCAGATTAAGGACTTCTGAGCAACACCACAGGACACAGCCTGTCACACAAGTGGAAACCTTGTGGTTTGGAGCTGCAATGAACCCTCAGATGGGGAGAAACTTTCATGCCATCCTAAAGCCACCCCAATAATCAACAGCCACTCTGGCCATAGAGCTGGATTCCATCCCGCCACCAAATGCATACCCTCAACTGAGCCCATAGGGGATCCCGCCTCAGCACTGGCAGATCGGGCCTGCCATTGCCCCTAGGCCCTAACCCTAACACAAGTTTGGGTGTTCAGTCTTCCATTCTGAGGGTCCAGGCAACAAAATCCCCTGGATTAAGGAATCTTGACATACACCTCAGGACTCCGCTTGCCACACAGTAGGAACCTGTGCCTTGGAGTTGTGCTGAACCCTCAGAGGGGGAGAAACTTGCCCCTCTAAAGGCACTCCCATCATCTGCACCCGTCCCCCCGGCCATAAACCAGATTCTGCTGAGCTGCCGGACGCATGCCATAAATTCAGACCCTAGGGCGCCCCACCTCAACATAAGCAGATCAGGCCACCATGCCCCTAAGCCCTTACCAGAACCCCTCTTTAGGTTTTCAGGCTTCCATCCCAGGGGCCTGCCTCCCATGTCCCCCCAGATTAAGGTCTACTGAGCACCACCACGGGACTCCACCTGGCACTCATGAGGAAAACTTGTGGTTTAGAGCTGCACTGAACACTCAGACGGGGAGAAACATGCAAACCCCCGTAATGCCACCCCACCATGAGTCACCCCCATGGCCATAAAACCAGATTCTCCTGCGATGCCAGATCTATGCCCTCAACTCGACCCTTAGGGGAGCCCGCATCAGCACCGGCACATTGGACCTGCCATGCCCTTCGGCCCTAACCATAAACCTAGGTGGGGTGTACAGGCTTTCATGAACAGAGGCCTGTCCCCCAAGCCCGCCAGATTGGGCACCTCCGAGATTCATGCCAGTAGAGATTAAGGATTCCTCAGTGACACCCCAGGACTGCGTCTGCCACACAGGAGGAAACCATGCCATTTGGAGCTCTGCAGAACCCTCAGGGTAGGAGAAACCTGCATGCAACCCTGAGGTCACGCCCAGCTTCTGTGGCATCCCTGGACACAAACTCTGAGTCTGACATGCCACCTGATACCCACCCTGAAGTCAGCCCACCAGGGAGCCCACCTCAGCAGTAGCAGATTGAGCATGCCATGCCCCTACGCCCTTACCGTAGCTCTAGTTTCTGATTTCGGGCTTCCATCCCAAGAGGCCTGGCCCCCAAACTCCCCAGATTCAGGACCCCCCTGTAACAAGGCAGAAACCTGAATGCCATGCAGGGGGAAGCCATGACATTTGGAGCTCCAAAGTTTCCTCAGAGAGGGAGAAACCAGCATGCCCCTCTAAAGCCACCCCCACGATCAGCCGTCCCTCTGGCCAGAAACCCTGACTCTTCTGCATTGCAGGATGCATTTCCTCAACTCAATTCTGAGGGTATCTCACCTCTGTGTCGGCTGATCAGGCCTGTCCTGCCCAGCCCATTACCCTTAACCCTATGTTGCATTTTCAGGCTTCCTTCCCCAGGGGCCTATCCACCAAGCCCTCTAGATTGGTAAACTTGGAGCCACACTGTAGGAGTCCCCCTGCCACCCAGCAGGAAACTTGTCCCTTTGGAGCTGTGCAGAACCCTCAGAGCCAGAGAAACCTGCATGACCCCATTAGGACTCCCCCACATTCTGCAGCCCCCTGGCCACAAACCCAGAGCCTGATTCACCACCTGACCCCCATTCTCAACTCAGCTCCTTGGGGAACTCACCTCAACACCAGCAGTTCGGGCCTGCCACGCCACTAGCTCAGCTCTGCTCATGGACACCACCAGCTCTAGGCAGACCTAGAACTCCCCTGTCTGCGGCAAAGCTCTGGGATCCCCCCTCCTTCTTCCCAATTTACACTGGCCCAGGCATTCATGAGAAAGGGGAAGGCTACCTCTTGAATGCTTAATACCTCCTTTCCTCTTCAGCCCTATTTCTCTCCACTTACCTTTGCACCTGGGCAAACTGAAAGTAACATATCAATGGAACATGTACATGCTCTGAGATCTAAATCTTTCATGGCAACTTTCTGAGGGCTCCTTATGCAATAGGAAACTAGTGTATCCTGCCACAGAGTGTTTCATAATGAACAGCTACAGAACAGGAGAGCAAAAGTCATTCCAGTTTTACCTCAGTCTTCATGAAGTAGAACATGGTCTTCTTTTCTTCATTGACTTCAATTCCAATTCGTTTCCATGCAATGTTCATTCCTCTCCTTCAGGGGTAGGATTTTGTGATTCCTCACCTGCATAGAACACCCAGAGCTCATCACAACAAGTACTCTCCCTAATAGCTGTCACCCACTTAACCCTTCGCCCCACACCCCTGCCCCCTAGCAACCCTCGATTTTGCTCTAGGTTAGAGTCTGTTTCCTCATTGGCCTTTCTCCCCTCACTATGTTCATCTGTTTTCTTTCTGAAATTCCATAGAGGTCAAGATATAGGCTATTGGTCTTTTCTTACTGATTTTACTTAGCTAAATCCACTGTAGATCCATCCACATCCTTGCAGATGGTAAGATTTCATCCTTTTTGAACCTGGATCCTATTCCATTAAGAAGATGTGGGAGAATGAATACACATACACACACACACACACACATATGATATATACGAGTGATATATATATATATATATCACTCATCAGTGAATGGACATTTGGTCTCCCTCCATTGTTTTACAATGGTTGAAAATGCTGCTGTAAATATCACGGTGCTTATACCCCACTGAATGTGCATTTTTGTGCCCTTTAGGGAAATAACTAGGAGGACAATTGCTGGATCCTACTGTTGTTCAGTTCTTAGCTTTTGGAGGACAGACTGTATTCTTTCCAAGAGTGGCTGCAACAACACGCAGGCCCACCAACAATGTAGGAGGGTCCCGGTTTTGGGTTTTGTTTTTTTTTTTTTTAGATTTTATTTATTTATTTGACAGAGGTCACAAGTAGGCAGAGAGGCAGGCAGAGAGAGAGGACGAAGCAGAATCCCCGCTGAGCAGAGAGCCCAATGCGGGGCTCGATCTCAGGACCCTGAGACCATGACCTGAGCCGAAGGCAGTGGCTTAACCCACTGAGCCACACAGGTGCCCCCGAGGGTTCCACTTTAAACAGAACATTCCCTGCCAGCAATTTCCTAAGGAGGAAATATAAAACCTGTGGGAAACCCTGACTCACTGAGCATCAGGAAAGCAGCCACAGAAATTCAGCCCAGGGTTCCTGACACCAAGTCCCTTGAAGCCAACAGAGTGCCTTTATCCAGGGAAATTCCCAAAGACTCTCCTTCTGACTTCACTACCCATGAAACTGCAGAGAAAATACAGCATGTCCAACCATATATAGCCGTTTGAGTGAACCTAGGAAGACAAGCATCCCTTTTAAATTGTCCAAGACTCCTTGGAATCATTTTGAATTTTCCCTCTGCCCTCATTGGAACTCTTTGGATTCAAAGACGAATCCATTAGGATACATCACCTTGGACAAAGAAGAAGCCATCATCCAAGTCTCTATCTGACCACAAACAGCCACCTCACTCTAGATGCCAGCCGTTCCACCAGAGTCTAGGCCCAGTGGAGTAAACACTGTTCGGTGAAGGAATACTTTCTATGTTCAAAAGGCACACCAAGTCAATCTCACCTTCCCTTTCGAATCCAAGGGATTTCCTAGGAAAGAGATGTTCCAAATACCTTTGTAAGCCAGAAATAAACAGAAAATGAGATCCCTGCCAGGTGCTCCCTGCAGAGAAACTCAGGAGCTCTGGCACCCACACGAGATTGCTTACAGCTGGTTCAGGGTGCCATTTGTGAGCTCCACTGGAGACAAGAGAAAAGCCCAGGAAATTTGGGGTGAAAGGGAATTTTTACCTGCCATCCTGGCATGGATGTGACATTGTCACCCACAGGCCTGCTGTTTTCTCTGAACACTGACGTCCTGGGACAAGCTGCATGACTGACTCAGACGCTGACTTCCAAACTTCAGGTCTCATGGAGCCAGAGTGAAGAAGGGTTGTCAGGTGCAGATAAGCAGGCGTCTCCCACCTAAAGCCTGCACATCTGCTCTGATTCCTGGGAGAAGGAGAGACACAGGCTTGTTTCTTAACTGGTCATTCACTTCCCTCTCAAGCTGGTCAATGCCCTTGTCCTTTTTGGAGAAACAAACATACTTTTCCAAACAAACACTCAGCTCCTCGGTTCCAAATGCACCATGAGTCGGGTTTGGTTCCCCTGGCTCCAGAGCCCAACTGGGAGGACCCTCCTGAACCATCCTGACAGCACATTACCAGCAAACCTGGGGAAAGAGGGCACAATGCTGAGTGGGGGACAGGCTCCATCAATTCTTACCACCACCCTTGAGCCTGGAGAAACAGAGACTATACAGCTCACCACTCCATCCTGTAAAAATAAGCTGTAGTGCCTCACGTTTCAGGGTCTCTCACCGGGCACCTCCGCCCTGCCTTCAGAGCCAGCAAGCTGCACTGACTCCTCTTCAGGTGTGTTTCCCATGGCAGCTCGCCGCTGCCTCCAGTGGTGGCAAGCAGCATCGCCATGCCTTCCAGGGTATCTCACACCACGGCTCACCACTCCCTCCAGTGGAGTGAACTGGCACTGCCGGGCCTTCCATAGACTCATTTTTTTTTTATTTGTTTATTTACAGCATAACAGTGTTCATTGTTTTGGCATCACACCCAGTGCTCCATGCAGTACGTGCCCTCCCTATTAACCACCACCTGATTCCTCAAACTCCCACCCCACCCTGCCCCTCCAAAACCCTCTGGTTGTTTTTCAGAGTCCATAGTCTCTCATGGATCATCTCCCCTTCCAGTTTCTCTCAACTCCCTCTCCTCTCCATCTCCCTATGTCCTCCGTGTTATTTGCTATGCTCCACAAATAAGTGAGACCATATGATACATGACTCTCTCTCTGCTTGACTTATTTCGCTCAGCATAATTTCTTCCAGTCCCGTCCATGTTGCTACAAAAGTTGGGTATTCATCCTTTCTGATGGAGGCATAATACTCCATTGCGTATATGTACCACATCTTCCTTATCCATTCATCCGTTGAAGGGCATCTTGGTTCTTTCCACAGTTTGGTGAGCATAGCCATTGCTACAATAAGCATTGGGGTACAGATGGCCCTTCTTTTCACTACATCTGTATCTTTGGGGTAAATACCCAGCAGTGCAATTGCAGGGTCATAGGGAAGCTCTATTCTTAATTTCTGGAGGAATCTCCACACTGTTCTCCAAAGTGGCTGCACCAACTTGCATTCCCACCAACAGTGTAAGAGGGTTCCCCTTTCTCCACATCCTCTCCAACACACGTTGTTTCCTGTCTTGCTCATTTTGGCCATTCTAACTGGTGTCAGGTGGTATCTCAATGTGGTTTTCATTTGAATCTCCCTGATGGCTAGTGATGATGAACATTTTGTCATGTGTCTGATAGCCATTTGTATGTCTTCGTTGGAGAAGTGTCTGTTCATATCTTCTGCCCATTTTTGGATATGATTCTCTGTTTTGTGTGTGTTGAGTTTGAGAAGATCTTTATAGATCCTGGATATCAACCTTTTGTCTGTACTGTCATTTGCAAATATCTTCTCCCATTCCGTGGGTTGCCTTTTTGTTTGGTGGACTGTTTCCTTTGCTGTGCAGAAGCTTTTGATCTTGATGAAGTGCCGAAAGTTTATTTTCGCTTTTGTTTCCTTGGCCTTTGGAGACATATCTTGAAAGAAGTTGCTGTGGCTGATATCGAAGAGGTTACTGCCTATGTTCTCCTCTAGGATTCTGATGGATTCCTGTCTCATGATGAGGTCTTTTATCCATTTCGAGTGTAAGAGAATGGTTGAGTTTCATTATTCTACATATAGCTGTCCAGTTTTCCCAGCACCATTGATTGAAGAGACTGTCTTTTTTTCCATTGAATATTTTTTCCTGTTTTGTCGAACATTATTTCACCGTGGAGTTGAGGGTCCATATCTGGGCTCTCCACTCTGTTCCACTGGTCTATGTGTCTGTTTTTATGCCAGGGCCACGCTGTCTTGGTGATCGCAGCTTTGTAGTAAAGCTTAAAATCGGGTAACGTGATGCCGCCAGTTTTGTTTTTGTTTTTCAACATTGCCTTAGCAATTCGGGGTCTCTTCTGATTCCATACAAATTTTAGGATTATTTGCTCCAGCTCTTTGAAAACTACCGGTGGAATTTTGATCGGAATGGCATTAAAAGCATAGATTGCTCTAGGCAGTATAAACATTTTAACAATGTTTATTCTTCCAATCCAAGAGCATGGAATTGTCTTCCATCTTTTTGGGTCTTCTTCAATTTCTTTCATGAGTGTGCTGTAGTTCCTCGAGTACAGATCCTTTACCTCTTTGGTTAGGTTTATTCCCAGGTATCTTATGGTTCTTGGTGCTATAGTAAATGGAATCGATTCTCTAATTTCCCTTTCTGTATTTTCACTGTTAGTGTATAAGAAAGCCACTGATTTCTGTACATTGACTTTGTATCCTGCCACGTTACTGAATTGCTGTATGAGTCTAGTAGTTTGGGGGTGGAGTCTTTGGGGTTTTCCATATACAAAATCATGTCATCTGCGAAGAGAGAGAGTTTGACTTCTTCCTTGCCAATTTGGATACCTTTTATTTCTCTTTGTTGTCTGATTGCCGTTGCTAGGACTTCTAATACTATGTTGAACAAGAGTGGTGAGAGTGGGCATCCAAGCCCATTAGAATAACGTCAGACCTTTTCACAGAGACCTGGCAAGCCAGGAAGGGCTGGCAAAATATATTCAGAGTACTAAATGAGAAGAACATGCAACCAAGAATACTCTATCCGGCAAGACTGACATTTAAAATGGATGGAGAGATAAAGAGTTTCCAAGACCAGCAAGGCTTAAAAGACTATGCAACCAGCAAGCCGACACTGCAGGAAATATTAAGGGGGGGTCCTATAAAAGAGAAAAAATCCCAAGAATATCATTGAACAGAAATATAGAAACAATCTACAGACAGAAAGACTTCAAAGGCAACATGACATGAATCAAAACCTATCTCTCAATAACCACTCTCAATGTGAATGGCCTAAATGCGCCCATAAAACGACACAGGGTTGCAGATTGGATAAAACGACAGGACCCATCCATATGTTGTCTACAAGAGACCCATTTTGAACCTAAGGATACACCCAGACTGAACGTGAACGGATGGAGAAGCATCTTTCATGCCAATGGGCCTCAAAAGAAGGCCGGGGTAGCGATTCTCATATCAGATAAATTAGATTTTAAACTAAAGACTGTAGTCAGAGATACAGAAGGACACTCCATAATTCTTAAAGGGACTATCCGCCAAGATGATCTAACAATTGTGAATATCTATGCCCCCAATATGGGAGCACCCAATTCCATAAGAAAACTATTAATCAAGATAAAGAGTCATATTGATATGAATACAATAATAGTAGGAGATCTTCATACGCCTCTCTCAGAAATAGACAGATCATCGAAGCAGAAAATTAAAAAAGAAATAAGAGCATTGAATGAAACATTGGACCAGATGGACCTCATAGACATATACAGAACATTCCACCCTAAAACAACAGAATACACATTCTTCTCAAGTGCACATGGAACCTTCTCCAGAATAGACCACATACTGCGTCACAAGGATTGAGGATGCCTGATACTCATGCTGGGAATCTGCCTGCCACGCAGGGCACCGCTGTGCTGTTTGGAGCTGCGCTGAACCCTCAGAGCTGGAGAAACTTCCATGCACCCCTGAAGTCACCCCCAGGTTATGCGAACGTCTGGACACACACCTAGAGGCTAAGGCCCCGTCTGACACCCGAGCTCAACTCAGCGCACCAGGGCACCTGCCTCTGCACTGGCATATCAGGTCTACCATGGCCCTAGGCCTTAACCCTATCCCTAATTTTGGTTTTCAGGTATCATCCCCAAGAGTCCTGACCCCAAGACCCCAAGATTAAAGAATCCTGAGTGACACCTCAGGACTCTGTCCACCATGCAGGAGGAAACCATGCTGTTTGGAGCTGTGTCGAATCCTCAGAGCGGGAGAAACCTGCACGGTTCACCCGAGGCTATCCCCCACCCTCTGCGCACTATTGGGCCACAAATGTGGAGGCTGGCACTCAGCCTGCCTACCACCCAGGAGGAAACCGTGCCATTTGAAACTGAGTAGAACACTCAGAGTGGGAGAAACTGCATGCCTCCCTGAGCACAACCCCCTCCTTCAGCGGTCCCCTGACCACAAACCTGGACCCTCTCATGCCACCGGACCTCTGCCCTCAATTCATCCCCCTGGGATCCCTTCTCAGTGCCAGCAAATTGGGCCTGCCATGCCCCTGACCCTAACCTTAAGCCTAGGTTGCATTTTCAGTCTTCATCCCCAGAGGCTGGTCCCCCAATTCCTCCATATTTGGACCCCTGAGCCACAACCCAGTGCTCTGTCTGCCACCCGGGAGGAAACCGTTCTGTTTGGAGCTGCACAGAACCATCGGAATGGGAGAAATCTTCATGCTCCCTGAAGCCACCTCCACCTTCGGCCACCCCCCAGGCACAAACCCAGATCGTAATGCACCACCTGACCATGGCCCTCAACTCAGTACCCCAGACATCTAGCCTCGGCACCAGCAGATCAGGCCAGCCATGCCCCTGTGCTCTTTTCCAAGCCCTAGGTTGTGTTTTCAGTCTTCTGTCCTCTGATGATTGACACCAAAGCTCCGCTGATGGGTTACACCTGAACTATACCAGAATATTTCTTGGCCCCCTGAGGCTATCCCACTTTCAGCACCCCCCGTTCACACCTGGATCTTAACACTCACACTGACCCACGTCCTCAACTCTGCTCCCCAGGTCACTCCTCTCAGGGTGGCCTATTGAGACTGACATGACCCTCAGCCCTAACCAAAACTTAGGTACATTTTCTGTCTTGTGTCCCAAGAATACAGGTACCAAAGCCCCACATATGTGGGACCCCTGAGAAATGCCAGAGGACTCTGTCTTCAACCCAGAAGGAAACAGTAGAATTGGAACTCTGCCAAGGACTGAGAGCAGGAGAAATCTGCCTTTCCCCCCATGGCCACCAACCCGGAGCCTGACTCAGACTGACCCATGTTCTCTACTCAGTCCCCGTGAGAGCTCTGCACAGCACCAGCAAATCAGGCCTGTCATGTTGCTGGGACCTAGCCCCAACCCTAGGTTGGGGTTTCATGCTCTGTCCCCAGAGGACTGGCACCCAAGTCCCACGGATGGGGACCCCTGAGCAAGATTTGAGATCTCTGCCTGCCACCCAGAAGGAAACCATACCATTTGGGACTCTGCAAAGGATTCTGAGCAGGAGAAATCTGCCACGCACCACTGAGTTCACCCAGAGTCAGCAGCTGGACACAAACCTGAACCTGACACTTACTCTATCCATCCCTCTGTACTCAGCCCTCTGGATAGCTTGCCACACCACCATCAGATTGGGCCTGCCATGCTCCTAACCCCTAACTGAAGCTTAGTTTGTGTTCTGAGCATTCAATTCCTAGGGGTCTGGCTCCCTACCCCACGGACTGGGGTCACCTTAGCCATACCACAGGACTCATCCTAACACACAGGAGGAAAGCGTGCCATGTAGACCTCTAGAAAGTATTCAAAGCAGGATTAAAATGCCTGCCCATCTGAGCCTATACCAGCAAACCCCCAATTTCAGTGGCCTCTAGGTCACAAACCCTGTGCCTGACCAGAACCAGAACACTCATCCTTAATTCCAGCCTCTAGGAACCACACACACTGTCAGCTGTTTGGGCCTGCAATGTCCTTCGGCCCTAACTCTATCCCTAGCTTGGGTTCTCATGTCTCCGTCCCCTAAGGGTGGGCTCCAAAGCCCTAGGATTTGGGGATGCCTGAGCAATACCACAGGACTCAGCCTCACACCCAGATGGAAATCTTTCCATAATGGACTCCAGTAAGTATATAGGTCAGTATAAATATGAAGGCCCATCTGGTTCCATCGTCGTGGCTCGTTTTCCGGGTGGCCGCGACATGCCCCGAGCGAGAAAGGGCCCTGCTCCACGCGGAACTGGGCGCTGACCAGGGCTGCCCAACGCCGGCCAATTCTCACGAGCGTTCTGCCCAAATCGATCCCGATTTGGCAGAACGCTCGTGAGAATTGGCCGGAAAACGCCCGGCGAACACACTTCGGGCACCACAGGGCCGCAGGGCGGCCCCTCCCGGGGCCCTGTCCGGGATCGCGTGTCGTCGCGTTCCGGCACCGCCAGGAGGAGCTCCAGGAGGCGTGCCGCGGGGAGGCCGACGCCTCCCGCTCCTCAGCCTCCGGGGGTCCCCTCCCTGGCGCCGGCAGCTGGGGCCGGGCCAGCCCCGAAAGCCGGGCCCGGGCCCGGGCCTGCTTGCTCAGCCTTCCGTTGCCAGGGGCCTGAGCCTGGGGGCCTCCCCATGGGGAACCCTGATCCCGCGCCACGAGTCCCCCGACCGTCCCGGCGACAACGGCACCTTTCGCGGCTTCGTCCTAGCCGCGGAGTGAGAAACCAGTCCGTTTCCCCACAGAGGCCAGCCCCCTCCAGGGGCGCCCCGGCCGCCCGCCACGGCGGAGGCGGACGCCCGGCCACGGCGCCTCCATCCACTCTGCTCGGGGAAAACTCCCCGGCGCCGCGGCTGCCGGCCGCGCCCCATCGTCGCGGCTCGTTTTCCGGGTGGCCGCGACATGCCCCGAGCGAGAAAGGGCCCTGCTCCACGCGGAACTGGGCGCTGACCAGGGCTGCCCAACGCCGGCCAGTTCTCACGAGCGTTCTGCCCAAATCGACTCCGATTTGGGCAGAACGCTCGTGAGAATTGGCCGGAAAACGCCCGGCGAACACACTTCGGGCAGCACAGGGCCGCAGGGCGGCCCCCCCGGGGCCCTGTCCGGGACCGCGTGTCGTCGCGTTCCGGCACCGCCAGGAGGAGCTCCGGGAGGCGTGCCGCGGGGAGGCCGACGCCTCCCGCTCCTCAGCCTCCGGGGGTCCCCTCCCTGGCGCCGGCAGCTGGGGCCGGGCCAGCCCCGAAAGCCGGGCCCGGGCCCGGGCCTGCTTGCTCAGCCTTCCGTTGCCAGGGTCCTGAGCCTGGGGCCTCCCCACGGGGAACCCTGAGTCCCGCGCCACGAGTCCCCCGACCGTCCCGGCCACAACGGCACCTTTCGCGGCTTCGTCCTAGCCGCGGAGTGAGAGACCAGTCCGTTTCCCCACAGAGGCCAGCCCCCTCCAGGGGCGCCCCGGCCGCCCGCCACGGCGGAGGCGGAAGCCCGGCCACGGCGCCTCCATCAACTCTGCTCGGGGAAAACTCCCAGGCGCCGCGGCTGCCGGCCGCGCCCCATCGTCGCGGCTCGTTTTCCGGGTGGCCGCGACATGCCCCGAGAGAGAAAGGGCCCTGCTCCACGCGGAACTGGGCGCTGACCAGGGCTGCCCAACGCCGGCCAATTCTCATGAGCGTTCTGCCCAAATCGATCCCGATTTGGGCAGAACGCTCGGGAGAATTGGCCGGAAAACGCCTGGCGAACACACTTCGGGCACCACAGGGCCGCAGGGCGGCCCCCCCGGGGCCCTGTCCGGGACCGCGTGTCGTCGCGTTCCGGCACCGCCAGGAGGAGCTCCGGGAGGCGTGCCGCGGGGAGGCCGACGCCTCCCGCTACTCAGCCTCTGGGGGTCCCCTCCCTGGCGCCGGCAGCTGGGGCCGGGCCAGCCCCGAAAGCCGGGCCCGGGCCCGGGCCTGCTTGCTCAGCCTTCCGTTGCCAGGGGCCTGAGTCTGGGGGCCTCCCCATGGGGAACCCTGAGTCCCGCGTCACGAGTCCCCTGACCGTCCCGGCCACAACGGCACCTTTCGCCGCTTCGTCCTAGCCGCGGAGGGAGAGAGCAGTCCGTTTCCACACAGAGGCCAGCCCCCTCCAGGGGCGCCCCGCCGCCCGCCACGGCGGAGGCGGACGCCCGGCCACGGCGCCTCCATCCACTCTGCTCGGAGAAAACTCCCCGGCGCTGCGGCTGCCGGCCGCGCCCCATCGTCGCGGCTCGTTTTCCGGGTGGCAAGCGACATGCCCCGACCGAGAAAGGGCCCTGCTCCACGCGGAACTGGGCGCTGACCAGGGCTGCCCAACGCCGGCCAATTCTCACGAGCGTTCTGCCCAAATCGATCCCGATTTGGGCAGAACGCTCGTGAGAATTGGCAGGAAAACGCCCGGCGAAAACACTTCGGGCAGCACAGGGCCGCAGGGCGGCCCCCCCGGGGCCCTGTCCGGGATCGCGTGTCGTCGCGTTCCGGCACCGCCAGGAGGAGCTCCGGGAGGCGTGCCGCGGGGAGGCCGACGCCTCCCGCTCCTCAGCCTCCGGGGGTCCCCTCCCTGGCGCCGGCAGCTGGGGCCGGGCCAGCCCCGAAAGCCGGGCCCGGGCCCGGGCCTGCTTTCTCAGCCTTCCGTTGCCAGGGGCCTGAGCCTGGGGGCCTCCCCATGGGGAACCCTGAGTCCCGCGCCACGAGTCCCCCGACCGTCCCGGCCACAACGGCACCTTTCGCGGCTTCGTCCTAGTCGCGGAGTGAGAGACCAGTCCGTTTCCCCACAGAGGCCAGCCCCCTCCAGGGGCGCCCCGGCCGCCCGCCACGGCGGAGGCGGACGCCCGGCCACGGCGCCTCCATTCACTCTGCTCGGGGAAAATTCCCCGGCGCCGCGGCTGCCGGCCGCGCCCCATCGTCACGGCTCGTTTTCTGCGTGGCCGCGACATGCCCCGAGCGAGAAAGGGCCCTGCTCCACGCGGAACTGGGCGCTGACCAGGGCTGCCCAACGCCTGCCAATTCTCACGAGCGTTCTGCCCAAATCGAACCCGATTTGGGCAGAACGCTCGTGAGATTTGGCCGGAAAACGCCCGGTGAACACACTTCGGGCACCACAGGGCCGCAGGGCGGGCCCCCCCGGGGCCCTGTCCGGGATCGCGTGTCGTCGCGTTCCGGCACCGCCAGGAGCAGCTCCGGGAGGCGTGCCCCGGGGAGGCCGACGCCTCCCGCTCCTCAGCCTCCGGGGGTCCCCTCCCTGGCGCCGGCAGCTGGGGCCGGGCCAGCCCCGAAACCCGGGCCCGGGCCCGGGACTGCTTGCTCAGCCTTCCGTTGCCAGGGGCCTGAGCCTGGGGGCCTCCCCATGGGGAACCCTGAGTCCCGCGTCACGAGTCCCCCGACCGTCCCGGCGACAACGGCACCTTTCGCGGCTTCGTACTAGCCGCGGAGTGAGAGACCAGTCCGTTTCACCACAGAGGCCAGCCCCCTCCAGGGGCGCCCCGGCCGCCCGCCACGGCGGAGGCGGACGCCCGGCCACGGCGCCTCCATCCACTCTGCTCGGGGAAAACTCCCCGGCGCCGCTGCTGCCGGCCGCGCCCCATCGTCGCGGCTCGTTTTCCGGGTGGCCGCGACATGCCCCGAGAGAGAAAGGGCCCTGCTCCACGCGGAACTTGGCGCTGACCAGGGCTGCCCAACGCCGGCCAATTCTCACGAGCGTTCTGCCCAAATCGATCCCGATTTGGGCAGAACGCTCGTGAGAATTGGCCGGACAACGCCCGGAGAACACACTTCGGGCACCACAGGGCCGCAGGGGGGCCCCCCCCGGGGCCCTGTCCGGGACCGCGTGTCGTCGCGTTCCGGCACCGCCAGGAGGAGCTCCGGGAGGCGTGCCACGGGGAGGCCGACGCCTCCCGCTCCTCAGCCTCCGGGGGTCCCCTCCCTGGCGCCGGCAGCTGGGGCCGGGCCAGCCCCGAAACCCGGGCCCGGGCCCGGGCCTGCTTGCTCAGCCTTCCGTTGCCAGGGTCCTGAGCCTGGGGACTCCCCACGGGGAAACCTGAGTCCCGCGCCACGAGTCCCCCGACCGTCCCGGCCACAACGGCACCTTTCGCGGCTTCGTCCTAGCCGCGGAGTGAGAGACCAGTCCGTTTCCCCACAGAGGCCAGCCCCCTCCAGGGGCGCCCCAACCGCCCGCCACGGCGGAGGCGGACGCCCGGCCACGGCGCCTCCATCCACTCTGCTCGGGGAAAACTCCCCGGCGCCGCGGCTGCCGGCCGCGCCCCATCGTCGCGGCTCGTTTTCCGGGTGGCCGCGACATGCCCCGAGCGAGAAAGGGCCCTGCTCCACGCGGAACTGGGCGCTGACCAGGGCTGCACAACGCCGGCCAATTCTCACGAGCGTTCTGCCCAAATCGATCCCGATTTGGGCAGAACGCTCGTGAGAATTGGCCGGAAAACGCCTGGCGAACACACTTCGGGCACCACAGGGCCGCAGGGCGGCCCCCCCGGGGCCCTGTCCGGGACCGCGTGTCGTCGCGTTCCGGCACCGCCAGGAGGAGCTCCGGGAGGCGTGCCGCGGGGAGGCCGACGCCTCCCGCTCCTCAGCCTCCGGGGGTCCCCTCCCTGGCGCCGGCAGCTGGGGCCGGGCCAGCCCCGAAAGCCGGGCCCGGGCCCGGGCCTGCTTGCTCAGCCTTCCGTTGCCAGGGGCCTGAGCCTGGGGGCCTCCCCATGGGGAACCCTGAGTCCCGCGCCACGAGTCCCCCGACCGTCCCGGCCACAACGGCACCTTTCGCCGCTTCGTCCTAGCCGCGGAGTGAGAGAGCAGTCCGTTTCCACACAGAGGCCAGCCCCATCCAGGGGCGCCCCGGCCGCCCGCCACGGCGGAGGCGGACGCCCGGCCACGGCGCCTCCATCCACTCTGCTCGGGGAAAACTCCCCGGTGCTGCGGCTGCCGGCCGCGCCCCATCGTCGCGGCTCGTTTTCCGGGTGGCCGCGACATGCCCCGAGCGAGAAAGGGCCCTGCTCCACGCGGAACTGGGCGCTGACCAGGGCTGCCCAACGCCGGCCAATTCTCACGAGCGTTCTGCCCAAACCGATCCCGATTTGGGCAGAACGCTCGTGAGAATTGGCAGGAAAACGCCCGGCGAAAACACTTCGGGCAGCACAGGGCCGCAGGGCGGCCCCCCCGGGGCCCTGTCCGGGTCCGCGTGTCGTCGCGTTCCGGCACCGCCAGGAGGAGCTCCGGGAGGCGTGCCGCGGGGAGTCCGACGCCTCCCGCTCCTCAGCCTCCGGGGGTCCCCTCCCTGGCGCTGGCAGCTGGGGCCGCGCCAGCCCCGAAAGCCGGGCCCGGGCCCGGGCCTGCTTGCTCAGCCTTCCGTTGCCAGGGGCCTGAGCCTGGGGGCCTCCCCATGGGGAACCCTGAGTCCCGCGCCACGAGTCCCCCGACCGTCCCGGCCACAATGGCACCTTTCGCGGCTTCGTCCTAGTCGCGGAGTGAGAGACCAGTCCGTTTCCCCACAGAGGCCAGCCCCCTCCAGGGGCGCCCCGGCCGCCCACCACGGCGGAGGCGGACGCCCGGCCACGGCGCCTCCATCCACTCTGCTCGGGGAAAACTCCCCGGCGCCGCTGCTGCCGGCCACGCCCCATCGTCGCGGCTCGTTTTCCGCGTGGCCGCGACATGCCCCGAGCGAGAAAGGGCCCTGCTCCACGCGGAACTGGGCGCTGACCAGGGCTGCCCAACGCCGGCCAATTCTCACGTGCGTTCTGCCCAAATCGATCCCGAATTGTGCAGAACGCTCGTGAGAATTGGCCGGAAAAGGCCCGGCGAACACACTTCGGGCACCACAGGGCCGCAGGGGGGCCCCCCCCGGGGTCCTGTCCGGGATCGCGTGTCGTCGCGTTCTGGCACCGCCCGGAGGAGCTCCGGGAGGCGTGCCGCGGGGAGGCCGACGCCTCCCGCTCCTCAGCCTCCGGGGGTCCCCTCCCTGGCGCCGGCAGCTGGGGCCGGGCCAGCCCCGAAAGCCGGGCCCGGGCCCGGGCCTGCTTGCTCAGCCTTCCGTTGCCAGGGGCCTGAGCCTGGGGGCCTCCCCATGGGGAACCCTGAGTCCCGCGCTACGAGTCCCCCGACCGTCCCGGCGACAACGGCACCTTTCGCGGCTTCGTCCTAGCCGCGGAGTGAGAGACCAGTCCGTTTCCCCACAGAGGCCAGCCCCCTCCAGGGGCGCCCCGGCCGCCCGCCACGGCGGAGGCGGACGCCCGGCCACGGCGCCTCCATCCACTCTGCTCGGGGAAAACTCCCCGGCGCCGCGGCTGCCGGCCGCGCCCCATCGTCGCGGCTCCTTTTCCGGGTGGCCGCGATATGCCCCGAGCGAGAAAGGGCCCTGCTCCACGCGGAACTTGGCGCTGACCAGGGCTGCCCAACGCCGGCCAATTCTCACGAGCGTTCTGCCCAAATCGATCCCGATTTGGGCAGAACGCTCGTGAGAATTGGCCGGAAAAGGCCCGGCGAACACACTTCGGGCACCACAGGGCCGCAGGGCGGCCCCCCCCGGGGCCCTGTCCGGGACCGCGTGTCGTCGCGGTCCGGCACCGCCAGGAGGAGCTCCGGGAGGCGTGCCGCGGGGAGGCCGACGCCTCCCGCTCCTCAGCCTCCGGGGGTCCCCTCCCTGGCGCCGGCAGCTGGGGCCGGGCCAGCCCCGAATGCCGGGCCCGGGCCCGGGCCTGCTTGCTCAGCCTTCCGTTGCCAGGGTCCTGAGCCTGGGGCCTCCCCACGGGGAACCCTGAGTCCCGCGCCACGAGTCCCCCGACCGTCCCGGCGACAACGGCACCTTTCGCGGCTTCGTCCTAGCCGCGGAGTGAGAGACCAGTCCGTTTCCCCACAGAGGCCAGCCCCCTCCAGGGGCGCCCCGGCCGCCCGCCACGGCGGAGGCGGACGCCCGGCCACGGCGCCTCCATCCACTCTGCTCGGGGAAAACTCCCCGGCGCCGCGGCTGCCGGCCGCGCCCCATCGTCGCGGCTCCTTTTCCGGGTGGCCGCGACATGCCCCGAGCGAGAAAGGGCCCTGCTCCACGCGGAACTTGGCGCTGACCAGGGCTGCCCAACGCCGGCCAATTCTCACGAGCGTTCTGCCCAAATCGATCCCGATTTGGGCAGAACGCTCGTGAGAATTGGCCGGAAAAGGCCCAGCGAACACACTTCGGGCACCACAGGGCCGCAGGGCGGCCCCCCCCGGGGCCCTGTCCGGGACCGCGTGTCGTCGCGGTCCGGCACCGCCAGGAGGAGCTCCGGGAGGCGTGCCGCGGGGAGGCCGACGCCTCCCGCTCCTCAGCCTCCGGGGGTCCCCTCCCTGGCGCCGGCAGCTGGGGCCGGGCCAGCCCCGAATGCCGGGCCCGGGCCCGGGCCTGCTTGCTCAGCCTTCCGTTGCCAGGGTCCTGAGCCTGGGGCCTCCCCACGGGGAACCCTGAGTCCCGCGCCACGAGTCCCCCGACCGTCCCGGCGACAACGGCACCTTTCGCGGCTTCGTCCTAGCCGCGGAGTGAGAGACCAGTCCGTTTCCCCACAGAGGCCAGCCCCCTCCAGGGGCGCCCCGGCCGCCCGCCACGGCGGAGGCGGACGCCCGGCCACGGCGCCTCCATCCACTCTGCTCGGGGAAAACTCCCCGGCGCCGCGGCTGCCGGCCGCGCCCCATCGTCGCGGCTCGTTTTCCGGGTGGCCGCGACATGCCCCGAGCGAGAAAGGGCCCTGCTCCACGCGGAACTTGGCGCTGACCAGGGCTGCCCAACGCCGGCCAATTCTCACGAGCGTTCTGCCCAAATCGATCCCGATTTGGGCAGAACGCTCGTGAGAATTGGCCGGACAATGCCCGGAGAACACACTTCGGGCACCACAGGGCCGCAGGGCCGCCCCCTCCGGGGCCCTGTCCGGGACCGCGTGTCGTCGCGTTCCGGCACCGCCAGGAGGAGCTCCGGGAGGCGTGCCGCGGGGAGGCCGACGCCTCCCGCTCCTCAGCCTCCGGGGGTCCCCTCCCTGGCGCCGGCAGCTGGGGCCGGGCCAGCCCCGAAAGCCGGGCCCGGGCCCGGGCCTGCTTGCTCAGCCTTCCGTTGCCAGGGGCCTGAGCCTGGGGGCCTCCCCATGGGGAACCCTGAGTCCCGCGCCACGAGTCCCCCGACCGTCCCGGCGACAACGGCACCTTTCGCGGCTTCGTCCTAGCCGCGGAGTGAGAGACCAGTCCGTTTCCCCACAGAGGCCAGCCCCCTCCAGGGGCGCCCCGGCCGCCCGCCACGGCGGAGGCGGACGCCCGGCCACGGCGCCTCCATCCACTCTGCTCGGGGAAAACTCCCCGGCGCCGCGGCTGCCGGCCGCGCCCCATCGTCGCGGCTCGTTTTCCGGGTGGCCGCGACATGCCCCGAGCGAGAAAGGGCCCTGCTCCACGCGGAACTTGGCGCTGACCAGGGCTGCCCAACGCCGGCCAATTCTCACGAGCGTTCTGCCCAAATCGATCCCGATTTGGGCAGAACGCTCGTGAGAATTGGCCGGAAAAGGCCCGGCGAACACACTTCGGGCACCACAGGGCCGCAGGGCGGCCCCCCCCGGGGCCCTGTCCGGGACCGCGTGTCGTCGCGGTCCGGCACCGCCAGGAGGAGCTCCGGGAGGCGTGCCGCGGGGAGGCCGACGCCTCCCGCTCCTCAGCCTCCGGGGGTCCCCTCCCTGGCGCCGGCAGCTGGGGCCGGGCCAGCCCCGAAAGCCGGGCCCGGGCCCGGGCCTGCTTGCTCAGCCTTCCGTTGCCAGGGGCCTGAGCCTGGGGGCCTCCCCATGGGGAACCCTGAGTCCCGCGCCACGAGTCCCCCGACCGTCCCGGCGACAACGGCACCTTTCGCGGCTTCGTCCTAGCCGCGGAGTGAGAGACCAGTCCGTTTCCCCACAGAGGCCAGCCCCCTCCAGGGGCGCCCCGGCCGCCCGCCACGGCGGAGGCGGACGCCCGGCCACGGCGCCTCCATCCACTCTGCTCGGGGAAAACTCCCCGGCGCCGCGGCTGCCGGCCGCGCCCCATCGTCGCGGCTCCTTTTCCGGGTGGCCGCGACATGCCCCGAGCGAGAAAGGGCCCTGCTCCACGCGGAACTGGGCGCTGACCAGGGCTGCCCAATGCCGGCCAATTCTCACGTGCGTTCTGCCCAAATCGATCCCGATTTGGGCAGAACGCTCGTGAGAATTGGCCGGAAAAGGCCCGGCGAACACTCTTCGGGCACCACAGGGCCGCAGGGGGGCCCCCCCCGGGGCCCTGTCCGGGATCGCGTGTCGTCGCGTTCTGGCACCGCCAGGAGGAGCTCCGGGAGGCGTGCCGCGGGGAGGCCGACGCCTCCCGCTCCTCAGCCTCCGGGGGTCCCCTCCCTGGCGCCGGCCGCTGGGGCCGGGCCAGCCCCGAAAGCCGGGCCCGGGCCCGGGACTGCTTGCTCAGCCTTCCGTTGCCAGGGGCCTGTGCCTGGGGGCCTCCCCATTGGGAACCCTGAGTCCCGCGCCACGAGTCCCCCGACCGTCCCGGCGACAACGGCACCTTTCGCGGCTTCGTCCTAGCCTAGGAGTGAGAGACAAGTCCGTTTCCCCACAGAGGCCAGCCCCCTCCAGGGGCGCCCCGGCCGCCCGCCACGGCGGAGGCGGACGCCCGGCCACGGCGCCTCCATTCACTCTGCTCGGGGAAAACTCCCCGTCGCCGCGGCTGCCGGCCGCGCCCCATCGTCACGGCTCGTTTTCTGCGTGGCCGCGACATGCCCCGAGCGAGAAAGGGCCCTGCTCCACGCGGAACTGGGCGCTGACCAGGGCTGCCCAACGCCTGCCAATTCTCACGAGCGTTCTGCCCAAATCGATCTCGATTTGGGCAGAACGCTCGTGAGAATTGGCCGGAAAACGCCCGGCGAACACACTTCCGGTACTACAAGGCCGCAGGGGGGCCCCCTCCGGGGCCCTGTCCGGGATCGCGTGTCGTCGCGTTCCGGCACCGCCAGGAGGAGCTCCGGGAGGCGTGCCGCGGGAAGGCCGACACCTCCCGCTCCTCAGCCTCCGGGGGTCCCCTCCCTGGCGCCGGCAGCTGGGGCCGGGCCAGCCCCGAAAGCCGGGCCCGGGCCCGGGCCTGCTTGCTCAGCCTTCCGTTGCCAGGGGCCTGAGCCTGGGGGCCTCCCCATGGGGAACCCTGAGTCCCGCGCCACGAGTCCCCCGACCGTCCCGGCCACAACGGCACCTTTCGCGGCTTCGTCCTAGCCGCGGAGTGAGAGACCAGTCCGTTTCCCCACAGAGGCCAGCCCCCTCCAGGGGCCCCCCGGCCGCCCGCCACGGCGGAGGCGGACGCCTGGCCACGGCGCCTCCATCCACTCTGCTCGGGGAAAACTCCCCGGTGCCGCGGCTGCCGGCCGCGCCCCATCGTCGCGGCTCGTTTTCCGGGTGGCCGCGACATGCCCCGAGCGAGAAAGGGCCCTGCTCCACGCGGAACTGGGCGCTGACCAGGGCTGCCCAACGCCGGCCAATTCTCACGAGCGTTCTGCCCAAATCGATCCCGATTTGGGCAGAACGCTCGTGAGAATTGGCCGGAAAAGGCCCGGCGAACACACTTCGGGCACCACAGGGCCGCAGGGCGGCCCCCCCCGGGGCCCTGTCCGGGACCGCGTGTCGTCGCGTTCCGGCACCGCCAGGAGGAGCTCCGGGAGGCGTGCTGCAGGGAGGCCGATGCCTCCCGCTCCTCAGCCTCCGGGGGTCCCCTCCCTGGCGCCGGCAGCTGGGGCCGGGCCAGCCCCGAAAGCCGGGCCCGGGCCCGGGCCTGCTTGCTCAGCCTTCCGTTGCCAGGGGCCTGAGCCTGGGGGCCTCCCCATGGGGAACCCTGAGTCCCGCGCCACGAGTCCCCCGACCGTCCCGGCGCCATCGGCCCCTTTCGTGGCTGCGACACAGCTGTGGAGCGACAGATCTTTTTGTTCCCCCAGAGAGGCCAATCCCTTCCCGGGCGCCCCGGCCTCCCTCCAAGGCGGAGCCGGATGCCCGACCACAGACCCTCCATCAACTCTGCTCGGAGCAAGCTCTCCGGCTCTGAGGCCCCCGGCCGGGCCCCGTCGTCTCGGCGCGTTTTTGGGTGGCTGGGACATACCCCGAGTGAGAAAGGGTCCTGGGCAACGCGGAACAAGGCGGTCCCCATGGTTGTCCAACGCCAGCTAATTTTCATGAGCGCTCTGCCCAAATCGATCCCGATTAGATATGGACCCTCAACTCTATTGTGATATAATCGTCGAGAAATCAGGAAAAAATATTCAATGTAACAAAAGACATTCTCCTCAATCAATGGTGCTGGGGAAACTGGACAGCGATATGTAGAAGAATGAAACTCGACCATTCTCTTACACCATACACAATGATAAACTCGAACTCGATAAATGAGCTCAACGTGAGACAGGATTCTCTCAGAATCCTAGAGGAGTACATAGGCAGTAACCTCTTCGATATCAGCCACAGCAACTTCTTTCAAGATATGTCTCCAAAGGCCAAGGAAACAAAAGCGAAAATGAACTTTTGGCACTTCATCAAGATCAAAAGCTTCTGCACAGCAAAGGGAACAGTCCACCAATCAAAAGGCAACCCACGGAATGGGAGAAGATATTTGTAAATGACAGTTCAGACAAAAGGTTGATATCCAGGATCTAGAAAGAACTTCTCAAACTCAACACACACAAAACAGATAATCATATCCAAAAATGGGCAGAAGATATGAACAGACACTCCTCCAACGAAGACATACAAATGGCTATCAGACACATGACAAAATGTTCATCATCACTAGCCATCAGGGAGATTCAAATGAAAACGACATTGAGATACCACCTGACACCAGTTAGAAAGGCCACAATTAGCAAGACAGGAAACAACGATTGTTGGAGAGGATGTGGAGAAAGGGGAACCCTCTTACACTGTTGGTGGGAATGCAAGTTGGTGCAGCCACTTTGGAGAACAGTGTGGAGATTCCTCCAGAAATTAAGAATAGAGCTTCCCTATGACCCTGCAATTGCACTGCTGGGTATTTACCCCAAAGATACAGATGTAGTGAAAAGAAGGGCCATCTGTACCCCAATGTTTATAGCAGCAAAGGCCTCGGTCGCCAAACTGTGGAAAGAACCAAGATGCCCTTCAATGGACGAATGGATAAGGAATATGTGGTCCATATACAAGATGGAGTATTATGCCTCCATCAGAAAGGATGAATACCAACTTTTGTAGCAATATGGATGGGACTGGAAGAGATTATGCTGAGTGAAATAAGTCAAGCAGAGAGAGTCAATTATCATATGGTTTCACTTATTTGTGGAGCATAACAAAGAACAAGGAGGACATGGGGAGATGGAGAGGAGAAGGAAGTTGTGGGAAATGGGAAGGGGAGGTGAACCATGAGAGACTACGGACTCTGAAAAAGAACCTGAGGGTCTTGAATGGGTGGGGAGTGGGAGGTTGGGAGAACAAGGTGGTGGGTATTAGGGAGGGCACGTGTTGCATGGAGCACTGGGTGTGGTGCAAAAATAAGGAATACTGTTACGCTGAAAAGAAATAATATAGATAGATAGATATTGAAAGTGAAAAAAAAAAGGAATGTGCTGAACCTACAGAGCAGAAGAAATCAGAATGCCTCCCTGACGCCACCCCCAATACCGGCGCCCCTGAGGAGCAGGAATGAGGAGTCTCACGGTCCTGCAGACTCACGTCCTCAACTCAGGCATCGGGATTGGTCATCACTGTGCCGGCAGATCCGGGCCGCCATGCCCCTGTGACCTAAACCTAACCCTCGGTTGGGCGTTCAGGCTTCAGTCCCCAGAGGACTGGCTCCCTAGCCCTCCAGACTGGGGACCCCATATTCCCAACGTAGGACTCTGGCTGCCACCCATGATGAAACTTGACCACATGGACCTTTGCAGAACGCTCCTTGCCGGAGAAACCTCCATGACCCCTAAAGCCAACCACATCTTCTGAGCACCCCCACAGCACAATTCCTTAGCCTTACAGGCCGCCAGAACAATGCCCTCAGCCCAGCCCTCCAGAGAGCCTGAGTCCGTGCTGGCACATCAGGCCTGCCATTCTCCCAGGACCAAACCCTAAGCCTAGGTTGGGTGTTCAGGTTCTAGAACCCTGACACCCAATTCCACCCATGGGTGGGAGCATCAAACTGATGGCATGACTCAGCTTCTCAACCAGCAGGAGATTCCATTTGGTGCTCTCCAACACCCTCAGAGCCCTAGGAACCGGCCAAGCTGCCCTGAGGCCATTCCCGCCATCTTTGCACCTCCAGGCCAAAAACCCAGGGCCTGAGAAGCCTCCGGAGCCCTGCCCTCAACTCAGCCCTTGAGTGAGCCAATATCTGTGCTGGCAGATCCCACATGCCTTCTCCCTAAGACATAACCTTAACGCTAAGCCTAACCCTAATACTAACTCTAGCCCAGGTTGTGTGTTCAGGCATCCCTCCTCCATAGCCTGGTCCCCCAAACGGCCAGATGGGGGACCCCTGAGCTGCACCCCATAATTGCGCCTGATCCCAGGAGGAAACCCTGCCCTTTAGAAATGTGTTGAACCCGCAGAGCGGGAGAAACCTGCATGCCTCCCAGAGCCCACTGCCACTTCTGGCACACCCAAGGACCAGGAACCAGGACTCTCACAGTGCTACAGACTCGCGCCCTCAACTCAGGCATTGGGAAGCATCACCACAGCGCCATCAGATCGGGGCTGCCATGCCCTTACAACCCTACCCTAACCCTAGGTTGGGTGTCAGGCTTCTGTCCCCTGAGGACTGGACCCCTAGCCCTCCAGACTGGGGACCCTGGATTCCCAATGCAGGACTCTGGCTGCCACCCACGATGAAACTGGACCATATGATCCTGTGCAGTATGCTCCTGGCCACAGAATCCTCCATGCCCCCTAAAGCCACCCACGCCTTCCAAGAAATGCCACACCACAAACCCAGAGCCTGACAGGCCACCAGAGCAATGCCCTCAACTCAGCCCTCCGGAGAACCTGAGCCGCACTGGCAGGCCTGCCATTCTCCCAGGACGAAACCCTAACACTAGGTTGGGTGTTCAGGCATTGGACCCAGAGGCCTGACACCCAATTCCTCCCATGGGTTGAGCATCAGACTGTCGGCAGGACTCAGTTCTCAGCCAGGAGGAGACCTTTTCATTTGGTGTTCTCTCACACCCTCAGAGCAGTAGCAACCAGCCATTCTCCCTTGAGGCCATTCCCACCAGCTTTGCTCCTCCAGGCCAAGAACCCAGGGCCTGAGGAGCCTCCTGAGTCCTGCCCTCAACTCAGCCCTTGGGTGAGCCCGTATCTGTGCTAGCAGATCCGACATGCCCTGTCCCTAAGCCTAACACTAACCATAATACTATACCTAGCCCAGGTTGTGTGTTCAGGCGTCCATACTCTGACTCCTGGTCCCCAAGGCCCCATATGGGGGACCCGTGAGCGATACCCCATCATTGAACCTGACACCAGGAGGAAACCATGCTGTTTAGAATTGTGCTGAACCCACAGAGCGGGATAAATTTGAATGTCTCCCTGAGGCCACCCCACTTCCAGCGCCCCCAAGGACCAAGAACCAGGAGTCTCATGGTCCTGCAGACACACGCTCTGAACTCAAGCATTGGGATGGGCCACCACAGCGCCAGCAGATTGCGGCTGCAATGCCCCTACAACCTAACCCTCACAGCAGGACTCACCCTCTCAGCCAGAAGGTGACCTTTCATTTCGTGCTATCTAATGCCCTGAGAATTGTAGAAACTGGCATGCTCCCCTGAGGCGATTTCCAACATCTTTGCCCGTACACCCCAAAACCCCAGTGCCCGAGGAGCCTCCTGAGTCCCACCCTCAACTCAGCCCTTGGGCGAGCTGATATCTGTGCTTGCATATCCGACATGCCTTGTCCCTAAGACATAACCTTAACCCTAATCCTAATACTAAGCCTAGCCCAGGTTCGTGCTCAGGCATCCTCCTCCCACAACTGGTCCTCAAAACCCCAGATAGGGGACCCCTGAGTTGCACCCCATAATTGCACATGATCCCAGCATGAACCGTGCCGTTTAGAAATGGGCTGAAGCCACAGAGCAGGAGAAGCCTGCAAGTCTCCCTGAGGCCAAAGCACTTCTGGACCCTCCCAAGGACCGGGAACCAGAGTCTCAAGGTCCTGCAGACATAGCCTCAACTCAGGCATCAGGATGGGTCACCACAGCACCGGCAGATCGGGGTTACCATGCCCCAAAGACTTAACCATAATGCTAGGATGGGTGTTTATGCTTCGATCCACAGAGGCCTGGCTCCCTAGCCGTCCAGACTGGGGACCCTGTATTTGCAATGCTGGACTCCGGCTGCCACCCACAAGGAAAATGGCCCACATGGCCCTGTGCAGTACGCTCCTGGCCGGAGAAACCTCCATGCCCCCTAAAGACACCCACACCTTCCGAGGACCCACACACCACTGCCCAGTGCCTGATGGGCCACCAGAGCAATACCCTCAACTCAGCCCTCCGGAGAGCCTGAGTCCGCACTGGCACCTCAGGCCTGCCATGCTCCCAGGACCAAACCCTAATACCCTAGCTCAGGTGGTCAGGCTCTGGACCCCAGAGGCCTGATACCCAATTCCATCCCAGTGGATAGGAACATCAGACTGATGGCAGGACTCAGCCTCTCAGCCAGGAGAATAAATGAAATAAACCATTTCATTTAGTGCTATCTAACACTCTCAGAGACCTAGAAACCAGCATGCTCCCCTGAGGCCATTCCCACCATCTTTACCTTCTAGGAAAAAAACCCAGGGCCTAAGGAGCCTCCTGAGTCCCGCCTTCAACTCAGCCCTTGGGTGAGCCCATATAAGTGTTACCAGATCCAACATACCTTGTCCCTAAGACATAACCCTAACCCTAATCTTTTTATTTTTTTTAAGATTTTATTCATTTCTTTGACAGAGACAGATCAGAAGAAGGCACAGAGAGGACGAAGCACGCTCCCCGCTGAGCAGAGAGCCTGATGTGGGGCTCCATCCCAGGACCCTGAGATCATGACCTGAGCGGAAGGCAGAGGCTTTAACCAACTGAGCCACCCAGGCGCCCCACCTTAACACTAATCTTAACACTAACCCTAACCACAAAACCTAACCCTAACCTCTAAACCTAACATAACAACCTCGGAGCAGTAGAAACCATCATGCTCCCCAGAGGCGATTCCCACCTTCTTTGCCCCTCCAGTCCAAAAATCCAGGGCCTGAGGAGACTCCTGAGTCCCACCCTCAACACAGCCCTTGGGTGAGTCCATATCTGTGTTGGCAGATCTGACATGCCTTGTCCCTAAGACATACGCCTAACCCTAAGCCTAACCCTAAACCTTACCTCTAACCCTATCCCCTAACTCCTAACCCTAACCCTAACCCTAACCCCTAACAACTAACCCTAACACTCTCCGAACCTCTATCCCTAACCCTAACCCTCCAGACTGGGGATTCCAAAGTCACAACACAGGACTCTGCCTGCCCTCCAGAAAGAAAGGTGCATGAGCACCTAAACACACCCGCCATTGGAAATGCCCCAGACATAATGCCAGATTCTGCCACAACGCCAGATGCATGTCATCCACTCAGCCCTGAGGGAGCCCGCCTCAACACAGCATATCAGCAGCATATCAGAACTGCCATGCCCCTAGGCCTTAACCCTAACCCTAGGTTGGGTGTACAGTCTTCCGTACCCAGAGGCCTAGCCCCCAAACCCGCCAGATTGTGGATGCATGAGACTCACTCTGGCAGTCTGGAGGCTGCCTATGCTGTTACAGTGCCATTTGGAGCTACTTAGACCTCAGAGCAAAAGATAACTTCATGCCGCCCAAGGCAAGCCCCAGCATCTGAGCCCCTCCTGAACACAAACCCAGATTCACACTAGCCACCTATCACCGACCCTCAACTCAGGCCACCGGGGAGTCCGCCTCAGCACTGGCAGATTGGGCCTGTCGCGCCCCAAGACCTCACCCTTAGTTTGAGTTTCCAGGCTTCCATCCCAAGATGCCTAGCCTCCAGGCCCCCTGGATTAAGGACCCCTGAGTGACATTGCAGGACTCCAACAGCCACGCAGGATGAAACCTTGCAGTTTGGAGCTGCTGAATACTCAGAGGGTGAGAAACCTTCAAGCCCCCGTAAAGCTATCCGCACAATTTGCGGCACCCCAGGCCAGAAAGCTGTTTTCTATGAAGCTACCGGACACATGCCCTCAACTCAGCCCTGAGGGGAGCCCATCTCAGCGCCGGCAGATTGGGCCTGCCATGACCCTAGACCCTAACCCTAACCCTAGGTGGGGTATACAGCCTTCCATGCCCAGAGGCCTGTACCCCAAGCCCATCAGACTGGGGATGACTGAGACTCCCGCCAGCACTCCTCCAGCCTCCTAGGGCAAAATGGTGCCATTTGGAACTGTGCAGGAACCTCAGAGCAGGAGAAAGCTGCATGCCCCCCGCGGACACCACTAGCTTCTTTGCCCCCACAAACACAAACACAGACCTCAAGTCCTGCCTGATTCCCACCCTCCATTCGGCCTATCCAGGAGACCACCTCAATTGCAGCAGATCGGGCCTGCCATGTCCCTAAGCCTTAACCCTAACCCTAGTTTGGATTTTCAGGCTTCCATCCCAAGAGGCCTGGCCCCCACGCCCCCCAGATTAAGGACTTCTGAGCAACACCACAGGACACAGCCTGTCACACAAGTGGAAACCTTGTGGTTTGGAGCTGCAATGAACCCTCAGATGGGGAGAAACTTTCATGCCATCCTAAAGCCACCCCAATAATCAACAGCCACTCTGGCCATAGAGCTGGATTCCATGCCGCCACCAAATGCATACCCTCAACTGAGCCCATAGGGGATCCCGCCTCAGCACTGGCAGATCGGGCCTGCCATTGCCCCTAGGCCCTAACCCTAACACAAGTTTGGGTGTTCAGTCTTCCATTCTGAGGGTCCAGGCAACAAAATCCCCTGGATTAAGGAATCTTGACATACACCTCAGGACTCCGCTTGCCACACAGTAGGAACCTGTGCCTTGGAGTTGTGCTGAACCCTCAGAGGGGGAGAAACTTGCCCCTCTAAAGGCACTCCCATCATCTGCACCCGTCCCCCCGGCCATAAACCAGATTCTGCTGAGCTGCCGGACGCATGCCATAAATTCAGACCCTAGGGCGCCCCACCTCAACATAAGCAGATCAGGCCACCATGCCCCTAAGCCCTTACCAGAACCCCTCTTTAGGTTTTCAGGCTTCCATCCCAGGGGCCTGCCTCCCATGTCCCCCCAGATTAAGGTCTACTGAGCGCCACCACGGGACTCCACCTGGCACTCATGAGGAAAACTTGTGGTTTAGAGCTGCACTGAACACTCAGACGGGGAGAAACATGCAAACCCCCGTAATGCCACCCCACCATGAGTCACCCCCATGGCCATAAAACCAGATTCTCCTGCGATGCCAGATCTATGCCCTCAACTCGACCCTTAGGGGAGCCCGCATCAGCACCGGCACATTGGACCTGCCATGCCCTTCGGCCCTAACCATAAACCTAGGTGGGGTGTACAGGCTTTCATGAACAGAGGCCTGTCCCCCAAGCCCGCCAGATTGGGCACCTCCGAGATTCATGCCAGTAGAGATTAAGGATTCCTCAGTGACACCCCAGGACTGCGTCTGCCACACAGGAGGAAACCATGCCATTTGGAGCTCTGCAGAACCCTCAGGGTAGGAGAAACCTGCATGCAACCCTGAGGTCACGCCCAGCTTCTGTGGCATCCCTGGACACAAACTCTGAGTCTGACATGCCACCTGATACCCACCCTGAAGTCAGCCCACCAGGGAGCCCACCTCAGCAGTAGCAGATTGAGCATGCCATGCCCCTACGCCCTTACCGTAGCTCTAGTTTCTGATTTCGGGCTTCCATCCCAAGAGGCCTGGCCCCCAAACTCCCCAGATTCAGGACCCCCCTGTAACAAGGCAGAAACCTGAATGCCATGCAGGGGGAAGCCATGACATTTGGAGCTCCAAAGTTTCCTCAGAGAGGGAGAAACCAGCATGCCCCTCTAAAGCCACCCCCACGATCAGCCGTCCCTCTGGCCAGAAACCCTGACTCTTCTGCATTGCAGGATGCATTTCCTCAACTCAATTCTGAGGGTATCTCACCTCTGTGTAGGCTGATCAGGCCTGTCCTGCCCAGCCCATTACCCTTAACCCTATGTTGCATTTTCAGGCTTCCTTCCCCAGGGGCCTATCCACCAAGCCCTCTAGATTGGTAAACTTGGAGCCACACTGTAGGAGTCCCCCTGCCACCCAGCAGGAAACTTGTCCCTTTGGAGCTGTGCAGAACCCTCAGAGCCAGAGAAACCTGCATGACCCCATTAGGACTCCCCCACATTCTGCAGCCCCCTGGCCACAAACCCAGAGCCTGATTCACCACCTGACCCCCATTCTCAACTCAGCTCCTTGGGGAACTCACCTCAACACCAGCAGTTCGGGCCTGCCACGCCACTAGCTCAGCTCTGCTCATGGACACCACCAGCTCTAGGCAGACCTAGAACTCCCCTGTCTGCGGCAAAGCTCTGGGATCCCCCCTCCTTCTTCCCAATTTACACTGGCCCAGGCATTCATGAGAAAGGGGAAGGCTACCTCTTGAATGCTTAATACCTCCTTTCCTCTTCAGCCCTATTTCTCTCCACTTACCTTTGCACCTGGGCAAACTGAAAGTAACATATCAATGGAACATGTACATGCTCTGAGATCTAAATCTTTCATGGCAACTTTCTGAGGGCTCCTTATGCAATAGGAAACTAGTGTATCCTGCCACAGAGTGTTTCATAATGAACAGCTACAGAACAGGAGAGCAAAAGTCATTCCAGTTTGACCTCAGTCTTCATGAAGTAGAACATGGTCTTCTTTTCTTCATTGACTTCAATTCCAATTCGTTTCCATGCAATGTTCATTCCTCTCCTTCAGGGGTAGGATTTTGTGATTCCTCACCTGCATAGAACACCCAGAGCTCATCACAACAAGTACTCTCCCTAATAGCTGTCACCCACTTAACCCTTCGCCCCACACCCCTGCCCCCTAGCAACCCTCGATTTTGCTCTAGGTTAGAGTCTGTTTCCTCATTGGCCTTTCTCCCCTCACTATGTTCATCTGTTTTCTTTCTGAAATTCCATAGAGGTCAAGATATAGGCTATTGGTCTTTTCTTACTGATTTTACTTAGCTAAATCCACTGTAGATCCATCCACATCCTTGCAGATGGTAAGATTTCATCCTTTTTGAACCTGGATCCTATTCCATTAAGAAGATGTGGGAGAATGAATACACATACACACACACACACACACATATGATATATACGAGTGATATATATATATATATATCACTCATCAGTGAATGGACATTTGGTCTCCCTCCATTGTTTTACAATGGTTGAAAATGCTGCTGTAAATATCACGGTGCTTATACCCCACTGAATGTGCATTTTTGTGCCCTTTAGGGAAATAACTAGGAGGACAATTGCTGGATCCTACTGTTGTTCAGTTCTTAGCTTTTGGAGGACAGACTGTATTCTTTCCAAGAGTGGCTGCAACAACACGCAGGCCCACCAACAATGTAGGAGGGTCCCGGTTTTGGGTTTTGTTTTTTTTTTTTTTAGATTTTATTTATTTATTTGACAGAGGTCACAAGTAGGCAGAGAGGCAGGCAGAGAGAGAGGACGAAGCAGAATCCCCGCTGAGCAGAGAGCCCAATGCGGGGCTCGATCTCAGGACCCTGAGACCATGACCTGAGCCGAAGGCAGTGGCTTAACCCACTGAGCCACACAGGTGCCCCCGAGGGTTCCACTTTAAACAGAACATTCCCTGCCAGCAATTTCCTAAGGAGGAAATATAAAACCTGTGGGAAAACCTGACTCACTGAGCATCAGGAAAGCAGCCACAGAAATTCAGCCCAGGGTTCCTGACACCAAGTCCCTTGAAGCCAACAGAGTGCCTTTATCCAGGGAAATTCCCAAAGACTCTCCTTCTGACTTCACTACCCATGAAACTGCAGAGAAAATACAGCATGTCCAACCATATATAGCCGTTTGAGTGAACCTAGGAAGACAAGCATCCCTTTTAAATTGTCCAAGACTCCTTGGAATCATTTTGAATTTTCCCTCTGCCCTCATTGGAACTCTTTGGATTCAAAGACGAATCCATTAGGATACATCACCTTGGACAAAGAAGAAGCCATCATCCAAGTCTCTATCTGACCACAAACAGCCACCTCACTCTAGATGCCAGCCGTTCCACCAGAGTCTAGGCCCAGTGGAGTAAACACTGTTCGGTGAAGGAATACTTTCTATGTTCAAAAGGCACACCAAGTCAATCTCACCTTCCCTTTCGAATCCAAGGGATTTCCTAGGAAAGAGATGTTCCAAATACCTTTGTAAGCCAGAAATAAACAGAAAATGAGATCCCTGCCAGGTGCTCCCTGCAGAGAAACTCAGGAGCTCTGGCACCCACACGAGATTGCTTACAGCTGGTTCAGGGTGCCATTTGTGAGCTCCACTGGAGACAAGAGAAAAGCCCAGGAAATTTGGGGTGAAAGGGAATTTTTACCTGCCATCCTGGCATGGATGTGACATTGTCACCCACAGGCCTGCTGTTTTCTCTGAACACTGACGTCCTGGGACAAGCTGCATGACTGACTCAGACGCTGACTTCCAAACTTCAGGTCTCATGGAGCCAGAGTGAAGAAGGGTTGTCAGGTGCAGATAAGCAGGCGTCTCCCACCTAAAGCCTGCACATCTGCTCTGATTCCTGGGAGAAGGAGAGACACAGGCTTGTTTCTTAACTGGTCATTCACTTCCCTCTCAAGCTGGTCAATGCCCTTGTCCTTTTTGGAGAAACAAACATACTTTTCCAAACAAACACTCAGCTCCTCGGTTCCAAATGCACCATGAGTCGGGTTTGGTTCCCCTGGCTCCAGAGCCCAACTGGGAGGACCCTCCTGAACCATCCTGACAGCACATTACCAGCAAACCTGGGGAAAGAGGGCACAATGCTGAGTGGGGGACAGGCTCCATCAATTCTTACCACCACCCTTGAGCCTGGAGAAACAGAGACTATACAGCTCACCACTCCATCCTGTAAAAATAAGCTGTAGTGCCTCACGTTTCAGGGTCTCTCACCGGGCACCTCCGCCCTGCCTTCAGAGCCAGCAAGCTGCACTGACTCCTCTTCAGGTGTGTTTCCCATGGCAGCTCGCCGCTGCCTCCAGTGGTGGCAAGCAGCATCGCCATGCCTTCCAGGGTATCTCACACCACGGCTCACCACTCCCTCCAGTGGAGTGAACTGGCACTGCCGGGCCTTCCATAGACTCATTTTTTTTTTTATTTGTTTATTTACAGCATAACAGTGTTCATTGTTTTGGCATCACACCCAGTGCTCCATGCAGTACGTGCCCTCCCTATTAACCACCACCTGATTCCTCAAACTCCCACCCCACCCTGCCCCTCCAAAACCCTCTGGTTGTTTTTCAGAGTCCATAGTCTCTCATGGATCATCTCCCCTTCCAGTTTCTCTCAACTCCCTCTCCTCTCCATCTCCCTATGTCCTCCGTGTTATTTGCTATGCTCCACAAATAAGTGAGACCATATGATACATGACTCTCTCTCTGCTTGACTTATTTCGCTCAGCATAATTTCTTCCAGTCCCGTCCATGTTGCTACAAAAGTTGGGTATTCATCCTTTCTGATGGAGGCATAATACTCCATTGCGTATATGTACCACATCTTCCTTATCCATTCATCCGTTGAAGGGCATCTTGGTTCTTTCCACAGTTTGGTGAGCATAGCCATTGCTACAATAAGCATTGGGGTACAGATGGCCCTTCTTTTCACTACATCTGTATCTTTGGGGTAAATACCCAGCAGTGCAATTGCAGGGTCATAGGGAAGCTCTATTCTTAATTTCTGGAGGAATCTCCACACTGTTCTCCAAAGTGGCTGCACCAACTTGCATTCCCACCAACAGTGTAAGAGGGTTCCCCTTTCTCCACATCCTCTCCAACACACGTTGTTTCCTGTCTTGCTCATTTTGGCCATTCTAACTGGTGTCAGGTGGTATCTCAATGTGGTTTTCATTTGAATCTCCCTGATGGCTAGTGATGATGAACATTTTGTCATGTGTCTGATAGCCATTTGTATGTCTTCGTTGGAGAAGTGTCTGTTCATATCTTCTGCCCATTTTTGGATATGATTCTCTGTTTTGTGTGTGTTGAGTTTGAGAAGTTCTTTATAGATCCTGGATCTCAACCTTTTGTCTGTACTGTCATTTGCAAATATCTTCTCCCATTCCGTGGGTTGCCTTTTTGTTTGGTGGACTGTTTCCTTTGCTGTGCAGAAGCTTTTGATCTTGATGAAGTGCCGAAAGTTTATTTTCGCTTTTGTTTCCTTGGCCTTTGGAGACATATCTTGAAAGAAGTTGCTGTGGCTGATATCGAAGAGGTTACTGCCTATGTTCTCCTCTAGGATTCTGATGGATTCCTGTCTCATGATGAGGTCTTTTATCCATTTCGAGTGTAAGAGAATGGTTGAGTTTCATTATTCTACATATAGCTGTCCAGTTTTCCCAGCACCATTGATTGAAGAGACTGTCTTTTTTTCCATTGAATATTTTTTCCTGTTTTGTCGAACATTATTTCACCGTGGAGTTGAGGGTCCATATCTGGGCTCTCCACTCTGTTCCACTGGTCTATGTGTCTGTTTTTATGCCAGGGCCACGCTGTCTTGGTGATCGCAGCTTTGTAGTAAAGCTTAAAATCGGGTAACGTGATGCCGCCAGTTTTGTTTTTGTTTTTCAACATTGCCTTAGCAATTCGGGGTCTCTTCTGATTCCATACAAATTTTAGGATTATTTGCTCCAGCTCTTTGAAAACTACCGGTGGAATTTTGATCGGAATGGCATTAAAAGCATAGATTGCTCTAGGCAGTATAAACATTTTAACAATGTTTATTCTTCCAATCCAAGAGCATGGAATTGTCTTCCATCTTTTTGGGTCTTCTTCAATTTCTTTCATGAGTGTGCTGTAGTTCCTCGAGTACAGATCCTTTACCTCTTTGGTTAGGTTTATTCCCAGGTATCTTATGGTTCTTGGTGCTATAGTAAATGGAATCGATTCTCTAATTTCCCTTTCTGTATTTTCACTGTTAGTGTATAAGAAAGCCACTGATTTCTGTACATTGACTTTGTATCCTGCCACGTTACTGAATTGCTGTATGAGTCTAGTAGTTTGGGGGTGGAGTCTTTGGGGTTTTCCATATACAAAATCATGTCATCTGCGAAGAGAGAGAGTTTGACTTCTTCCTTGCCAATTTGGATACCTTTTATTTCTCTTTGTTGTCTGATTGCCGTTGCTAGGACTTCTAATACTATGTTGAACAAGAGTGGTGAGAGTGGGCATCCAAGCCCATTAGAATAACGTCAGACCTTTTCACAGAGACCTGGCAAGCCAGGAAGGGCTGGCAAAATATATTCAGAGTACTAAATGAGAAGAACATGCAACCAAGAATACTCTATCCGGCAAGACTGACATTTAAAATGGATGGAGAGATAAAGAGTTTCCAAGACCAGCAAGGCTTAAAAGACTATGCAACCAGCAAGCCGACACTGCAGGAAATATTAAGGGGGGGTCCTATAAAAGAGAAAAAATCCCAAGAATATCATTGAACAGAAATATAGAAACAATCTACAGACAGAAAGACTTCAAAGGCAACATGACATGAATCAAAACCTATCTCTCAATAACCACTCTCAATGTGAATGGCCTAAATGCGCCCATAAAACGACACAGGGTTGCAGATTGGATAAAACGACAGGACCCATCCATATGTTGTCTACAAGAGACCCATTTTGAACCTAAGGATACACCCAGACTGAACGTGAACGGATGGAGAAGCATCTTTCATGCCAATGGGCCTCAAAAGAAGGCCGGGGTAGCGATTCTCATATCAGATAAATTAGATTTTAAACTAAAGACTGTAGTCAGAGATACAGAAGGACACTCCATAATTCTTAAAGGGACTATCCGCCAAGATGATCTAACAATTGTGAATATCTATGCCCCCAATATGGGAGCACCCAATTCCATAAGAAAACTATTAATCAAGATAAAGAGTCATATTGATATGAATACAATAATAGTAGGAGATCTTCATACGCCTCTCTCAGAAATAGACAGATCATCGAAGCAGAAAATTAAAAAAGAAATAAGAGCATTGAATGAAACATTGGACCAGATGGACCTCATAGACATATACAGAACATTCCACCCTAAAACAACAGAATACACATTCTTCTCAAGTGCACATGGAACCTTCTCCAGAATAGACCACATACTGCGTCACAAGGATTGAGGATGCCTGATACTCATGCTGGGAATCTGCCTGCCACGCAGGGCACCGCTGTGCTGTTTGGAGCTGCGCTGAACCCTCAGAGCTGGAGAAACTTCCATGCACCCCTGAAGTCACCCCCAGGTTATGCGAACGTCTGGACACACACCTAGAGGCTAAGGCCCCGTCTGACACCCGAGCTCAACTCAGCGCACCAGGGCACCTGCCTCTGCACTGGCATATCAGGTCTACCATGGCCCTAGGCCTTAACCCTATCCCTAATTTTGGTTTTCAGGTATCATCCCCAAGAGTCCTGACCCCAAGACCCCAAGATTAAAGAATCCTGAGTGACACCTCAGGACTCTGTCCACCATGCAGGAGGAAACCATGCTGTTTGGAGCTGTGTCGAATCCTCAGAGCGGGAGAAACCTGCACGGTTCACCCGAGGCTATCCCCCACCCTCTGCGCACTATTGGGCCACAAATGTGGAGGCTGGCACTCAGCCTGCCTACCACCCAGGAGGAAACCGTGCCATTTGAAACTGAGTAGAACACTCAGAGTGGGAGAAACTGCATGCCTCCCTGAGCACAACCCCCTCCTTCAGCGGTCCCCTGACCACAAACCTGGACCCTCTCATGCCACCGGACCTCTGCCCTCAATTCATCCCCCTGGGATCCCTTCTCAGTGCCAGCAAATTGGGCCTGCCATGCCCCTGACCCTAACCTTAAGCCTAGGTTGCATTTTCAGTCTTCATCCCCAGAGGCTGGTCCCCCAATTCCTCCATATTTGGACCCCTGAGCCACAACCCAGTGCTCTGTCTGCCACCCGGGAGGAAACCGTTCTGTTTGGAGCTGCACAGAACCATCGGAATGGGAGAAATCTTCATGCTCCCTGAAGCCACCTCCACCTTCGGCCACCCCCCAGGCACAAACCCAGATCGTAATGCACCACCTGACCATGGCCCTCAACTCAGTACCCCAGACATCTAGCCTCGGCACCAGCAGATCAGGCCAGCCATGCCCCTGTGCTCTTTTCCAAGCCCTAGGTTGTGTTTTCAGTCTTCTGTCCTCTGATGATTGACACCAAAGCTCCGCTGATGGGTTACACCTGAACTATACCAGAATATTTCTTGGCCCCCTGAGGCTATCCCACTTTCAGCACCCCCCGTTCACACCTGGATCTTAACACTCACACTGACCCACGTCCTCAACTCTGCTCCCCAGGTCACTCCTCTCAGGGTGGCCTATTGAGACTGACATGACCCTCAGCCCTAACCAAAACTTAGGTACATTTTCTGTCTTGTGTCCCAAGAATACAGGTACCAAAGCCCCACATATGTGGGACCCCTGAGAAATGCCAGAGGACTCTGTCTTCAACCCAGAAGGAAACAGTAGAATTGGAACTCTGCCAAGGACTGAGAGCAGGAGAAATCTGCCTTTCCCCCCATGGCCACCAACCCGGAGCCTGACTCAGACTGACCCATGTTCTCTACTCAGTCCCCGTGAGAGCTCTGCACAGCACCAGCAAATCAGGCCTGTCATGTTGCTGGGACCTAGCCCCAACCCTAGGTTGGGGTTTCATGCTCTGTCCCCAGAGGACTGGCACCCAAGTCCCACGGATGGGGACCCCTGAGCAAGATTTGAGATCTCTGCCTGCCACCCAGAAGGAAACCATACCATTTGGGACTCTGCAAAGGATTCTGAGCAGGAGAAATCTGCCACGCACCACTGAGTTCACCCAGAGTCAGCAGCTGGACACAAACCTGAACCTGACACTTACTCTATCCATCCCTCTGTACTCAGCCCTCTGGATAGCTTGCCACACCACCATCAGATTGGGCCTGCCATGCTCCTAACCCCTAACTGAAGCTTAGTTTGTGTTCTGAGCATTCAATTCCTAGGGGTCTGGCTCCCTACCCCACGGACTGGGGTCACCTTAGCCATACCACAGGACTCATCCTAACAGACAGGAGGAAAGCGTGCCATGTAGACCTCTAGAAAGTATTCAAAGCAGGATTAAAATGCCTGCCCATCTGAGCCTATACCAGCAAACCCCCAATTTCAGTGGCCTCTAGGTCACAAACCCTGTGCCTGACCAGAACCAGAACACTCATCCTTAATTCCAGCCTCTAGGAACCACACACACTGTCAGCTGTTTGGGCCTGCAATGTCCTTCGGCCCTAACTCTATCCCTAGCTTGGGTTCTCATGTCTCCGTCCCCTAAGGGTGGGCTCCAAAGCCCTAGGATTTGGGGATGCCTGAGCAATACCACAGGACTCAGCCTCACACCCAGATGGAAATCTTTCCATAATGGACTCCAGTAAGTATATAGGTCAGTATAAATATGAAGGCCCATCTGGTTCCATCGTCGTGGCTCGTTTTCCGGGTGGCCGCGACATGCCCCGAGCGAGAAAGGGCCCTGCTCCACGCGGAACTGGGCGCTGACCAGGGCTGCCCAACGCCGGCCAATTCTCACGAGCGTTCTGCCCAAATCGATCCCGATTTGGCAGAACGCTCGTGAGAATTGGCCGGAAAACGCCCGGCGAACACACTTCGGGCACCACAGGGCCGCAGGGCGGCCCCCCCCGGGGCCCTGTCCGGGATCGCGTGTCGTCGCGTTCCGGCACCGCCAGGAGGAGCTCCGGGAGGCGTGCCGCGGGGAGGCCGACGCCTCCCGCTCCTCAGCCTCCGGGGGTCCCCTCCCTGGCGCCGGCAGCTGGGGCCGGGCCAGCCCCGAAAGCCGGGCCCGGGCCCGGGCCTGCTTGCTCAGCCTTCCGTTGCCAGGGGCCTGAGCCTGGGGGCCTCCCCATGGGGAACCCTGATCCCGCGCCACGAGTCCCCCGACCGTCCCGGCGACAACGGCACCTTTCGCGGCTTCGTCCTAGCCGCGGAGTGAGAGACCAGTCCGTTTCCCCACAGAGGCCAGCCCCCTCCAGGGGCGCCCCGGCCGCCCGCCACGGCGGAGGCGGACGCCCGGCCACGGCGCCTCCATCCACTCTGCTCGGGGAAAACTCCCCGGCGCCGCGGCTGCCGGCCGCGCCCCATCGTCGCGGCTCGTTTTCCGGGTGGCCGCGACATGCCCCGAGCGAGAAAGGGCCCTGCTCCACGCGGAACTGGGCGCTGACCAGGGCTGCCCAACGCCGGCCAGTTCTCACGAGCGTTCTGCCCAAATCGACTCCGATTTGGGCAGAACGCTCGTGAGAATTGGCCGGAAAACGCCCGGCGAACACACTTCGGGCAGCACAGGGCCGCAGGGCGGCCCCCCCGGGGCCCTGTCCGGGACCGCGTGTCGTCGCGTTCCGGCACCGCCAGGAGGAGCTCCGGGAGGCGTGCCGCGGGGAGGCCGACGCCTCCCGCTCCTCAGCCTCCGGGGGTCCCCTCCCTGGCGCCGGCAGCTGGGGCCGGGCCAGCCCCGAAAGCCGGGCCCGGGCCCGGGCCTGCTTGCTCAGCCTTCCGTTGCCAGGGTCCTGAGCCTGGGGCCTCCCCACGGGGAACCCTGAGTCCCGCGCCACGAGTCCCCCGACCGTCCCGGCCACAACGGCACCTTTCGCGGCTTCGTCCTAGCCGCGGAGTGAGAGACCAGTCCGTTTCCCCACAGAGGCCAGCCCCCTCCAGGGGCGCCCCGGCCGCCCGCCACGGCGGAGGCGGAAGCCCGGCCACGGCGCCTCCATCAACTCTGCTCGGGGAAAACTCCCAGGCGCCGCGGCTGCCGGCCGCGCCCCATCGTCGCGGCTCGTTTTCCGGGTGGCCGCGACATGCCCCGAGAGAGAAAGGGCCCTGCTCCACGCGGAACTGGGCGCTGACCAGGGCTGCCCAACGCCGGCCAATTCTCATGAGCGTTCTGCCCAAATCGATCCCGATTTGGGCAGAACGCACGGGAGAATTGGCCGGAAAACGCCTGGCGAACACACTTCGGGCACCACAGGGCCGCAGGGCGGCCCCCCCGGGGCCCTGTCCGGGACCGCGTGTCGTCGCGTTCCGGCACCGCCAGGAGGAGCTCCGGGAGGCGTGCCGCGGGGAGGCCGACGCCTCCCGCTCCTCAGCCTCTGGGGGTCCCCTCCCTGGCGCCGGCAGCTGGGGCCGGGCCAGCCCCGAAAGCCGGGCCCGGGCCCGGGCCTGCTTGCTCAGCCTTCCGTTGCCAGGGGCCTGAGTCTGGGGGCCTCCCCATGGGGAACCCTGAGTCCCGCGTCACGAGTCCCCTGACCGTCCCGGCCACAACGGCACCTTTCGCCGCTTCGTCCTAGCCGCGGAGGGAGAGAGCAGTCCGTTTCCACACAGAGGCCAGCCCCCTCCAGGGGCGCCCCGGCCGCCCGCCACGGCGGAGGCGGACGCCCGGCCACGGCGCCTCCATCCACTCTGCTCGGAGAAAACTCCCCGGCGCTGCGGCTGCCGGCCGCGCCCCATCGTCGCGGCTCGTTTTCCGGGTGGCAAGCGACATGCCCCGAGCGAGAAAGGGCCCTGCTCCACGCGGAACTGGGCGCTGACCAGGGCTGCCCAACGCCGGCCAATTCTCACGAGCGTTCTGCCCAAATCGATCCCGATTTGGGCAGAACGCTCGTGAGAATTGGCAGGAAAACGCCCGGCGAAAACACTTCGGGCAGCACAGGGCCGCAGGGCGGCCCCCCCGGGGCCCTGTCCGGGACCGCGTGTCGTCGCGTTCCGGCACCGCCAGGAGGAGCTCCGGGAGGCGTGCCGCGGGGAGGCCGACGCCTCCCGCTCCTCAGCCTCCGGGGGTCCCCTCCCTGGCGCCGGCAGCTGGGGCCGGGCCAGCCCCGAAAGCCGGGCCCGGGCCCGGGCCTGCTTGCTCAGCCTTCCGTTGCCAGGGGCCTGAGCCTGGGGGCCTCCCCATGGGGAACCCTGAGTCCCGCGCCACGAGTCCCCCGACCGTCCCGGCCACAACGGCACCTTTCGCGGCTTCGTCCTAGTCGCGGAGTGAGAGACCAGTCCGTTTCCCCACAGAGGCCAGCCCCCTCCAGGGGCGCCCCGGCCGCCCGCCACGGCGGAGGCGGACGCCCAGCCACGGCGCCTCCATTCACTCTGCTCGGGGAAAACTCCCCGGCGCCGCGGCTGCCGGCCGCGCCCCATCGTCGCGGCTCGTTTTCCGGGTGGCCGCGACATGCCCCGAGCGAGAAAGGGCCCTGCTCCACGCGGAACTGGGCGCTGACCAGGGCTGCACAACGCCGGCCAATTCTCACGAGCGTTCTGCCCAAATCGATCCCGATTTGGGCAGAACGCTCGTGAGAATTGGCCGGAAAACGCCTGGCGAACACACTTCGGGCACCACAGGGCCGCAGGGCGGCCCCCCCGGGGCCCTGTCCGGGACCGCGTGTCGTCGCGTTCCGGCACCGCCAGGAGGAGCTCCGGGAGGCGTGCCGCGGGGAGGCCGACGCCTCCCGCTCCTCAGCCTCCGGGGGTCCCCTCCCTGGCGCCGGCAGCTGGGGCCGGGCCAGCCCCGAAAGCCGGGCCCGGGCCCCGGCCTGCTTGCTCAGCCTTCCGTTGCCAGGGGCCTGAGCCTGGGGGCCTCCCCATGGGGAACCCTGAGTCCCGCGCCACGAGTCCCCCGACCGTCCCGGCCACAACGGCACCTTTCGCCGCTTCGTCCTAGCCGCGGAGTGAGAGAGCAGTCCGTTTCCACACAGAGGCCAGCCCCATCCAGGGGCGCCCCGGCCGCCCGCCACGGCGGAGGCGGACGCCCGGCCACGGCGCCTCCATCCACTCTGCTCGGGGAAAACTCCCCGGTGCTGCGGCTGCCGGCCGCGCCCCATCGTCGCGGCTCGTTTTCCGGGTGGCCGCGACATGCCCCGAGCGAGAAAGGGCCCTGCTCCACGCGGAACTGGGCGCTGACCAGGGCTGCCCAACGCCGGCCAATTCTCACGAGCGTTCTGCCCAAACCGATCCCGATTTGGGCAGAACGCTCGTGAGAATTGGCAGGAAAACGCCCGGCGAAAACACTTCGGGCAGCACAGGGCCGCAGGGCGGCCCCCCCGGGGCCCTGTCCGGGTCCGCGTGTCGTCGCGTTCCGGCACCGCCAGGAGGAGCTCCGGGAGGCGTGCCGCGGGGAGTCCGACGCCTCCCGCTCCTCAGCCTCCGGGGGTCCCCTCCCTGGCGCTGGCAGCTGGGGCCGCGCCAGCCCCGAAAGCCGGGCCCGGGCCCGGGCCTGCTTGCTCAGCCTTCCGTTGCCAGGGGCCTGAGCCTGGGGGCCTCCCCATGGGGAACCCTGAGTCCCGCGCCACGAGTCCCCCGACCGTCCCGGCCACAATGGCACCTTTCGCGGCTTCGTCCTAGTCGCGGAGTGAGAGACCAGTCCGTTTCCCCACAGAGGCCAGCCCCCTCCAGGGGCGCCCCGGCCGCCCACCACGGCGGAGGCGGACGCCCGGCCACGGCGCCTCCATCCACTCTGCTCGGGGAAAACTCCCCGGCGCCGCTGCTGCCGGCCACGCCCCATCGTCGCGGCTCGTTTTCCGCGTGGCCGCGACATGCCCCGAGCGAGAAAGGGCCCTGCTCCACGCGGAACTGGGCGCTGACCAGGGCTGCCCAACGCCGGCCAATTCTCACGTGCGTTCTGCCCAAATCGATCCCGAATTGTGCAGAACGCTCGTGAGAATTGGCCGGAAAAGGCCCGGCGAACACACTTCGGGCACCACAGGGCCGCAGGGGGGCCCCCCCCGGGGTCCTGTCCGGGATCGCGTGTCGTCGCGTTCTGGCACCGCCCGGAGGAGCTCCGGGAGGCGTGCCGCGGGGAGGCCGACGCCTCCCGCTCCTCAGCCTCCGGGGGTCCCCTCCCTGGCGCCGGCAGCTGGGGCCGGGCCAGCCCCGAAAGCCGGGCCCGGGCCCGGGCCTGCTTGCTCAGCCTTCCGTTGCCAGGGGCCTGAGCCTGGGGGCCTCCCCATGGGGAACCCTGAGTCCCGCGCCACGAGTCCCCCGACCGTCCCGGCGACAACGGCACCTTTCGCGGCTTCGTCCTAGCCGCGGAGTGAGAGACCAGTCCGTTTCCCCACAGAGGCCAGCCCCCTCCAGGGGCGCCCCGGCCGCCCGCCACGGCGGAGGCGGACGCCCGGCCACGGCGCCTCCATCCACTCTGCTCGGGGAAAACTCCCCGGCGCCGCGGCTGCCGGCCGCGCCCCATCGTCGAGGCTCCTTTTCCGGGTGGCCGCGACATGCCCCGAGCGAGAAAGGGCCCTGCTCCACGCGGAACTTGGCGCTGACCAGGGCTGCCCAACGCCGGCCAATTCTCACGAGCGTTCTGCCCAAATCGATCCCGATTTGGGCAGAACGCTCGTGAGAATTGGCCGGAAAAGGCCCGGCGAACACACTTCGGGCACCACAGGGCCGCAGGGCGGCCCCCCCCGGGGCCCTGTCCGGGACCGCGTGTCGTCGCGGTCCGGCACCGCCAGGAGGAGCTCCGGGAGGCGTGCCGCGGGGAGGCCGACGCCTCCCGCTCCTCAGCCTCCGGGGGTCCCCTCCCTGGCGCCGGCAGCTGGGGCCGGGCCAGCCCCGAATGCCGGGCCCGGGCCCGGGCCTGCTTGCTCAGCCTTCCGTTGCCAGGGTCCTGAGCCTGGGGCCTCCCCACGGGGAACCCTGAGTCCCGCGCCACGAGTCCCCCGACCGTCCCGGCGACAACGGCACCTTTCGCGGCTTCGTCCTAGCCGCGGAGTGAGAGACCAGTCCGTTTCCCCACAGAGGCCAGCCCCCTCCAGGGGCACCCCGGCCGCCCGCCACGGCGGAGGCGGACGCCCGGCCACGGCGCCTCCATCCACTCTGCTCGGGGAAAACTCCCCGGCGCCGCGGCTGCCGGCCGCGCCCCATCGTCGCGGCTCGTTTTCCGGGTGGCCGCGACATGCCCCGAGCGAGAAAGGGCCCTGCTCCACGCGGAACTTGGCGCTGACCAGGGCTGCCCAACGCCGGCCAATTCTCACGAGCGTTCTGCCCAAATCGATCCCGATTTGGGCAGAACGCTCGTGAGAATTGGCCGGACAACGCCCGGAGAACACACTTCGGGCACCACAGGGCCGCAGGGGGGCCCCCCCCGGGGCCCTGTCCGGGACCGCGTGTCGTCGCGTTCCGGCACCGCCAGGAGGAGCTCCGGGAGGCGTGCCCCGGGGAGGCCGACGCCTCCCGCTCCTCAGCCTCCGGGGGTCCCCTCCCTGGCGCCGGCAGCTGGGGCCGGGCCAGCCCCGAAAGCCGGGCCCGGGCCCGGGCCTGCTTGCTCAGCCTTCCGTTGCCAGGGGCCTGAGCCTGGGGGCCTCCCCATGGGGAACCCTGAGTCCCGCGCCACGAGTCCCCCGACCGTCCCGGCCACAATGGCACCTTTCGCGGCTTCGTCCTAGTCGCGGAGTGAGAGACCAGTCCGTTTCCCCACAGAGGCCAGCCCCCTCCAGGGGCGCCCCGGCCGCCCACCACGGCGGAGGCGGACGCCCGGCCACGGCGCCTCCATCCACTCTGCTCGGGGAAAACTCCCCGGCGCCGCTGCTGCCGGCCACGCCCCATCGTCGCGGCTCGTTTTCCGCGTGGCCGCGACATGCCCCGAGCGAGAAAGGGCCCTGCTCCACGCGGAACTGGGCGCTGACCAGGGCTGCCCAACGCCGGCCAATTCTCACGTGCGTTCTGCCCAAATCGATCCCGAATTGTGCAGAACGCTCGTGAGAATTGGCCGGAAAAGGCCCGGCGAACACACTTCGGGCACCACAGGGCCGCAGGGGGGCCCCCCCCGGGGTCCTGTCCGGGATCGCGTGTCGTCGCGTTCTGGCACCGCCAGGAGGAGCTCCGGGAGGCGTGCCGCGGGGAGGCCGACGCCTCCCGCTCCTCAGCCTCCGGGGGTCCCCTCCCTGGCGCCGGCAGCTGGGGCCGGGCCAGCCCCGAAAGCCGGGCCCGGGCCCGGGCCTGCTTGCTCAGCCTTCCGTTGCCAGGGGCCTGAGCCTGGGGGCCTCCCCATGGGGAACCCTGAGTCCCGCGCCACGAGTCCCCCGACCGTCCCGGCGACAACGGCACCTTTCGCGGCTTCGTCCTAGCCGCGGAGTGAGAGACCAGTCCGTTTCCCCACAGAGGCCAGCCCCCTCCAGGGGCGCCCCGGCCGCCCGCCACGGCGGAGGCGGACGCCCGGCCACGGCGCCTCCATCCACTCTGCTCGGGGAAAACTCCCCGGCGCCGCGGCTGCCGGCCGCGCCCCATCGTCGCGGCTCCTTTTCCGGGTGGCCGCGACATGCCCCGAGCGAGAAAGGGCCCTGCTCCACGCGGAACTTGGCGCTGACCACGGCTGCCCAACGCCGGCCAATTCTCACGAGCGTTCTGCCCAAATCGATCCCGATTTGGGCAGAACGCTCGTGAGAATTGGCCGGAAAAGGCCCGGCGAACACACTTCGGGCACCACAGGGCCGCAGGGCGGCCCCCCCCGGGGCCCTGTCCGGGACCGCGTGTCGTCGCGGTCCGGCACCGCCAGGAGGAGCTCCGGGAGGCGTGCCGCGGGGAGGCCGACGCCTCCCGCTCCTCAGCCTCCGGGGGTCCCCTCCCTGGCGCCGGCAGCTGGGGCCGGGCCAGCCCCGAATGCCGGGCCCGGGCCCGGGCCTGCTTGCTCAGCCTTCCGTTGCCAGGGTCCTGAGCCTGGGGCCTCCCCACGGGGAACCCTGAGTCCCGCGCCACGAGTCCCCCGACCGTCCCGGCGACAACGGCACCTTTCGCGGCTTCGTCCTAGCCGCGGAGTGAGAGACCAGTCCGTTTCCCCACAGAGGCCAGCCCCCTCCAGGGGAGCCCCGGCCGCCCGCCACGGCGGAGGCGGACGCCCGGCCACGGCGCCTCCATCCACTCTGCTCGGGGAAAACTCCCCGGCGCCGCGGCTGCCGGCCGCGCCCCATCGTCGCGGCTCGTTTTCCGGGTGGCCGCGACATGCCCCGAGCGAGAAAGGGCCCTGCTCCACGCGGAACTTGGCGCTGACCAGGGCTGCCCAACGCCGGCCAATTCTCACGAGCGTTCTGCCCAAATCGATCCCGATTTGGGCAGAACGCTTGTGAGAATTGGCCGGACAACGCCCGGAGAACACACTTCGGGCACCACAGGGCCGCAGGGGGGCCCCCCCCGGGGCCCTGTCCGGGACCGCGTGTCGTCGCGTTCCGGCACCGCCAGGAGGAGCTCCGGGAGGCGTGCCACGGGGAGGCCGACGCCTCCCGCTCCTCAGCCTCCGGGGGTCCCCTCCCTGGCGCCGGCAGCTGGGGCCGGGCCAGCCCCGAAAGCCGGGCCCGGGCCCGGGCCTGCTTGCTCAGCCTTCCGTTGCCAGGGTCCTGAGCCTGGGGCCTCCCCACGGGGAACCCTGAGTCCCGCGCCACGAGTCCCCCGACCGTCCCGGCCACAACGGCACCTTTCGCGGCTTCGTCCTAGCCGCGGAGTGAGAGACCAGTCCGTTTCCCCACAGAGGCCAGCCCCCTCCAGGGGCGCCCCAACCGCCCGCCACGGCGGAGGCGGACGCCCGGCCACGGCGCCTCCATCCACTCTGCTCGGAGAAAACTCCCCGGCGCTGCGGCTGCCGGCCGCGCCCCATCGTCGCGGCTCGTTTTCCGGGTGGCAAGCGACATGCCCCGAGCGAGAAAGGGCCCTGCTCCACGCGGAACTGGGCGCTGACCAGGGCTGCCCAACGCCGGCCAATTCTCACGAGCGTTCTGCCCAAATCGATCCCGATTTGGGCAGAACGCTCGTGAGAATTGGCAGGAAAACGCCCGGCGAAAACACTTCGGGCAGCACAGGGCCGCAGGGCGGCCCCCCCGGGGCCCTGTCCGGGACCGCGTGTCGTCGCGTTCCGGCACCGCCAGGAGGAGCTCCGGGAGGCGTGCCGCGGGGAGGCCGACGCCTCCCGCTCCTCAGCCTCCGGGGGTCCCCTCCCTGGCGCCGGCAGCTGGGGCCGGGCCAGCCCCGAAAGCCGGGCCCGGGCCTGGGCCTGCTTTCTCAGCCTTCCGTTGCCAGGGGCCTGAGCCTGGGGGCCTCCCCATGGGGAACCCTGAGTCCCGCGCCACGAGTCCCCCGACCGTCCCGGCCACAACGGCACCTTTCGCGGCTTCGTCCTAGTCGCGGAGTGAGAGACCAGTCCGTTTCCCCACAGAGGCCAGCCCCCTCCAGGGGCGCCCCGGCCGCCCGCCACGGCGGAGGCGGACGCCCAGCCACGGCGCCTCCATTCACTCTGCTCGGGGAAAACTCCCCGGCGCCGCGGCTGCCGGCCGCGCCCCATCGTCGCGGCTCGTTTTCCGGGTGGCCGCGACATGCCCCGAGCGAGAAAGGGCCCTGCTCCACGCGGAACTGGGCGCTGACCAGGGCTGCACAACGCCGGCCAATTCTCACGAGCGTTCTGCCCAAATCGATCCCGATTTGGGCAGAACGCTCGTGAGAATTGGCCGGAAAACGCCTGGCGAACACACTTCGGGCACCACAGGGCCGCAGGGCGGCCCCCCCGGGGCCCTGTCCGGGACCGCGTGTCGTCGCGTTCCGGCACCGCCAGGAGGAGCTCCGGGAGGCGTGCCGCGGGGAGGCCGACGCCTCCCGCTCCTCAGCCTCCGGGGGTCCCCTCCCTGGCGCCGGCAGCTGGGGCCGGGCCAGCCCCGAAAGCCGGGCCCGGGCCCCGGCCTGCTTGCTCAGCCTTCCGTTGCCAGGGGCCTGAGCCTGGGGGCCTCCCCATGGGGAACCCTGAGTCCCGCGCCACGAGTCCCCCGACCGTCCCGGCCACAACGGCACCTTTCGCCGCTTCGTCCTAGCCGCGGAGTGAGAGAGCAGTCCGTTTCCACACAGAGGCCAGCCCCATCCAGGGGCGCCCCGGCCGCCCGCCACGGCGGAGGCGGACGCCCGGCCACGGCGCCTCCATCCACTCTGCTCGGGGAAAACTCCCCGGTGCTGCGGCTGCCGGCCGCGCCCCATCGTCGCGGCTCGTTTTCCGGGTGGCCGCGACATGCCCCGAGCGAGAAAGGGCCCTGCTCCACGCGGAACTGGGCGCTGACCAGGGCTGCCCAACGCCGGCCAATTCTCACGAGCGTTCTGCCCAAACCGATCCCGATTTGGGCAGAACGCTCGTGAGAATTGGCAGGAAAACGCCCGGCGAAAACACTTCGGGCAGCACAGGGCCGCAGGGCGGCCCCCCCGGGGCCCTGTCCGGGTCCGCGTGTCGTCGCGTTCCGGCACCGCCAGGAGGAGCTCCGGGAGGCGTGCCGCGGGGAGTCCGACGCCTCCCGCTCCTCAGCCTCCGGGGGTCCCCTCCCTGGCGCTGGCAGCTGGGGCCGCGCCAGCCCCGAAAGCCGGGCCCGGGCCCGGGCCTGCTTGCTCAGCCTTCCGTTGCCAGGGGCCTGAGCCTGGGGGCCTCCCCATGGGGAACCCTGAGTCCCGCGCCACGAGTCCCCCGACCGTCCCGGCCACAATGGCACCTTTCGCGGCTTCGTCCTAGTCGCGGAGTGAGAGACCAGTCCGTTTCCCCACAGAGGCCAGCCCCCTCCAGGGGCGCCCCGGCCGCCCACCACGGCGGAGGCGGACGCCCGGCCACGGCGCCTCCATCCACTCTGCTCGGGGAAAACTCCCCGGCGCCGCTGCTGCCGGCCACGCCCCATCGTCGCGGCTCGTTTTCCGCGTGGCCGCGACATGCCCCGAGCGAGAAAGGGCCCTGCTCCACGCGGAACTGGGCGCTGACCAGGGCTGCCCAACGCCGGCCAATTCTCACGTGCGTTCTGCCCAAATCGATCCCGAATTGTGCAGAACGCTCGTGAGAATTGGCCGGAAAAGGCCCGGCGAACACAATTCGGGCACCACAGGGCCGCAGGGGGGCCACCCCCGGGGTCCTGTCCGGGATCGCGTGTCGTCGCGTTCTGGCACCGCCCGGAGGAGCTCCGGGAGGCGTGCCGCGGGGAGGCCGACGCCTCCCGCTCCTCAGCCTCCGGGGGTCCCCTCCCTGGCGCCGGCAGCTGGGGCCGGGCCAGCCCCGAAAGCCGGGCCCGGGCCCGGGCCTGCTTGCTCAGCCTTCCGTTGCCAGGGGCCTGAGCCTGGGGGCCTCCCCATGGGGAACCCTGAGTCCCGCGCCACGAGTCCCCCGACCGTCCCGGCGACAACGGCACCTTTCGCGGCTTCGTCCTAGCCGCGGAGTGAGAGACCAGTCCGTTTCCCCACAGAGGCCAGCCCCCTCCAGGGGCGCCCCGGCCGCCCGCCACGGCGGAGGCGGACGCCCGGCCACGGCGCCTCCATCCACTCTGCTCGGGGAAAACTCCCCGGCGCCGCGGCTGCCGGCCGCGCCCCATCGTCGCGGCTCCTTTTCCGGGTGGCCGCGACATGCCCCGAGCGAGAAAGGGCCCTGCTCCACGCGGAACTTGGCGCTGACCAGGGCTGCCCAACGCCGGCCAATTCTCACGAGCGTTCTGCCCAAATCGATCCCGATTTGGGCAGAACGCTCGTGAGAATTGGCCGGAAAAGGCCCGGCGAACACACTTCGGGCACCACAGGGCCGCAGGGCGGCCCCCCCCGGGGCCCTGTCCGGGACCGCGTGTCGTCGCGGTCCGGCACCGCCAGGAGGAGCTCCGGGAGGCGTGCCGCGGGGAGGCCGACGCCTCCCGCTCCTCAGCCTCCGGGGGTCCCCTCCCTGGCGCCGGCAGCTGGGGCCGGGCCAGCCCCGAATGCCGGGCCCGGGCCCGGGCCTGCTTGCTCAGCCTTCCGTTGCCAGGGTCCTGAGCCTGGGGCCTCCCCACGGGGAACCCTGAGTCCCGCGCCACGAGTCCCCCGACCGTCCCGGCGACAACGGCACCTTTCGCGGCTTCGTCCTAGCCGCGGAGTGAGAGACCAGTCCGTTTCCCCACAGAGGCCAGCCCCCTCCAGGGGCACCCCGGCCGCCCGCCACGGCGGAGGCGGACGCCCGGCCACGGCGCCTCCATCCACTCTGCTCGGGGAAAACTCCCCGGCGCCGCGGCTGCCGGCCGCGCCCCATCGTCGCGGCTCGTTTTCCGGGTGGCCGCGACATGCCCCGAGCGAGAAAGGGCCCTGCTCCACGCGGAACTTGGCGCTGACCAGGGCTGCCCAACGCCGGCCAATTCTCACGAGCGTTCTGCCCAAATCGATCCCGATTTGGGCAGAACGCTCGTGAGAATTGGCCGGACAACGCCCGGAGAACACACTTCGGGCACCACAGGGCCGCAGGGGGGCCCCCCCCGGGGCCCTGTCCGGGACCGCGTGTCGTCGCGTTCCGGCACCGCCAGGAGGAGCTCCGGGAGGCGTGCCGCGGGGAGGCCGACGCCTCCCGCTCCTCAGCCTCCGGGGGTCCCCTCCCTGGCGCCGGCAGCTGGGGCCGGGCCAGCCCCGAAAGCCGGGCCCGGGCCCGGGCCTGCTTGCTCAGCCTTCCGTTGCCAGGGGCCTGAGCCTGGGGGCCTCCCCATGGGGAACCCTGAGTCCCGCGCCACGAGTCCCCCGACCGTCCCGGCGACAACGGCACCTTTCGCGGCTTCGTCCTAGCCGCGGAGTGAGAGACCAGTCCGTTTCCCCACAGAGGCCAGCCCCCTCCAGGGGCGCCCCGGCCGCCCGCCACGGCGGAGGCGGAAGCCCGGCCACGGCGCCTCCATCCACTCTGCTCGGGGAAAACTCCCCGGCGCCGCGGCTGCCGGCCGCGCCCCATCGTCGCGGCTCGTTTTCCGGGTGGCCGCGACATGCCCCGAGCGAGAAAGGGCCCTGCTCCACGCGGAACTTGGCGCTGACCAGGGCTGCCCAACGCCGGCCAATTCTCACGAGCGTTCTGCCCAAATCGATCCCGATTTGGGCAGAACGCTCGTGAGAATTGGCCGGACAATGCCCGGAGAACACACTTCGGGCACCACAGGGCCGCAGGGCCGCCCCCTCCGGGGCCCTGTCCGGGACCGCGTGTCGTCGCGTTCCGGCACCGCCAGGAGGAGCTCCGGGAGGCGTGCCGCGGGGAGGCCGACGCCTCCCGCTCCTCAGCCTCCGGGGGTCCCCTCCCTGGCGCCGGCAGCTGGGGCCGGGCCAGCCCCGAAAGCCGGGCCCGGGCCCGGGCCTGCTTGCTCAGCCTTCCGTTGCCAGGGGCCTGAGCCTGGGGGCCTCCCCATGGGGAACCCTGAGTCCCGCGCCACGAGTCCCCCGACCGTCCCGGCGACAACGGCACCTTTCGCGGCTTCGTCCTAGCCGCGGAGTGAGAGACCAGTCCGTTTCCCCACAGAGGCCAGCCCCCTCCAGGGGCGCCCCGGCCGCCCGCCACGGCGGAGGCGGACGCCCGGCCACGGCGCCTCCATCCACTCTGCTCGGGGAAAACTCCCCGGCGCCGCGGCTGCCGGCCGCGCCCCATCGTCGCGGCTCGTTTTCCGGGTGGCCGCGACATGCCCCGAGCGAGAAAGGGCCCTGCTCCACGCGGAACTTGGCGCTGACCAGGGCTGCCCAACGCCGGCCAATTCTCACGAGCGTTCTGCCCAAATCGATCCCGATTTGGGCAGAACGCTCGTGAGAATTGGCCGGAAAAGGCCCGGCGAACACACTTCGGGCACCACAGGGCCGCAGGGCGGCCCCCCCCGGGGCCCTGTCCGGGACCGCGTGTCGTCGCGGTCCGGCACCGCCAGGAGGAGCTCCGGGAGGCGTGCCGCGGGGAGGCCGACGCCTCCCGCTCCTCAGCCTCCGGGGGTCCCCTCCCTGGCGCCGGCAGCTGGGGCCGGGCCAGCCCCGAATGCCGGGCCCGGGCCCGGGCCTGCTTGCTCAGCCTTCCGTTGCCAGGGTCCTGAGCCTGGGGCCTCCCCACGGGGAACCCTGAGTCCCGCGCCACGAGTCCCCCGACCGTCCCGGCGACAACGGCACCTTTCGCGGCTTCGTCCTAGCCGCGGAGTGAGAGACCAGTCCGTTTCCCCACAGAGGCCAGCCCCCTCCAGGGGCGCCCCGGCCGCCCGCCACGGCGGAGGCGGACGCCCGGCCACGGCGCCTCCATCCACTCTGCTCGGGGAAAACTCCCCGGCGCCGCTGCTGCCGGCCGCGCCCCATCGTCGCGGCTCGTTTTCCGGGTGGCCGCGACATGCCCCGAGCGAGAAAGGGCCCTGCTCCACGCGGAACTTGGCGCTGACCAGGGCTGCCCAACGCCGGCCAATTCTCACGAGCGTTCTGCCCAAATCGATCCCGATTTGGGCAGAACGCTCGTGAGAATTGGCCGGACAATGCCCGGAGAACACACTTCGGGCACCACAGGGCCGCAGGGCCGCCCCCTCCGGGGCCCTGTCCGGGACCGCGTGTCGTCGCGTTCCGGCACCGCCAGGAGGAGCTCCGGGAGGCGTGCCGCGGGGAGGCCGACGCCTCCCGCTCCTCAGCCTCCGGGGGTCCCCTCCCTGGCGCCGGCAGCTGGGGCCGGGCCAGCCCCGAAAGCCGGGCCCGGGCCCGGGCCTGCTTGCTCAGCCTTCCGTTGCCAGGGGCCTGAGCCTGGGGGCCTCCCCATGGGGAACCCTGAGTCCCGCGCCACGAGTCCCCCGACCGTCCCGGCCACAACGGCATCTTTCGCGGCTTCGTCCTAGCCGCGGAGTGAGAGACCAGTCCGTTTCCCCACAGAGGCCAGCCCCCTCCAGGGGCGCCCCGGCCGCCCGCCACGGCGGAGGTGGACGCCCGGCCACGGCGCCTCCATCCACTCTGCTCGGGGAAAACTCCCCGGCGCCGCGGCTGCCGGCCGCGCCCCATCGTCGCGGCTCGTTTTCCGGGTGGCCGCGACATGCCCCGAGCGAGAAAGGGCCCTGCTCCACGCGGAACTGGGCGCTGACCAGGGCTGCCCAACGCCGGCCAATTCTCACGAGCGTTCTGCCCAAATCGATCCCGATTTGGGCAGAACGCTCGTGAGAATTGGCCGGAAAACGCCCGGCGAACACACTTCGGGCACCACAGGGCCGCAGGGCGGCCCCCCCCGGGGCCCTGTCCGGGACCGCGTGTCGTCGCGTTCCGGCACCGCCAGGAGGAGCTCCGGGAGGCGTGCCGCGGGGAGGCCGACGCCTCCCGCTCCTCAGCTTCCGGGGGTCCCCTCCCTGGCGCCGCCAGCTGGGGCCGGGCCAGCCCCGAAAGCCGGGCCCGGGCCCGGGCCTGCTTGCTCAGCCTTCCGTTGCCAGGGTCCTGAGCCTGGGGCCTCCCCACGGGGAACCCTGAGTCCCGCGCCACGAGTCCCCCGACCGTCCCGGCGACAACGGCACCTTTCGCGGCTTCGTCCTAGCCGCGGAGTGAGAGACCAGTCCGTTTCCCCACAGAGGCCAGCCCCCTCCAGGGGCGCCCCGGCCGCCCGCCACGGCGGAGGCGGACGCCCGGCCACGGCGCCTCCATCCACTCTGCTCGGGGAAAACTCCCCGGCGCCGCGGCTGCCGGCCGCGCCCGATCGTCGCGGCTCGTTTTCCGGGTGGCCACGATATGCCCCGAGCGAGAAAGGGCCCTGCTCCACGCGGAACTCGGCGCTGACCAGGGCTGCCCAACGCCGGCCAATTCTCACGAGCGTTCTGCCCAAATCGGGATCGATTTGGGCAGAACGCTCGTGAGAATTGGCCGGACAACGCCCGGCGAACACACTTCGGGCACCACAGGGCCGCAGGGCGGCCCCCCTGGGGCCCTGTCCGGGATCGCGTATCCTCGCGTTCCGGCAGCGCCAGGAGGAGCTCCGGGAGGCGTGCCGCGGGGAGGCCGACGCCTCCCGCTCCTCAGCCTCCGGTAGTCCCCTCCCTGGCGCCGGCAGCTGGGGCCGGGCCAGCCCCGAAAGCCGGGCCCGGGCCCGGGCCTGCTTGCTCAGCCTTCCGTTGCCAGGGGCCTGAGCCTGGGGGCTTCCCCATGGGGAACCCTGAGTCCCGCGCCACGAGTCCCCCAACCGTCCAGGCCACAACGGCACCTTTCGCGGCTTCGTCCTAGCCGCGGAGTGAGAGACCAGTCCGTTTCCCCACAGAGGCCAGCCCCCTCCAGGGGCGCCCCGACCGCCCACCACGGCGGAGGCGGACGCCCGGACACGGCGCCTCCATCCACTCTGCTCGGGGAAAACTCCCCGGCGCCGCGGCGGCCGGCCGCGCCCCATCGTCACGGCTCGTTTTCCGGGTGGCCGCGACATGCCCCGAGCGAGAAAGGGCCCTGCTCCACGCGGAACTGGGCGCTGACCAGGGCTGCCCAACGCCGGCCAATTCTCACGAGCGTTCTGCCCAAATCGATCCCGATTTGGGCAGAACGCTCGTGAGAATTGGCCGGAAAACGCCCGGCGAACACACTTCGGGCACCACAGGGCCGCAGGGCGGCCCCTCCCGGGGCCCTGTCCGGGACCGCGTGTCGTCGCGTTCCGGCACCGCCAGGAGGAGCTCCGGGAGGCGTGCCGCGGGGAGGCCGACGCCTCCCGCTCCTCAGCCTCCGGGGGTCCCCTCCCTGGCGCCGGCAGCTGGGGCCGGGCCAGCCCCGAAAGCCGGGCCCGGGCCCAGGCCTGCTTGCTCAGCCTTCCGTTGCCAGGGTCCTGAGCCTGGGGCCTCCCCACGGGGAACCCTGAGTCCCGCGCCACGAGTCCCCCGACCGTCCCGGCGACAACGGCACCTTTCGCGGCTTCGTCCTAGCCGCGGAGTGAGAGACCAGTCCGTTTCCCCACAGAGGCCAGCCCCCTCCAGGGGCGCCCCGGCCGCCCGCCACGGCGGAGGCGGACGCCCGGCCACGGCGCCTCCATCCACTCTGCTCGGGGAAAACTCCCCGGCGCCGCGGCTGCCGGCCGCGCCCCATCGTCGCGGCTCGTTTTCCGGGTGGCCGCGACATGCCCCGAGCGAGAAAGGGCCCTGCTCCACGCGGAACTGGGCGCTGACCAGGGCTGCCCAACGCCGGCCAATTCTCACGAGTGTTCTGCCCAAATCGATCCCGTTTGGGCAGAACGCTCGTGAGAATTGGCCGGAAAACGCCCGGCGAACACACTTCGGGCACCACAGGGCCGCAGGGCGGCCCCTCCCTGGGCCCTGTCCGGGACCGCGTGTCGTCGCGTTCCGGCAGCGCCAGGAGGAGCTCCGGGAGGCGTGCCGCGGGGAGGCCGACGCCTCCCGCTCCTCAGCCTCCGGGGGTCCCCTCCCTGGCGCCGGCAGCTGGGGCCGGGCCAGCCCCGAAAGCCGAGCCCGGGCCCGGGCATGCTTGCTCAGCCTTCCGTTGCCAGGGTCCTGAGCCTGGGGCCTCCCCACGGGGAACTCTGAGTCCCGCTCCACGAGTCCCCCGACCGTCCCGGCGACAACGGCACCTTTCGCGGCTTCGTCCTAGCCGCGGAGTGAGAGACCAGTCCGTTTCCCCACAGAGGCCAGCCCCCTCCAGGGGCGCCCCGGCCGCCCGCCACGGCGGAGGCGGACGCACGGCCACGGCGCCTCCATCCACTCTGCTCGGGGAAAACTCCCCGGCGCCGCGGCTGCCGGCCGCGCCCGATTGTCGCGGCTCGTTTTCCGGGTGGCCACGACATGCCCCGAGCGAGAAAGGGCCCTGCTCCACGCGGAACTGGGCGCTGACCAGGGCTGCCCAACGCCGGCCAATTCTCACGAGCGTTCTGCCCAAATCGATCCCGATTTGGGCAGAACGCTCGTGAGAATTGGCCGGACAACGCCCGGCGAACACACTTCGGGCACCACAAGGCCGCAGGGCGGCCCCCCCGGGGCCCTGTCCGGGATCGCGTGTCGTCGCGTTCCGGCACCGCCAGGAGGGGCTCCGGGAGGCGTGCCGCGGGGAGGCCGACGCCTCCCGCTCCTCAGCCTCCGGGGGTCCCCTCCCTGGCGCCGGCAGCTGGGGCCGGGCCAGCCCCGAAAGCAGGGCCCGGGCCCGGGCCTGCTTGCTCAGCCTTCCGTTGCCAGGGGCCTGAGCCTGGGGGCCTCCCCATGGGGAACACTGAGTCCCGCGCCACGAGTCCTCCGTCCGTCTCGGCCACAACGGCACCTTTCGCGGCTTCCTCCTAGCCGCGGAGTGAGAGACCAGTCCGTTTCCCCACAGAGGCCAGCCCCCTCCAGGGGCGCCCCGGCCGCCCGCCACGGCGGAGGCGGACGCCCGGCCACGGCGCCTCCATCCACTCTGCTCGGGGAAAACTCCCCGGCGCCGCGGCTGCCGGCCGCGCCCCATCGTCGCGGCTCGTTTTCCGGGTGGCCGCGACATGCCCCGAGCGAGAAAGGGCCCTGCTCCACGCGGAACTCGGCGCTGACCAGGGCTGCCCAACGCCGGCCAATTCTCACGAGCGTTCTGCCCAAATCGATCCCGATTTGGGCAGAACGCTCGTGAGAATTGGCCGGAAAACGCCCGGCGAACACACTTCCGGTACTACAAGGCCGCAGGGCGGCCCCCTCTGGGGCCCTGTCCGGGATCGCGTGTCGTCGCGTTTCGGCACCGCCAGGAGGAGCTCCGGGAGGCGTGCCGCGGGGAGGCCGACACCTCCCGCTCCTCAGCCTCCGGGGGTCCCCTCCCTGGCGCCGGCAGCTGGGGCCGGGCCAGCCCCGAAAGCCGGGCCCGGGCCCGGGCCTGCTCGCTCAGCCTTCCGTTCCCAGGGGCCTGAGCCTGGGGGCCTCCCCATGGGGAACCCTGAGTCCCGCGCCACGAGTCCCCCGACCGTCCCGGCGACAACGGCACCTTTCGCGGCTTCGTCCTAGCCGCGGAGTGAGAGACCAGTCCGTTTCCCCACAGAGGCCAGCCCCCTCCAGGGGCGCCCCGGCCGCCCGCCACGGCGGAGGCGGACGCCCGGCCACGGCGCCTCCATCCACTCTGCTCGGGGAAAACTCCCCGGCGCCGCGGCTGCCGGCCGCGCCCCATCGTCGCAGCTCGTTTTCCGGGTGGCCGCGACATGCCCCGAGCGAGAAAGGGCCCTGCTCCACGCGGAACTGGGCGCTGACCAGGGCTGCCCAACGCCGGCCAATTCTCACGAGCGTTCTGCCCAAATCGATCCCGATTTGGGCAGAACGCTCGTGAGAATTGGCCGGAAAACGCCCGGCGAACACACTTCGGGCACCACAGGGCCGCAGGGCGGCCCCCCCCGGGGCCCTGTCAGGACCGCGTGTCGTCGCGTTCCGGCACCGCCAGGAGGAGCGCCGATAGGCGTGCCACGGGGAGGCCGACGCCTCCCGCTCCTCAGCCTCCAGGGGTCCCCTCCCTGGCGCCGGCAGCTGGGGCCGGGCCAGCCCCGAAAGCCGGGCCCGGGCCCGGGCCTGCTTGCTCAGCCTTCCGTTGCCAGGGGCCTGAGCCTGGCGGCCTCCCCATGGGGAACCCTGAGTCCCGCGCCACGAGTCCCCCGACCATCCCGGCGACAACGGCACCATTCGCGGCTTCGTCCTAGCCGCGGAGTGAGAGACCAGTCCGTTTCCCCACAGAGGCCAGCCCCCTCCAGGGGCGCCCCGGCCGCCCGCCACGGCGGAGGCGGACGCCCGACCACGGCGCCTCCATCCACTCTGCTCGGGGAAAACTCCACGGTGCCGCGGCTGCCGGCCGCGCCCCATCGTCGCGGCTCGTTTTCCGGGTGGCCGCGACATGCCCCTGAGCGAGAAAGGGCCCTGCTCCACGCGGAACTCGGCGCTGACCAGGGCTGCCCAACGCCGGCCAATTCTCACGAGCGTTCTGCCCAAATCGATCCCGATTTGGGCAGAACGCTCGTGAGAATTGGCCGGAAAACGCCCGGCAAACACACTTCGGGCAGCACAGGGCCGCAGGGCGGCCCCCCCCGGGGCCCTGTCCGGGATCGCGTGTCGTCGCGTTCCGGCAACGCCAGGAGGAGCTCCGGGAGGCGTGCCGCGGGGAGGCCGACGCCTCCCGCTCCTCAGCCTCCGGGGGTCCCCTCCCTGGCGCCGGCAGCTGGGGCCGGGCCAGCCCCGAAAGCCGGGCCCGGGCCCGGGCCTGCTTGCTCAGCCTTCCGTTGCCAGGGGCCTGAGCCTGGGGGCCTCCCCATGGGGAACCCTGAGTCCCGCGCCACGAGTCCCCCGACCGTCCCGGCCACAACGGCACCTTTCGCGGCTTCGTCCTAGCCGCGGAGTGAGAGAGCAGTCCGTTTCCACACAGAGGCCAGCCCCCTCCAGGGGCGCCCCGGCCGCCCGCCACGGCGGAGGCGGACGCCCGGCCACGGCGCCTCCATCCACTCTGCTCGGGGAAAACTCCCCGACGCCGCGGCTGCCGGCCGCGCCCCATCGTCGCGGCTCGTTTTCCGGGTGGCCGCGACATGCCCCGAGCGAGAAAGGGCCCTGCTCCAAGCGGAACTGGGCGATGACCAGGGCTTCCCAACGCCGGCCAATTCTCACGAGCGTTCTGCCTAAATCGATCCCGATTTCGGCAGAACGCTCGTGAGAATTGGCCGGAAAACGCCCGGCGAACACACTTCGGGCAACACAGGGCCGCAGGGCGGCCCCCCCGGGGCCCTGTCCGAGACCGCGTGTCGTCGCGTTCCGGCACCGCCAGGAGGAGCTCCGGGAGGCGTGCCGCGGGGAGGCCGACGCCTCCCGCTCCTCAGCCTCCGGGGGTCCCCTCCCTGGCGCCGGCAGCTGGGGCCGGGCCAGCCCCGAAAGCCGGGCCCGGGCCCGGGCCTGCTTGCTCAGCCTTCCGTTGCCAGGGGCCTGAGCCTGGGGGCCTCCCCATGGGGAACACTGAGTCCCGTGCCACGAGTCCCCCGACCATCCCGGCCACAGCGGCACCTTTCGCGGCTTCGTCCTAGCCGCGGAGTGCAAGAGCAGTCCGTGTCCCCACAGAGGCCAGCCCCCTCCAGGGGCGCCCCGGCCGCCCGCCACGGCGGAGGCGGACGCCCGGCCACGGCGCCTCCATCCACTCTGCTCGGGGAAAACTCCCCGGCGCCGCGGCTGCCGGCCGCGCCCCATCGTCGCGGCTCGTTTTCCGGGTGGCCGCGACATGCCCCGAGCGAGAAAGGGCCCTGCTCCACGCGGAACTGGGCGCTGACCAGGGCTGCCCAACGCCGGCCAATTCTCACGAGCGTTCTGCCCAAATCGATCCCGATTTGGGCAGAACGCTCGTGAGAATTGGCCGGAAAACGCCCGGCGAACACACTTCGGGCAGCACAGGGCCGCAGGGCGGCCCCCCCCGGGGCCCTGTCCGGGATCGCGTGTCGTCGCGTTCCGGCACCGCCAGGAGGAGCTCCGGGAGGCGTGCCGCGGGGAGGCCGACGCCTCCCGCTCCTCAGCCTCCGGGGGTCCCCTCCCTGGCGCCGGCAGCTGGGGCCGGGCCAGCCCCGAAAGCCGGGCCCGGGCCCGGGCCTGCTTGCTCAGCCTTCCGTTGCCAGGGGCCTGAGCCTGGGGGCCTCCCCATGGGGAACCCTGAGTCCCGCGCCACGAGTCCCCCGACCGTCCCGGCGACAACGGCACCTTTCGCGGCTTCCTCCTAGCCGCGGAGTGAGAGACCAGTCCGTTTCCCCACAGAGGCCAGCCCCCTCCAGGGGCGCCCCGGCTGCCCGCCACGGCGGAGGCGGATGCCCGGCCACGGCGCCTCCATCCACACTGCTCGGGGAAATCTCCCCGGCGTCGCGGCTCGTTTTCCGGGTGGCCGCGACATGCCCCCAGCGAGAAAGGGCCCTGCTCCACGCGGAACTGGGCGCTGACGAGGGCTGCCCAACGCCGGCCAATTCTCACGAGCGTTCTGCCCAAATCGATCCCGATTTGGGCAGAACGCTCGTGAGAATTGGCTGGAAAACGCCCGGAGAACACACTTCGGGCACCACAGGGCCGCAGGGCCGCCCCCCCCAGGGGCCCTGTCCGGGATCGCGTGTCGTCGCGTTCCGGCACTGCCAGGAGGAGCTCCGGGAGGCGTGCCGCGGGGAGGCCGACGCCTCCCGCTCCTCAGCCTCCGGGGGTCCCCTCCCTGGCGCCGGCAGCTGGGGCCGGGCCAGCCCTGAAAGCCGGGCCTGGGCCCGGGCCTGCTTGCTCAGCCTTCCATTGCCAGGGGCCTGAGCCTGGGGGCCTCTCCATGGGGAACCCTGAGTCCCGCGCCACGAGTCCCCCGACCGTCCCGGCGACAACGGCACCTTTCGCGTCTTCGTCCCAGCCGTGGAGTGAGAGATCAATCTGTTTCCCCACAGTGGCCAGCCCCCTCCTCGGGCGCCCCGGCCGCCCGCCACGGCGGAGGCGGACTCCCGGCCTCGGCGCCTCCAACCACTCTGCTCGGGGAAAACTCCCCGGCGCCGGGGCCGCCGGCCGCGCCCCATCGTCGCGGCTCATTTTCCGGGTGGCCGCGACATGCCCTGAGCGAGAAAGGGCCCTGCTTCACGCGGAACTGGGCGCTGACCAGGGCTGCCCAACGCCGGCCAATTCTGGGCAGAACGCTCGTGAGAATTGGCCGGAAGACGCCTGACGAACACACTTCGGGCACCACAGGGCCGTAGGGCCGCCCCCCCGGGGCCCTGTCCGGGATCGCGTGTCGTCGCGATCCGGCACAGCCAGGAGGAGCTCCGTGAGGCTGGCGTGGGCAAGTCGACGCCTCGCGCTCCTCAGACTCTGGTGGTCCCCTCCCTTCGCTGGCAACTGGGGCCGGGCCAGCCCCGAAAGCCGGGCCCGGGCCCGGGCCTGCTTGCTCAGCCTTCCGTTGCCAGGGGCCTGAGCCTGGCGGCCTCCCCATGGGGAACCCTGAGTCCCGCGCCACGAGTCCCCCGACCATCCCGGTGACAACGGCACCATTCGCGGCTTCGTCCTAGCCGCGGAGTGAGAGACCAGTCCGTTTCCCCACAGAGGCCAGCCCCCTCCAGGGGCGCCCCGGCCGCCCGCCACGGCGGAGGCGGACGCCCGACCACGGCGCCTCCATCCACTCTGCTCGGGGAAAACTCCACGGTGCCGCGGCTGCCGGCCGCGCCCCATCGTCGCGGCTCGTTTTCCGGGTGGCCGCGACATGCCCCGAGCGAGAAAGGGCCCTGCTCCACGCGGAACTCGGCGCTGACCAGGGCTGCCCAACGCCGGCCAATTCTCACGAGCGTTCTGCCCAAATCGATCCCGATTTGGGCAGAACGCTCGTGAGAATTGGCCGGAAAACGCCCGGCAAACACACTTCGGGCAGCACAGGGCCGCAGGGCGGCCCCCCCCGGGGCCCTGTCCGGGATCGCGTGTCGTCGCGTTCCGGCAACGCCAGGAGGAGCTCCGGGAGGCGTGCCGCGGGGAGGCCGACGCCTCCCGCTCCTCAGCCTCCGGGGGTCCCCTCCCTGGCGCCGGCAGCTGGGGCCGGGCCAGCCCCGAAAGCCGGGCCCGGGCCCGGGCCTGCTTGCTCAGCCTTCCGTTGCCAGGGGCCTGAGCCTGGGGGCCTCCCCATGGGGAACCCTGAGTCCCGCGCCACGAGTCCCCCGACCGTCCCGGCCACAACGGCACCTTTCGCGGCTTCGTCCTAGCCGCGGAGTGAGAGAGCAGTCCGTTTCCACACAGAGGCCAGCCCCCTCCAGGGGCGCCCCGGCCGCCCGCCACGGCGGAGGCGGACGCCCGGCCACGGCGCCTCCATCCACTCTGCTCGGGGAAAACTCCCCGACGCCGCGGCTGCCGGCCGCGCCCCATCGTCGCGGCTCGTTTTCCGGGTGGCCGCGACATGCCCCGAGCGAGAAAGGGCCCTGCTCCAAGCGGAACTGGGCGATGACCAGGGCTTCCCAACGCCGGCCAATTCTCACGAGCGTTCTGCCTAAATCGATCCCGATTTCGGCAGAACGCTCGTGAGAATTGGCCGGAAAACGCCCGGCGAACACACTTCGGGCAACACAGGGCCGCAGGGCGGCCCCCCCGGGGCCCTGTCCGAGACCGCGTGTCGTCGCGTTCCGGCACCGCCAGGAGGAGCTCCGGGAGGCGTGCCGCGGGGAGGCCGACGCCTCCCGCTCCTCAGCCTCCGGGGGTCCCCTCCCTGGCGCCGGCAGCTGGGGCCGGGCCAGCCCCGAAAGCCGGGCCCGGGCCCGGGCCTGCTTGCTCAGCCTTCCGTTGCCAGGGGCCTGAGCCTGGGGGCCTCCCCATGGGGAACACTGAGTCCCGCGCCACGAGTCCCCCGACCATCCCGGCCACAGCGGCACCTTTCGCGGCTTCGTCCTAGCCGCGGAGTGCAAGAGCAGTCCGTTTCCCCACAGAGGCCAGCCCCCTCCAGGGGCGCCCCGGCCGCCCGCCACGGCGGAGGCGGACGCCCGGCCACGGCGCCTCCATCCACTCTGCTCGGGGAAAACTCCCCGGCGCCGCGGCTGCCGGCCGCGCCCCATCGTCGCGGCTCGTTTTCCGGGTGGCCGCGACATGCCCCGAGCGAGAAAGGGCCCTGCTCCACGCGGAACTGGGCGCTGACCAGGGCTGCCCAACGCCGGCCAATTCTCACGAGCGTTCTGCCCAAATCGATCCCGATTTGGGCAGAACGCTCGTGAGAATTGGCCGGAAAACGCCCGGCGAACACACTTCGGGCAGCACAGGGCCGCAGGGCGGCCCCCCCCGGGGCCCTGTCCGGGATCGCGTGTCGTCGCGTTCCGGCACCGCCAGGAGGAGCTCCGGGAGGCGTGCCGCGGGGAGGCCGACGCCTCCCGCTCCTCAGCCTCCGGGGGTCCCCTCCCTGGCGCCGGCAGCTGGGGCCGGGCCAGCCCCGAAAGCCGGGCCCGGGCCCGGGCCTGCTTGCTCAGCCTTCCGTTGCCAGGGGCCTGAGCCTGGGGGCCTCCCCATGGGGAACCCTGAGTCCCGCGCCACGAGTCCCCCGACCGTCCCGGCGACAACGGCACCTTTCGCGGCTTCCTCCTAGCCGCGGAGTGAGAGACCAGTCCGTTTCCCCACAGAGGCCAGCCCCCTCCAGGGGCGCCCCGGCTGCCCGCCACGGCGGAGGCGGATGCCCGGCCACGGCGCCTCCATCCACACTGCTCGGGGAAATCTCCCCGGCGTCGCGGCTCGTTTTCCGGGTGGCCGCGACATGCCCCCAGCGAGAAAGGGCCCTGCTCCACGCGGAACTGGGCGCTGACGAGGGCTGCCCAACGCCGGCCAATTCTCACGAGCGTTCTGCCCAAATCGATCCCGATTTGGGCAGAACGCTCGTGAGAATTGGCTGGAAAACGCCCGGAGAACACACTTCGGGCACCACAGGGCCGCAGGGCCGCCCCCCCCAGGGGCCCTGTCCGGGATCGCGTGTCGTCGCGTTCCGGCACTGCCAGGAGGAGCTCCGGGAGGCGTGCCGCGGGGAGGCCGACGCCTCCCGCTCCTCAGCCTCCGGGGGTCCCCTCCCTGGCGCCGGCAGCTGGGGCCGGGCCAGCCCTGAAAGCCGGGCCTGGGCCCGGGCCTGCTTGCTCAGCCTTCCATTGCCAGGGGCCTGAGCCTGGGGGCCTCTCCATGGGGAACCCTGAGTCCCGCGCCACGAGTCCCCCGACCGTCCCGGCGACAACGGCACCTTTCGCGTCTTCGTCCCAGCCGTGGAGTGAGAGATCAATCTGTTTCCCCACAGTGGCCAGCCCCCTCCTCGGGCGCCCCGGCCGCCCGCCACGGCGGAGGCGGACTCCCGGCCTCGGCGCCTCCAACCACTCTGCTCGGGGAAAACTCCCCGGCGCCGGGGCCGCCGGCCGCGCCCCATCGTCGCGGCTCATTTTCCGGGTGGCCGCGACATGCCCTGAGCGAGAAAGGGCCCTGCTTCACGCGGAACTGGGCGCTGACCAGGGCTGCCCAACGCCGGCCAATTCTGGGCAGAACGCTCGTGAGAATTGGCCGGAAGACGCCTGACGAACACACTTCGGGCACCACAGGGCCGTAGGGCCGCCCCCCCGGGGCCCTGTCCGGGATCGCGTGTCGTCGCGATCCGGCACAGCCAGGAGGAGCTCCGTGAGGCTGGCGTGGGCAAGTCGACGCCTCGCGCTCCTCAGACTCTGGTGGTCCCCTCCCTTCGCTGGCAACTGGGGCCGGGCCAGCCCCGAAAGCCGGGCCCGGTCGAGGCCTGCTTGCTCAGCCTTCCGTTGTCAGCGGCCTGAGCCTGGGGGCCTCCCCATGGGGAACCCTGAGTCCCGCGCCACGAGTCCCCCGACCGTCCCGGCCACAACGGCACCTTTCGCGGATTCGTCCTAGCCGCGGAGTGAGAGACCAGTCCGTTTCCCCACAGAGGCCAGCCCCCTCCAGGGGCGCCCAGGCCGCCCGCCACGGCGGAGGCGGACGCCCGGCCACGGCGCCTCCATCCACTCTGCTCGGGGAAAACTCCCCGGCGCCGCGGCTGCCGGCCGCGCCCCATCTTCGCGGCTCGTTTTCCGGGTGGCCGCGACATGCCCCGAGCGAGAAAGGACCCTGCTCCACGCGGAACTGGGCGCTGACCAGGGCTGCCCAACGCCGGCCAATTCTCACGAGCGTTCTGCCAAAATCGATCCCGATTTGGGCAGAATGCTCGTGAGAATTGGCCGGAAAACTCCCGGCGAACACACTTCGGGCACCACAGGGCCGCAGGGCGGCCCCCCCCGGGGCCCTGTCCGGGACCGCGTATCGTCGCGTTCCAGCACCGCCAGGAGGAGCTCCGGGAGCCGTGCCGAGGGGAGGCCGACGCCTCCCGCTCCTCAGCCTCCGGGGATCCCCTCCCTGGCGCCGGCAGCTGGGGCCGGGCCAGCCCCGAAAGCCGGGCCAGGGCCCGGGCCTGCTTGCTCAGCCTTCCGTTGCCAGGGGCCTGAGCCTGGGGGCCTCCCCATGGGGAACCCTGAGTCCCGCGCCACGAGTCCCCCGACCGTCCCGGCGACAGCAGCACCTTTCGCGGCTTCGTCCTAGCCGCGGAGTGAGAGACCAGTCCGTTTCCCCACAGAGGCCAGCCCCCTCCAGGGGCGCCCCGGCCGCCCGCCACGGCGGAGGCGGACGCCCGGCCACGGCGCCTCCATCCACTCTGCTCGGGGAAAACTCCCCAGCGCCGCGGCTGCCGGCCGCGCCCCATCGTCGCGGCTCGTTTTCCGGGTGGCCGCGACATGCCCCGAGCGAGAAAGGGCCCTGCTCCACGCGGAACTGGGCGTTGACCAGGGCTGCCCAACGCCGGCCAATTCTCACGAGCGTTCTGCCCAAATCGATCCCGATTTGGGCAGAACGCTCGTGAGAATTGGCCGGAAAACGCCCGGCGAACACACTTCGGGCACCACAGGGCCGCAGGGCGGCCCCCCCCCGGGGCCCTGTCCGGGACCGCGTGTCGTCGCGTTCCGGCACCGCCAGGAGGAGCTCCGGGAGGCGTGCCGTGGGGAGGCCGACGACTCCCGCTCCTCAGCCTCTGGGGGTTCCCTCCCTGGCGCCGGCAGCTGGGGCCGGGCCAGCCCCGAAAGCCGGGCCCGGGCCCGGGCCTGCTTGCTCAGCCTTCCGTTGCCAGGGGCCTGAGCCTGGGGGCCTCCCCATGGGGAACCCTGAGTCCCGCGCCACGAGTCCCCCGACCGTCCCGGCCACAACGGCACCTTTCGCGGCTTCGTCCTAGCCGCGGAGTGAGAGACCAGTCCGTTTCCCCACAGAGGCCAGCCCCCTCCAGGGGCCCCCCGGCCGCCCGCCACGGCGGAGGCGGACGCCTGGCCACGGCGCCTCCATCCACTCTGCTCGGGGAAAACTCCCCGGTGCCGCGGCTGCCGGCCGCGCCCCATCGTCGCGGCTCGTTTTCCGGGTGGCCGCGACATGCCCCGAGCGAGAAAGGGCCCTGCTCCACGCGGAACTGGGCGCTGACCAGGGCTGCCCAACGCCGGCCAATTCTCACGAGCGTTCTGCCCAAATCGATCCCGATTTGGGCAGAACGCTCGTGAGAATTGGCCGGAAAAGGCCCGGCGAACACACTTCGGGCACCACAGGGCCGCAGGGCGGCCCCCCCCCGGGGCCCTGTCCGGGACCGCGTGTCGTCGCGTTCCGGCACCGCCAGGAGGAGCTCCGGGAGGCGTGCTGCAGGGAGGCCGATGCCTCCCGCTCCTCAGCCTCCGGGGGTCCCCTCCCTGGCGCCGGCAGCTGGGGCCGGGCCAGCCCCGAAAGCCGGGCCCGGGCCCGGGCCTGCTTGCTCAGCCTTCCGTTGCCAGGGGCCTGAGCCTGGGGGCCTCCCCATGGGGAACCCTGAGTCCCGCGCCACGAGTCCCCCGACCGTCCCGGCGCCATCGGCCCCTTTCGTGGCTGCGACACAGCTGTGGAGCGACAGATCTTTTTGTTCCCCCAGAGAGGCCAATCCCTTCCCGGGCGCCCCGGCCTCCCTCCAAGGCGGAGCCGGATGCCCGACCACAGACCCTCCATCAACTCTGCTCGGAGCAAGCTCTCCGGCTCTGAGGCCCCTGGCCGGGCCCCGTCGTCTCGGCGCGTTTTTGGGTGGCTGGGACATACCCCGAGTGAGAAAGGGTCCTGGGCAACGCGGAACAAGGCGGTCCCCATGGTTGTCCAACGCCAGCTAATTTTCATGAGCGCTCTGCCCAAATCGATCCCGATTAGATATGGACCCTCAACTCTATTGTGATATAATCGTCGAGAAATCAGGAAAAAATATTCAATGTAACAAAAGACATTCTCCTCAATCAATGGTGCTGGGGAAACTGGACAGCGATATGTAGAAGAATGAAACTCGACCATTCTCTTACACCATACACAATGATAAACTCGAACTCGATAAATGAGCTCAACGTGAGACAGGATTCTCTCAGAATCCTAGAGGAGTACATAGGCAGTAACCTCTTCGATATCAGCCACAGCAACTTCTTTCAAGATATGTCTCCAAAGGCCAAGGAAACAAAAGCGAAAATGAACTTTTGGCACTTCATCAAGATCAAAAGCTTCTGCACAGCAAAGGGAACAGTCCACCAATCAAAAGGCAACCCACGGAATGGGAGAAGATATTTGTAAATGACAGTTCAGACAAAAGGTTGATATCCAGGATCTAGAAAGAACTTCTCAAACTCAACACACACAAAACAGATAATCATATCCAAAAATGGGCAGAAGATATGAACAGACACTCCTCCAACGAAGACATACAAATGGCTATCAGACACATGACAAAATGTTCATCATCACTAGCCATCAGGGAGATTCAAATGAAAACGACATTGAGATACCACCTGACACCAGTTAGAAAGGCCACAATTAGCAAGACAGGAAACAACGATTGTTGGAGAGGATGTGGAGAAAGGGGAACCCTCTTACACTGTTGGTGGGAATGCAAGTTGGTGCAGCCACTTTGGAGAACAGTGTGGAGATTCCTCCAGAAATTAAGAATAGAGCTTCCCTATGACCCTGCAATTGCACTGCTGGGTATTTACCCCAAAGATACAGATGTAGTGAAAAGAAGGGCCATCTGTACCCCAATGTTTATAGCAGCAAAGGCCTCGGTCGCCAAACTGTGGAAAGAACCAAGATGCCCTTCAATGGACGAATGGATAAGGAATATGTGGTCCATATACAAGATGGAGTATTATGCCTCCATCAGAAAGGATGAATACCAACTTTTGTAGCAATATGGATGGGACTGGAAGAGATTATGCTGAGTGAAATAAGTCAAGCAGAGAGAGTCAATTATCATATGGTTTCACTTATTTGTGGAGCATAACAAAGAACAAGGAGGACATGGGGAGATGGAGAGGAGAAGGAAGTTGTGGGAAATGGGAAGGGGAGGTGAACCATGAGAGACTACGGACTCTGAAAAAGAACCTGAGGGTCTTGAATGGGTGGGGAGTGGGAGGTTGGGAGAACAAGGTGGTGGGTATTAGGGAGGGCACGTGTTGCATGGAGCACTGGGTGTGGTGCAAAAATAAGGAATACTGTTACGCTGAAAAGAAATAATATAGATAGATAGATATTGAAAGTGAAAAAAAAAAGGAATGTGCTGAACCTACAGAGCAGAAGAAATCAGAATGCCTCCCTGACGCCACCCCCAATACCGGCGCCCCTGAGGAGCAGGAATGAGGAGTCTCACGGTCCTGCAGACTCACGTCCTCAACTCAGGCATCGGGATTGGTCATCACTGTGCCGGCAGATCCGGGCCGCCATGCCCCTGTGACCTAAACCTAACCCTCGGTTGGGCGTTCAGGCTTCAGTCCCCAGAGGACTGGCTCCCTAGCCCTCCAGACTGGGGACCCCATATTCCCAACGTAGGACTCTGGCTGCCACCCATGATGAAACTTGACCACATGGACCTTTGCAGAACGCTCCTTGCCGGAGAAACCTCCATGACCCCTAAAGCCAACCACATCTTCTGAGCACCCCCACAGCACAATTCCTTAGCCTTACAGGCCGCCAGAACAATGCCCTCAGCCCAGCCCTCCAGAGAGCCTGAGTCCGTGCTGGCACATCAGGCCTGCCATTCTCCCAGGACCAAACCCTAAGCCTAGGTTGGGTGTTCAGGTTCTAGAACCCTGACACCCAATTCCACCCATGGGTGGGAGCATCAAACTGATGGCATGACTCAGCTTCTCAACCAGCAGGAGATTCCATTTGGTGCTCTCCAACACCCTCAGAGCCCTAGGAACCGGCCAAGCTGCCCTGAGGCCATTCCCGCCATCTTTGCACCTCCAGGCCAAAAACCCAGGGCCTGAGAAGCCTCCGGAGCCCTGCCCTCAACTCAGCCCTTGAGTGAGCCAATATCTGTGCTGGCAGATCCCACATGCCTTCTCCCTAAGACATAACCTTAACGCTAAGCCTAACCCTAATACTAACTCTAGCCCAGGTTGTGTGTTCAGGCATCCCTCCTCCATAGCCTGGTCCCCCAAACGGCCAGATGGGGGACCCCTGAGCTGCACCCCATAATTGCGCCTGATCCCAGGAGGAAACCCTGCCCTTTAGAAATGTGTTGAACCCGCAGAGCGGGAGAAACCTGCATGCCTCCCAGAGCCCACTGCCACTTCTGGCACACCCAAGGACCAGGAACCAGGACTCTCACAGTGCTACAGACTCGCGCCCTCAACTCAGGCATTGGGAAGCATCACCACAGCGCCATCAGATCGGGGCTGCCATGCCCTTACAACCCTACCCTAACCCTAGGTTGGGTGTCAGGCTTCTGTCCCCTGAGGACTGGACCCCTAGCCCTCCAGACTGGGGACCCTGGATTCCCAATGCAGGACTCTGGCTGCCACCCACGATGAAACTGGACCATATGATCCTGTGCAGTATGCTCCTGGCCACAGAATCCTCCATGCCCCCTAAAGCCACCCACGCCTTCCAAGAAATGCCACACCACAAACCCAGAGCCTGACAGGCCACCAGAGCAATGCCCTCAACTCAGCCCTCCGGAGAACCTGAGCCGCACTGGCAGGCCTGCCATTCTCCCAGGACGAAACCCTAACACTAGGTTGGGTGTTCAGGCATTGGACCCAGAGGCCTGACACCCAATTCCTCCCATGGGTTGAGCATCAGACTGTCGGCAGGACTCAGTTCTCAGCCAGGAGGAGACCTTTTCATTTGGTGTTCTCTCACACCCTCAGAGCAGTAGCAACCAGCCATTCTCCCTTGAGGCCATTCCCACCAGCTTTGCTCCTCCAGGCCAAGAACCCAGGGCCTGAGGAGCCTCCTGAGTCCTGCCCTCAACTCAGCCCTTGGGTGAGCCCGTATCTGTGCTAGCAGATCCGACATGCCCTGTCCCTAAGCCTAACACTAACCATAATACTATACCTAGCCCAGGTTGTGTGTTCAGGCGTCCATACTCTGACTCCTGGTCCCCAAGGCCCCATATGGGGGACCCGTGAGCGATACCCCATCATTGAACCTGACACCAGGAGGAAACCATGCTGTTTAGAATTGTGCTGAACCCACAGAGCGGGATAAATTTGAATGTCTCCCTGAGGCCACCCCACTTCCAGCGCCCCCAAGGACCAAGAACCAGGAGTCTCATGGTCCTGCAGACACACGCTCTGAACTCAAGCATTGGGATGGGCCACCACAGCGCCAGCAGATTGCGGCTGCAATGCCCCTACAACCTAACCCTCACAGCAGGACTCACCCTCTCAGCCAGAAGGTGACCTTTCATTTCGTGCTATCTAATGCCCTGAGAATTGTAGAAACTGGCATGCTCCCCTGAGGCGATTTCCAACATCTTTGCCCGTACACCCCAAAACCCCAGTGCCCGAGGAGCCTCCTGAGTCCCACCCTCAACTCAGCCCTTGGGCGAGCTGATATCTGTGCTTGCATATCCGACATGCCTTGTCCCTAAGACATAACCTTAACCCTAATCCTAATACTAAGCCTAGCCCAGGTTCGTGCTCAGGCATCCTCCTCCCACAACTGGTCCTCAAAACCCCAGATAGGGGACCCCTGAGTTGCACCCCATAATTGCACATGATCCCAGCATGAACCGTGCCGTTTAGAAATGGGCTGAAGCCACAGAGCAGGAGAAGCCTGCAAGTCTCCCTGAGGCCAAAGCACTTCTGGACCCTCCCAAGGACCGGGAACCAGAGTCTCAATGTCCTGCAGACATAGCCTCAACTCAGGCATCAGGATGGGTCACCACAGCACCGGCAGATCGGGGTTACCATGCCCCAAAGACTTAACCATAATGCTAGGATGGGTGTTTATGCTTCGATCCACAGAGGCCTGGCTCCCTAGCCGTCCAGACTGGGGACCCTGTATTTGCAATGCTGGACTCCGGCTGCCACCCACAAGGAAAATGGCCCACATGGCCCTGTGCAGTACGCTCCTGGCCGGAGAAACCTCCATGCCCCCTAAAGACACCCACACCTTCCGAGGACCCACACACCACCGCCCAGTGCCTGATGGGCCACCAGAGCAATACCCTCAACTCAGCCCTCCGGAGAGCCTGAGTCCGCACTGGCACCTCAGGCCTGCCATGCTCCCAGGACCAAACCCTAATACCCTAGCTCAGGTGGTCAGGCTCTGGACCCCAGAGGCCTGATACCCAATTCCATCCCAGTGGATAGGAACATCAGACTGATGGCAGGACTCAGCCTCTCAGCCAGGAGAATAAATGAAATAAACCATTTCATTTAGTGCTATCTAACACTCTCAGAGACCTAGAAACCAGCATGCTCCCCTGAGGCCATTCCCACCATCTTTACCTTCTAGGAAAAAAACCCAGGGCCTAAGGAGCCTCCTGAGTCCCGCCTTCAACTCAGCCCTTGGGTGAGCCCATATAAGTGTTACCAGATCCAACATACCTTGTCCCTAAGACATAACCCTAACCCTAATCTTTTTATTTTTTTTAAGATTTTATTCATTTCTTTGACAGAGACAGATCAGAAGAAGGCACAGAGAGGACGAAGCACGCTCCCCGCTGAGCAGAGAGCCTGATGTGGGGCTCCATCCCAGGACCCTGAGATCATGACCTGAGCGGAAGGCAGAGGCTTTAACCAACTGAGCCACCCAGGCGCCCCACCTTAACACTAATCTTAACACTAACCCTAACCACAAAACCTAACCCTAACCTCTAAACCTAACATAACAACCTCGGAGCAGTAGAAACCATCATGCTCCCCAGAGGCGATTCCCACCTTCTTTGCCCCTCCAGTCCAAAAATCCAGGGCCTGAGGAGACTCCTGAGTCCCGCCCTCAACACAGCCCTTGGGTGAGTCCATATCTGTGTTGGCAGATCTGACATGCCTTGTCCCTAAGACATACGCCTAACCCTAAGCCTAACCCTAAACCTTACCTCTAACCCTATCCCCTAACTCCTAACCCTAACCCTAACCCTAACCCCTAACAACTAACCCTAACACTCTCCGAACCTCTATCCCTAACCCTAACCCTCCAGACTGGGGATTCCAAAGTCACAACACAGGACTCTGCCTGCCCTCCAGAAAGAAAGGTGCATGAGCACCTAAACACACCCGCCATTGGAAATGCCCCAGACATAATGCCAGATTCTGCCACAACGCCAGATGCATGTCATCCACTCAGCCCTGAGGGAGCCCACCTCAACACAGCATATCAGCAGCATATCAGAACTGCCATGCCCCTAGGCCTTAACCCTAACCCTAGGTTGGGTGTACAGTCTTCCGTACCCAGAGGCCTAGCCCCCAAACCCGCCAGATTGTGGATGCATGAGACTCACTCTGGCAGTCTGGAGGCTGCCTATGCTGTTACAGTGCCATTTGGAGCTACTTAGACCTCAGAGCAAAAGATAACTTCATGCCGCCCAAGGCAAGCCCCAGCATCTGAGCCCCTCCTGAACACAAACCCAGATTCACACTAGCCACCTATCACCGACCCTCAACTCAGGCCACCGGGGAGTCCGCCTCAGCACTGGCAGATTGGGCCTGTCGCGCCCCAAGACCTCACCCTTAGTTTGAGTTTCCAGGCTTCCATCCCAAGATGCCTAGCCTCCAGGCCCCCTGGATTAAGGACCCCTGAGTGACATTGCAGGACTCCAACAGCCACGCAGGATGAAACCTTGCAGTTTGGAGCTGCTGAATACTCAGAGGGTGAGAAACCTTCAAGCCCCCGTAAAGCTATCCGCACAATTTGCGGCACCCCAGGCCAGAAAGCTGTTTTCTATGAAGCTACCGGACACATGCCCTCAACTCAGCCCTGAGGGGAGCCCATCTCAGCGCCGGCAGATTGGGCCTGCCATGACCCTAGACCCTAACCCTAACCCTAGGTGGGGTATACAGCCTTCCATGCCCAGAGGCCTGTACCCCAAGCCCATCAGACTGGGGATGACTGAGACTCCCGCCAGCACTCCTCCAGCCTCCTAGGGCAAAATGGTGCCATTTGGAACTGTGCAGGAACCTCAGAGCAGGAGAAAGCTGCATGCCCCCCGCGGACACCACTAGCTTCTTTGCCCCCACAAACACAAACACAGACCTCAAGTCCTGCCTGATTCCCACCCTCCATTCGGCCTATCCAGGAGACCACCTCAATTGCAGCAGATCGGGCCTGCCATGTCCCTAAGCCTTAACCCTAACCCTAGTTTGGATTTTCAGGCTTCCATCCCAAGAGGCCTGGCCCCCACGCCCCCCAGATTAAGGACTTCTGAGCAACACCACAGGACACAGCCTGTCACACAAGTGGAAACCTTGTGGTTTGGAGCTGCAATGAACCCTCAGATGGGGAGAAACTTTCATGCCATCCTAAAGCCACCCCAATAATCAACAGCCACTCTGGCCATAGAGCTGGATTCCATGCCGCCACCAAATGCATACCCTCAACTGAGCCCATAGGGGATCCCGCCTCAGCACTGGCAGATCGGGCCTGCCATTGCCCCTAGGCCCTAACCCTAACACAAGTTTGGGTGTTCAGTCTTCCATTCTGAGGGTCCAGGCAACAAAATCCCCTGGATTAAGGAATCTTGACATACACCTCAGGACTCCGCTTGCCACACAGTAGGAACCTGTGCCTTGGAGTTGTGCTGAACCCTCAGAGGGGGAGAAACTTGCCCCTCTAAAGGCACTCCCATCATCTGCACCCGTCCCCCCGGCCATAAACCAGATTCTGCTGAGCTGCCGGACGCATGCCATAAATTCAGACCCTAGGGCGCCCCACCTCAACATAAGCAGATCAGGCCACCATGCCCCTAAGCCCTTACCAGAACCCCTCTTTAGGTTTTCAGGCTTCCATCCCAGGGGCCTGCCTCCCATGTCCCCCCAGATTAAGGTCTACTGAGCGCCACCACGGGACTCCACCTGGCACTCATGAGGAAAACTTGTGGTTTAGAGCTGCACTGAACACTCAGACGGGGAGAAACATGCAAACCCCCGTAATGCCACCCCACCATGAGTCACCCCCATGGCCATAAAACCAGATTCTCCTGCGATGCCAGATCTATGCCCTCAACTCGACCCTTAGGGGAGCCCGCATCAGCACCGGCACATTGGACCTGCCATGCCCTTCGGCCCTAACCATAAACCTAGGTGGGGTGTACAGGCTTTCATGAACAGAGGCCTGTCCCCCAAGCCCGCCAGATTGGGCACCTCCGAGATTCATGCCAGTAGAGATTAAGGATTCCTCAGTGACACCCCAGGACTGCGTCTGCCACACAGGAGGAAACCATGCCATTTGGAGCTCTGCAGAACCCTCAGGGTAGGAGAAACCTGCATGCAACCCTGAGGTCACGCCCAGCTTCTGTGGCATCCCTGGACACAAACTCTGAGTCTGACATGCCACCTGATACCCACCCTGAAGTCAGCCCACCAGGGAGCCCACCTCAGCAGTAGCAGATTGAGCATGCCATGCCCCTACGCCCTTACCGTAGCTCTAGTTTCTGATTTCGGGCTTCCATCCCAAGAGGCCTGGCCCCCAAACTCCCCAGATTCAGGACCCCCCTGTAACAAGGCAGAAACCTGAATGCCATGCAGGGGGAAGCCATGACATTTGGAGCTCCAAAGTTTCCTCAGAGAGGGAGAAACCAGCATGCCCCTCTAAAGCCACCCCCACGATCAGCCGTCCCTCTGGCCAGAAACCCTGACTCTTCTGCATTGCAGGATGCATTTCCTCAACTCAATTCTGAGGGTATCTCACCTCTGTGTAGGCTGATCAGGCCTGTCCTGCCCAGCCCATTACCCTTAACCCTATGTTGCATTTTCAGGCTTCCTTCCCCAGGGGCCTATCCACCAAGCCCTCTAGATTGGTAAACTTGGAGCCACACTGTAGGAGTCCCCCTGCCACCCAGCAGGAAACTTGTCCCTTTGGAGCTGTGCAGAACCCTCAGAGCCAGAGAAACCTGCATGACCCCATTAGGACTCCCCCACATTCTGCAGCCCCCTGGCCACAAACCCAGAGCCTGATTCACCACCTGACCCCCATTCTCAACTCAGCTCCTTGGGGAACTCACCTCAACACCAGCAGTTCGGGCCTGCCACGCCACTAGCTCAGCTCTGCTCATGGACACCACCAGCTCTAGGCAGACCTAGAACTCCCCTGTCTGCGGCAAAGCTCTGGGATCCCCCCTCCTTCTTCCCAATTTACACTGGCCCAGGCATTCATGAGAAAGGGGAAGGCTACCTCTTGAATGCTTAATACCTCCTTTCCTCTTCAGCCCTATTTCTCTCCACTTACCTTTGCACCTGGGCAAACTGAAAGTAACATATCAATGGAACATGTACATGCTCTGAGATCTAAATCTTTCATGGCAACTTTCTGAGGGCTCCTTATGCAATAGGAAACTAGTGTATCCTGCCAGAGAGTGTTTCATAATGAACAGCTACAGAACAGGAGAGCAAAAGTCATTCCAGTTTGACCTCAGTCTTCATGAAGTAGAACATGGTCTTCTTTTCTTCATTGACTTCAATTCCAATTCGTTTCCATGCAATGTTCATTCCTCTCCTTCAGGGGTAGGATTTTGTGATTCCTCACCTGCATAGAACACCCAGAGCTCATCACAACAAGTACTCTCCCTAATAGCTGTCACCCACTTAACCCTTCGCCCCACACCCCTGCCCCCTAGCAACCCTCGATTTTGCTCTAGGTTAGAGTCTGTTTCCTCATTGGCCTTTCTCCCCTCACTATGTTCATCTGTTTTCTTTCTGAAATTCCATAGAGGTCAAGATATAGGCTATTGGTCTTTTCTTACTGATTTTACTTAGCTAAATCCACTGTAGATCCATCCACATCCTTGCAGATGGTAAGATTTCATCCTTTTTGAACCTGGATCCTATTCCATTAAGAAGATGTGGGAGAATGAATACACATACACACACACACACACACATATGATATATACGAGTGATATATATATATATATATCACTCATCAGTGAATGGACATTTGGTCTCCCTCCATTGTTTTACAATGGTTGAAAATGCTGCTGTAAATATCACGGTGCTTATACCCCACTGAATGTGCATTTTTGTGCCCTTTAGGGAAATAACTAGGAGGACAATTGCTGGATCCTACTGTTGTTCAGTTCTTAGCTTTTGGAGGACAGACTGTATTCTTTCCAAGAGTGGCTGCAACAACACGCAGGCCCACCAACAATGTAGGAGGGTCCCGGTTTTGGGTTTTGTTTTTTTTTTTTTTAGATTTTATTTATTTATTTGACAGAGGTCACAAGTAGGCAGAGAGGCAGGCAGAGAGAGAGGACGAAGCAGAATCCCCGCTGAGCAGAGAGCCCAATGCGGGGCTCGATCTCAGGACCCTGAGACCATGACCTGAGCCGAAGGCAGTGGCTTAACCCACTGAGCCACACAGGTGCCCCCGAGGGTTCCACTTTAAACAGAACATTCCCTGCCAGCAATTTCCTAAGGAGGAAATATAAAACCTGTGGGAAAACCTGACTCACTGAGCATCAGGAAAGCAGCCACAGAAATTCAGCCCAGGGTTCCTGACACCAAGTCCCTTGAAGCCAACAGAGTGCCTTTATCCAGGGAAATTCCCAAAGACTCTCCTTCTGACTTCACTACCCATGAAACTGCAGAGAAAATACAGCATGTCCAACCATATATAGCCGTTTGAGTGAACCTAGGAAGACAAGCATCCCTTTTAAATTGTCCAAGACTCCTTGGAATCATTTTGAATTTTCCCTCTGCCCTCATTGGAACTCTTTGGATTCAAAGACGAATCCATTAGGATACATCACCTTGGACAAAGAAGAAGCCATCATCCAAGTCTCTATCTGACCACAAACAGCCACCTCACTCTAGATGCCAGCCGTTCCACCAGAGTCTAGGCCCAGTGGAGTAAACACTGTTCGGTGAAGGAATACTTTCTATGTTCAAAAGGCACACCAAGTCAATCTCACCTTCCCTTTCGAATCCAAGGGATTTCCTAGGAAAGAGATGTTCCAAATACCTTTGTAAGCCAGAAATAAACAGAAAATGAGATCCCTGCCAGGTGCTCCCTGCAGAGAAACTCAGGAGCTCTGGCACCCACACGAGATTGCTTACAGCTGGTTCAGGGTGCCATTTGTGAGCTCCACTGGAGACAAGAGAAAAGCCCAGGAAATTTGGGGTGAAAGGGAATTTTTACCTGCCATCCTGGCATGGATGTGACATTGTCACCCACAGGCCTGCTGTTTTCTCTGAACACTGACGTCCTGGGACAAGCTGCATGACTGACTCAGACGCTGACTTCCAAACTTCAGGTCTCATGGAGCCAGAGTGAAGAAGGGTTGTCAGGTGCAGATAAGCAGGCGTCTCCCACCTAAAGCCTGCACATCTGCTCTGATTCCTGGGAGAAGGAGAGACACAGGCTTGTTTCTTAACTGGTCATTCACTTCCCTCTCAAGCTGGTCAATGCCCTTGTCCTTTTTGGAGAAACAAACATACTTTTCCAAACAAACACTCAGCTCCTCGGTTCCAAATGCACCATGAGTCGGGTTTGGTTCCCCTGGCTCCAGAGCCCAACTGGGAGGACCCTCCTGAACCATCCTGACAGCACATTACCAGCAAACCTGGGGAAAGAGGGCACAATGCTGAGTGGGGGACAGGCTCCATCAATTCTTACCACCACCCTTGAGCCTGGAGAAACAGAGACTATACAGCTCACCACTCCATCCTGTAAAAATAAGCTGTAGTGCCTCACGTTTCAGGGTCTCTCACCGGGCACCTCCGCCCTGCCTTCAGAGCCAGCAAGCTGCACTGACTCCTCTTCAGGTGTGTTTCCCATGGCAGCTCGCCGCTGCCTCCAGTGGTGGCAAGCAGCATCGCCATGCCTTCCAGGGTATCTCACACCACGGCTCACCACTCCCTCCAGTGGAGTGAACTGGCACTGCCGGGCCTTCCATAGACTCATTTTTTTTTTATTTGTTTATTTACAGCATAACAGTGTTCATTGTTTTGGCATCACACCCAGTGCTCCATGCAGTACGTGCCCTCCCTATTAACCACCACCTGATTCCTCAAACTCCCACCCCACCCTGCCCCTCCAAAACCCTCTGGTTGTTTTTCAGAGTCCATAGTCTCTCATGGATCATCTCCCCTTCCAGTTTCTCTCAACTCCCTCTCCTCTCCATCTCCCTATGTCCTCCGTGTTATTTGCTATGCTCCACAAATAAGTGAGACCATATGATACATGACTCTCTCTCTGCTTGACTTATTTCGCTCAGCATAATTTCTTCCAGTCCCGTCCATGTTGCTACAAAAGTTGGGTATTCATCCTTTCTGATGGAGGCATAATACTCCATTGCGTATATGTACCACATCTTCCTTATCCATTCATCCGTTGAAGGGCATCTTGGTTCTTTCCACAGTTTGGTGAGCATAGCCATTGCTACAATAAGCATTGGGGTACAGATGGCCCTTCTTTTCACTACATCTGTATCTTTGGGGTAAATACCCAGCAGTGCAATTGCAGGGTCATAGGGAAGCTCTATTCTTAATTTCTGGAGGAATCTCCACACTGTTCTCCAAAGTGGCTGCACCAACTTGCATTCCCACCAACAGTGTAAGAGGGTTCCCCTTTCTCCACATCCTCTCCAACACACGTTGTTTCCTGTCTTGCTCATTTTGGCCATTCTAACTGGTGTCAGGTGGTATCTCAATGTGGTTTTCATTTGAATCTCCCTGATGGCTAGTGATGATGAACATTTTGTCATGTGTCTGATAGCCATTTGTATGTCTTCGTTGGAGAAGTGTCTGTTCATATCTTCTGCCCATTTTTGGATATGATTCTCTGTTTTGTGTGTGTTGAGTTTGAGAAGATCTTTATAGATCCTGGATATCAACCTTTTGTCTGTACTGTCATTTGCAAATATCTTCTCCCATTCCGTGGGTTGCCTTTTTGTTTGGTGGACTGTTTCCTTTGCTGTGCAGAAGCTTTTGATCTTGATGAAGTGCCGAAAGTTTATTTTCGCTTTTGTTTCCTTGGCCTTTGGAGACATATCTTGAAAGAAGTTGCTGTGGCTGATATCGAAGAGGTTACTGCCTATGTTCTCCTCTAGGATTCTGATGGATTCCTGTCTCATGATGAGGTCTTTTATCCATTTCGAGTGTAAGAGAATGGTTGAGTTTCATTATTCTACATATAGCTGTCCAGTTTTCCCAGCACCATTGATTGAAGAGACTGTCTTTTTTTCCATTGAATATTTTTTCCTGTTTTGTCGAACATTATTTCACCGTGGAGTTGAGGGTCCATATCTGGGCTCTCCACTCTGTTCCACTGGTCTATGTGTCTGTTTTTATGCCAGGGCCACGCTGTCTTGGTGATCGCAGCTTTGTAGTAAAGCTTAAAATCGGGTAACGTGATGCCGCCAGTTTTGTTTTTGTTTTTCAACATTGCCTTAGCAATTCGGGGTCTCTTCTGATTCCATACAAATTTTAGGATTATTTGCTCCAGCTCTTTGAAAACTACCGGTGGAATTTTGATCGGAATGGCATTAAAAGCATAGATTGCTCTAGGCAGTATAAACATTTTAACAATGTTTATTCTTCCAATCCAAGAGCATGGAATTGTCTTCCATCTTTTTGGGTCTTCTTCAATTTCTTTCATGAGTGTGCTGTAGTTCCTCGAGTACAGATCCTTTACCTCTTTGGTTAGGTTTATTCCCAGGTATCTTATGGTTCTTGGTGCTATAGTAAATGGAATCGATTCTCTAATTTCCCTTTCTGTATTTTCACTGTTAGTGTATAAGAAAGCCACTGATTTCTGTACATTGACTTTGTATCCTGCCACGTTACTGAATTGCTGTATGAGTCTAGTAGTTTGGGGGTGGAGTCTTTGGGGTTTTCCATATACAAAATCATGTCATCTGCGAAGAGAGAGAGTTTGACTTCTTCCTTGCCAATTTGGATACCTTTTATTTCTCTTTGTTGTCTGATTGCCGTTGCTAGGACTTCTAATACTATGTTGAACAAGAGTGGTGAGAGTGGGCATCCAAGCCCATTAGAATAACGTCAGACCTTTTCACAGAGACCTGGCAAGCCAGGAAGGGCTGGCAAAATATATTCAGAGTACTAAATGAGAAGAACATGCAACCAAGAATACTCTATCCGGCAAGACTGACATTTAAAATGGATGGAGAGATAAAGAGTTTCCAAGACCAGCAAGGCTTAAAAGACTATGCAACCAGCAAGCCGACACTGCAGGAAATATTAAGGGGGGGTCCTATAAAAGAGAAAAAATCCCAAGAATATCATTGAACAGAAATATAGAAACAATCTACAGACAGAAAGACTTCAAAGGCAACATGACATGAATCAAAACCTATCTCTCAATAACCACTCTCAATGTGAATGGCCTAAATGCGCCCATAAAACGACACAGGGTTGCAGATTGGATAAAACGACAGGACCCATCCATATGTTGTCTACAAGAGACCCATTTTGAACCTAAGGATACACCCAGACTGAACGTGAACGGATGGAGAAGCATCTTTCATGCCAATGGGCCTCAAAAGAAGGCCGGGGTAGCGATTCTCATATCAGATAAATTAGATTTTAAACTAAAGACTGTAGTCAGAGATACAGAAGGACACTCCATAATTCTTAAAGGGACTATCCGCCAAGATGATCTAACAATTGTGAATATCTATGCCCCCAATATGGGAGCACCCAATTCCATAAGAAAACTATTAATCAAGATAAAGAGTCATATTGATATGAATACAATAATAGTAGGAGATCTTCATACGCCTCTCTCAGAAATAGACAGATCATCGAAGCAGAAAATTAAAAAAGAAATAAGAGCATTGAATGAAACATTGGACCAGATGGACCTCATAGACATATACAGAACATTCCACCCTAAAACAACAGAATACACATTCTTCTCAAGTGCACATGGAACCTTCTCCAGAATAGACCACATACTGCGTCACAAGGATTGAGGATGCCTGATACTCATGCTGGGAATCTGCCTGCCACGCAGGGCACCGCTGTGCTGTTTGGAGCTGCGCTGAACCCTCAGAGCTGGAGAAACTTCCATGCACCCCTGAAGTCACCCCCAGGTTATGCGAACGTCTGGACACACACCTAGAGGCTAAGGCCCCGTCTGACACCCGAGCTCAACTCAGCGCACCAGGGCACCTGCCTCTGCACTGGCATATCAGGTCTACCATGGCCCTAGGCCTTAACCCTATCCCTAATTTTGGTTTTCAGGTATCATCCCCAAGAGTCCTGACCCCAAGACCCCAAGATTAAAGAATCCTGAGTGACACCTCAGGACTCTGTCCACCATGCAGGAGGAAACCATGCTGTTTGGAGCTGTGTCGAATCCTCAGAGCGGGAGAAACCTGCACGGTTCACCCGAGGCTATCCCCCACCCTCTGCGCACTATTGGGCCACAAATGTGGAGGCTGGCACTCAGCCTGCCTACCACCCAGGAGGAAACCGTGCCATTTGAAACTGAGTAGAACACTCAGAGTGGGAGAAACTGCATGCCTCCCTGAGCACAACCCCCTCCTTCAGCGGTCCCCTGACCACAAACCTGGACCCTCTCATGCCACCGGACCTCTGCCCTCAATTCATCCCCCTGGGATCCCTTCTCAGTGCCAGCAAATTGGGCCTGCCATGCCCCTGACCCTAACCTTAAGCCTAGGTTGCATTTTCAGTCTTCATCCCCAGAGGCTGGTCCCCCAATTCCTCCATATTTGGACCCCTGAGCCACAACCCAGTGCTCTGTCTGCCACCCGGGAGGAAACCGTTCTGTTTGGAGCTGCACAGAACCATCGGAATGGGAGAAATCTTCATGCTCCCTGAAGCCACCTCCACCTTCGGCCACCCCCCAGGCACAAACCCAGATCGTAATGCACCACCTGACCATGGCCCTCAACTCAGTACCCCAGACATCTAGCCTCGGCACCAGCAGATCAGGCCAGCCATGCCCCTGTGCTCTTTTCCAAGCCCTAGGTTGTGTTTTCAGTCTTCTGTCCTCTGATGATTGACACCAAAGCTCCGCTGATGGGTTACACCTGAACTATACCAGAATATTTCTTGGCCCCCTGAGGCTATCCCACTTTCAGCACCCCCCGTTCACACCTGGATCTTAACACTCACACTGACCCACGTCCTCAACTCTGCTCCCCAGGTCACTCCTCTCAGGGTGGCCTATTGAGACTGACATGACCCTCAGCCCTAACCAAAACTTAGGTACATTTTCTGTCTTGTGTCCCAAGAATACAGGTACCAAAGCCCCACATATGTGGGACCCCTGAGAAATGCCAGAGGACTCTGTCTTCAACCCAGAAGGAAACAGTAGAATTGGAACTCTGCCAAGGACTGAGAGCAGGAGAAATCTGCCTTTCCCCCCATGGCCACCAACCCGGAGCCTGACTCAGACTGACCCATGTTCTCTACTCAGTCCCCGTGAGAGCTCTGCACAGCACCAGCAAATCAGGCCTGTCATGTTGCTGGGACCTAGCCCCAACCCTAGGTTGGGGTTTCATGCTCTGTCCCCAGAGGACTGGCACCCAAGTCCCACGGATGGGGACCCCTGAGCAAGATTTGAGATCTCTGCCTGCCACCCAGAAGGAAACCATACCATTTGGGACTCTGCAAAGGATTCTGAGCAGGAGAAATCTGCCACGCACCACTGAGTTCACCCAGAGTCAGCAGCTGGACACAAACCTGAACCTGACACTTACTCTATCCATCCCTCTGTACTCAGCCCTCTGGATAGCTTGCCACACCACCATCAGATTGGGCCTGCCATGCTCCTAACCCCTAACTGAAGCTTAGTTTGTGTTCTGAGCATTCAATTCCTAGGGGTCTGGCTCCCTACCCCACGGACTGGGGTCACCTTAGCCATACCACAGGACTCATCCTAACAGACAGGAGGAAAGCGTGCCATGTAGACCTCTAGAAAGTATTCAAAGCAGGATTAAAATGCCTGCCCATCTGAGCCTATACCAGCAAACCCCCAATTTCAGTGGCCTCTAGGTCACAAACCCTGTGCCTGACCAGAACCAGAACACTCATCCTTAATTCCAGCCTCTAGGAACCACACACACTGTCAGCTGTTTGGGCCTGCAATGTCCTTCGGCCCTAACTCTATCCCTAGCTTGGGTTCTCATGTCTCCGTCCCATAAGGGTGGGCTCCAAAGCCCTAGGATTTGGGGATGCCTGAGCAATACCACAGGACTCAGCCTCACACCCAGATGGAAATCTTTCCATAATGGACTCCAGTAAGTATATAGGTCAGTATAAATATGAAGGCCCATCTGGTTCCATCGTCGTGGCTCGTTTTCCGGGTGGCCGCGACATGCCCCGAGCGAGAAAGGGCCCTGCCCCACGCGGAACTGGGCGCTGACCAGGGCTGCCCAACGCCGGCCAATTCTCACGAGCGTTCTGCCCAAATCGATCCCGATTTGGCAGAACGCTCGTGAGAATTGGCCGGAAAACGCCCGGCGAACACACTTCGGGCACCACAGGGCCGCAGGGCGGCCCCCCCCGGGGCCCTGTCCGGGATCGCGTGTCGTCGCGTTCCGGCACCGCCAGGAGGAGCTCCGGGAGGCGTGCCGCGGGGAGGCCGACGCCTCCCGCTCCTCAGCCTCCGGGGGTCCCCTCCCTGGCGCCGGCAGCTGGGGCCGGGCCAGCCCCGAAAGCCGGGCCCGGGCCCGGGCCTGCTTGCTCAGCCTTCCGTTGCCAGTGGCCTGAGCCTGGGGCCTCCCCATGGGGAACCCTGAGTCCCGCGCCACGAGTCCCCCAACCGTCCCGGCCACAACGGCACCTTTCGCGGCTTCGTCCTAGCCGCGGAGTGAGAGACCAGTCCGTTTCCCCACAGAGGCCAGCCCCCTCCAGGGGCGCCCCGGCCGCCCGCCACGGCGGAGGCGGACGCCCGGCCACGGCGCCTCCATCCACTCTGCTCGGGGAAAACTCCCCGGCGCCGCGGCTGCCGGCCGCGCCCGATCGTCGCGGCTCGTTTTCCGGGTGGCCACGACATGCCCCGAGCGAGAAAGGGCCCTGCTCCATGCGGAACTGGGCGCTGACAAGGGCTGCCCAACGCCGGCCAATTCTCACGAGCGTTCTGCCCAAATCGATCCCGATTTGGGCAGAACGCTCGTGAGAATTGGCCGGAAAACGCCCGGCGAACACACTTCGGGCACCACAAGGCCGCAGGGCGGCCCCCCCCCCGGGGCCCTGTCCGGGATCGCGTGTCGTCGCGTTCCGGCACCGCCAGAAGGAGCTCCGGGAGGCGTGCCGCGGGGAGGCCGACGCCTCCCGCTCCTCAGCCTCCGGGGGTCCCCTCCCTGGCGCCGGCAGCTGGGGCCGGGCCAGCCCCGAAAGCCGGGCCCGGGCCCGGGCCTGCTTGCTCAGCCTTCCGTTGCCAGGGGCCTGAGCCTGGGGGCCTCCCCATGGGGAACCCTGATCCCGCGCCACGAGTCCCCCGACCGTCCCGGCGACAACGGCACCTTTCGCGGCTTCGTCCTAGCCGCGGAGTGAGAGACCAGTCCGTTTCCCCACAGAGGCCAGCCCCCTCCAGGGGCGCCCCGGCCGCCCCCCACGGCGGAGGCGGACGCCCGGCCACGGCGCCTCCATCCACTCTGCTCGGGGAAAACTCCCCGGCGCCGCGGCTGCCGGCCGCGCCCCATCGTCGCGGCTCGTTTTCCGGGTGGCCGCGACATGCCCCGAGCGAGAAAGGGCCCTGCTCCACGCGGAACTGGGCGCTGACCAGGGCTGCCCAACGCCGGCCAGTTCTCACGAGCGTTCTGCCCAAATCGATTCCGATTTGGGCAGAACGCTTGTGAGAATTGGCCGGAAAACGCCCGGCGAACACACTTCGGGCAGCACAGGGCCGCAGGGCGGCCCCCCCGGGGCCCTGTCCGGGACCGCGTGTCGTCGCGTTCCGGCACCGCCAGGAGGAGCTCCGGGAGGCGTGCCGCGGGGAGGCCGACGCCTCCCGCTCCTCAGCCTCCGGGGGTCCCCTCCCTGGCGCCGGCAGCTGGGGCCGGGCCAGCCCCGAAAGCCGGGCCCGGGCCCGGGCCTGCTTGCTCAGCCTTCCGTTGCCAGGGTCCTGAGCCTGGGGCCTCCCCATGGGGAACCCTGAGTCCCGCGCCACGAGTCCCCCGACCGTCCCGGCCACAACGGCACCTTTCGCGGCTTCGTCCTAGCCGCGGAGTGAGAGACCAGTCCGTTTCCCCACAGAGGCCAGCCCCCTCCAGGGGCGCCCCGGCCGCCCGCCACGGCGGAGGCGGACGCCCGGCCACGGCGCCTCCATCCACTCTGCTCGGGGAAAACTCCCCGGCGCTGCGGCTGCCGCCCGCGCCCCATCGTCGCGGCTCGTTTTCCGGGTGGCCGCGACATGCCCCCAGCGAGAAAGGGCCCTGCTCCACGCGGAACTGGGCGCTGACAAGGGCTGCCCAACGCCGGCCAATTCTCACGAGCGTTCTGCCCAAATCGTTCCCGATTTGGGCAGAACGCTCGTGAGAATTGGCCGGAAAACGCCCGGCGAACACACTTCGGGAACCACAGGGCCGCAGGGCGGCCCCCCCCGGGGCCCTGTCCGGGATCGCGTGTCGTCGCGTTCCGGCACCGCCAGGAGGAGCTCCTGGAGGCGTGCCGCGGGGCGGCCGACGCCTCCCGCTCCTCAGCCTCCGGGGGTCTCCTCCCTGGCGCCGGCAGCTGGGGCCGGGCCAGCCCCGAAAGCCGGGCCCGGGCCCGGGCCTGCTTGCTCAGCCTTCCGTTGCCAGGGGCCTGAGCCTGGGGGCCTCCCCATGGGGAACACTGAGTCCCGCGCCACGCGTCCCCCGACCGTCCCGGCGACAACGGCAACTTTCGCGGCTTCGTCCTAGCCGCGGAGTTAGAGACCAGTCCGTTTCCCCACAGAGGCCAGCCCCCTCCAGGGGCGCCCCGGCCGCCCGCCACGGCGGAGGCGGACGCCCGGCCACGGCGCATCCATCCACTCTGCTCGGGGAAAACTCCCCGGCGCCGCGGCTTCCGGCCGCGCCCCATTGTCGCGGCTCGTTTTCCGGGTGGCCGCGACATGCCCCGAGCGAGAAAGGGCCCTGCTCCACGCGGAACTGGGCGCTGACCAGGGCTGCCCAACGCCGGCCAATTCTCATGAGCGTTCTGCCCAAATCGATCCCGATTTGGGCAGAACGCTCGTGAGAATTGGCCGGAAAAGGCCCGGCGAACACACTTCGGGCACCACAGGGCCGCAGGGCGGCCCCCCCCGGGGCCCTGTCCGGGACCGCGTGTCGTCGCGTTCCGGCACCGCCAGGAGGAGCTCCGGGAGGCGTGCCGCGGGGAGGCCGACGCCTCCCGCTCCTCAGACTCCGGCGGTCCCCTCCCTGGCGCCGGCAGCTGGGGCCGGGCCAGCCCCGAAAGCCGGGCCCGGGCCCGGGCCTGCTTGCTCAGCCTTCCGTTGCCAGGGGCCTGAGCCTGGGGGCCTCCCCATGGGGAACCCTGAGTCCCGCGCCACGAGTCCCCCGACCGTCCCGGCAACAACAGCACCTTTCGCGGCTTCGTCCTAGCCGCGGAGTGAGAGACCAGTCCGTTTCCCCACAGAGGCCAGCCCCCTCCAGGGGCGCCCCGGCCGCCCGCCACGGCGGAGGCGGACGCCCGGCCACGGCGCCTCCATCCACGCTGCTCGGGAAAAACACCCCGGCGCCGTGGCTGCCGGCCGCGCCCCATCGTCGCGGCTCGTTTTCCGGGTGGCCGCGACATGCCCCAAGCGAGAAAGGGCCCTGCTCCACGCGGAACTGGGCGCTGACCAGGGCTGCCCCACGCCGGCCAATTCTCACGAGCGTTCTGCCCAAATCGATCCTGATTTGGGCAGAACGCTCGTGAGAATTGGCCGGAAAACGCCCGGCGAACACACTTCGGGCACCACAGGGCCGCAGGGCGGCCCCCCCCGGGGCCCTGTCCGGGATCGCGTGTCATCGCGTTCCGGCACCGCCAGGAGGAGCTCCGGGAGGCGTGCCGCGGGGAGGCCGACGCCTCCCGCTCCTCAGCCTCCGGGGGTCCCCTCCCTGGCGCCGGCAGCTGGGGCCGGGCCAGCCCCGAAACCCGGGCCCGGGCCCGGGCCTGCTTGCTCAGCCTTCCGTTGCCAGGGGCCTGAGCCTGGGGGCCTCCCCATGGGGAACCCTGAGTCCCGCGCCACGAGTCCCCCGACCGTCCCGGCGACAAAGGCACCTTTCGCGGCTTCGTCCTAGCCGCGGAGTGAGAGACCAGTCCGTTTCCCGACAGAGGCCAGCCCCCTCCAGGGGCGCCCCGGCCGCCCGCCACGGCGGAGGCGGACGCCCGGCCACGGCGACTCCATCCACTCTGCTCGGGGAAAACTCCCCGGCGCCGCAGCTGCCGGCCGCGCCCCATCGTCGCGGCTCGTTTTCCGGGTGGCCGCGACATGCCCCGAGCGAGAAAGGGCCCTGCTCCACGCGGAACTGGGCGCTGACCAGGGCTGCCCAACGCCGGCCAATTCTCACGAGCGTTCTGCCCAAATCGATCCCGATTTGGGCAGAACGCTCGTGAGAATTGGCCGGAAAACGCCCGGCGAACACACTTCGGGCACCACAGGGCCGCAGGGCGGCCCCCCCCGGGGCCCTGTCCGGGACCGCGTGTCGTCGCGTTCCGGCACCGCCAGGAGGAGCTCCGGGAGGCGTGCCGCGGGGAGGCCGACGCCTCCCGCTCCTCAGACTCCGGGGGTCCCCTCCCTGGCGCCGGCAGCTGGGGCCGGGCCAGCCCCGAAAGCCGGGCCCGGGCCCGGGCCTGCTTGCTCAGCCTTCCGTTGCCAGGGGCCTGAGCCTGGGGGCCTCCCCATGGGGAACCCTGAGTCCCGCGCCACGAGTCCCCCGACCGTCCCGGCGACAAAGGCACCTTTCGCGGCTTCGTCCTAGCCGCGGAGTGAGAGACCAGTCCGTTTCCCGACAGAGGCCAGCCCCCTCCAGGGGCGCCCCGGCCGCCCGCCACGGCGGAGGCGGACGCCCGGCCACGGCGCCTCCATCCACTCTGCTCGGGGAAAACTCCCCGGCGCCGCAGCTGCCGCCCGCGCCCCATCGTCGCGGCTCGTTTTCCCGGTGGCCGCGACATGCCCCGAGCGAGAAAGGGCCCTGCTCCACGCGGAACTGGGCGCTGACCAGGGCTGCCCAACGCCGGCCAATTCTCACGAGCGTTCTGCCCAAATCGATCCCGATTTGGGCAGAACGCTCGTGAGAATTGGCCGGAAAACGCCCGGCGAACACACTTCGGGAACCACAGGGCCGCAGGGCGGCCCCCCCCGGGGCCCTGTCCGGGATCGCGTGTCGTCGCGTTCCGGCACCGCCAGGAGGAGCTCCTGGAGGCGTGCCGCGGGGCGGCCGACGCCTCCCGCTCCTCAGCCTCCGGGGGTCTCCTCCCTGGCGCCGGCAGCTGGGGCCGGGCCAGCCCCGAAAGCCGGGCCCGGGCCCGGGCCTGCTTGCTCAGCCTTCCGTTGCCAGGGGCCTGAGCCTGGGGGCCTCCCCATGGGGAACACTGAGTCCCGCGCCACGCGTCCCCCGACCGTCCCGGCGACAACGGCAACTTTCGCGGCTTCGTCCTAGCCGCGGAGTTAGAGACCAGTCCGTTTCCCCACAGAGGCCAGCCCCCTCCAGGGGCGCCCCGGCCGCCCGCCACGGCGGAGGCGGACGCCCGGCCACGGCGCCTCCATCCACTCTGCTCGGGGAAAACTCCCCGGCGCCGCGGCTTCCGGCCGCGCCCCATCGTCGCGGCTCGTTTTCCGGGTGGCCGCGACATGCCCCGAGCGAGAAAGGGACCTGCTCCACGCGGAACTGGGCGCTGACCAGGGCTGCCCAACGCCGGCCAATTCTCACGAGCGTTCTGCCCAAATCGATCCCGATTTGGGCAGAACGCTCGTGAGAATTGGCCGGAAAAGGCCCGGCGAACACACTTCGGGCACCACAGGGCCGCAGGGCGGCCCCCCCCGGGGCCCTGTCCGGGACCGCGTGTCGTCGCGTTCCGGCACCGCCAGGAGGAGCTCCGGGAGGCGTGCCGCGGGGAGGCCGACGCCTCCCGCTCCTCAGACTCCGGGGGTCCCCTCCCTGGCGCCGGCAGCTGGGGCCGGGCCAGCCCCGAAAGCCGGGCCCGGGCCCGGGCCTGCTTGCTCAGCCTTCCGTTGCCAGGGGCCTGAGCCTGGGGGCCTCCCCATGGGGAACCCTGAGTCCCGCGCCACGAGTCCCCCGACTGTCCCGGCAACAACGGCACCTTTCGCGGCTTCGTCCTAGCCGCGGAGTGAGAGACCAGTCCGTTGCCCCACAGAGGCCAGCCCCCTCCAGGGGCGCCCCGGCCGCCTGCCACGGCGGAGGCGGACGCCCGGCCACGGCGCATCCATCCACGCTGCTCGGGAAAAACACCCCGGCGCCGTGGCTGCCGGCCGCGCCCCATCGTCGCGGCTCGTTTTCCGGGTGGCCGCGACATGCCCCGAGCGAGAAAGGGCCCTGCTCCACGCGGAACTGGGCGCTGACCAGGGCTGCCCCACGCCGGCCAATTCTCACGAGCGTTCTGCCCAAATCGATCCTGATTTGGGCAGAACGCTCGTGAGAATTGGCCGGAAAACCCCCGGCGAACACACTTCGGGCACCACAGGGCCGCAGGGCGGCCCCCCCCGGGGCCCTGTCCGGGATCGCGTGTCATCGCGTTCCGGCACCGCCAGGAGGAGCTCCGGGAGGCGTGCCGCGGGGAGGCCGACGCCTCCCGCTCCTCAGCCTCCGGGGGTCCCCTCCCTGGCGCCGGCAGCTGGGGCCGGGCCAGCCCCGAAACCCGGGCCCGGGCCCGGGCCTGCTTGCTCAGCCTTCCGTTGCCAGGGGCCTGAGCCTGGGGGCCTCCCCATGGGGAACACTGAGTCCCGCGCCACGAGTCCCCCGACCGTCCCGGCGACAAAGGCACCTTTCGCGGCTTCGTCCTAGCCGCGGAGTGAGAGACCAGTCCGTTTCCCGACAGAGGCCAGCCCCCTCCAGGGGCGCCCCGGCCGCCCGCCACGGCGGAGGCGGACGCCCGGCCACGGCGCCTCCATCCACTCTGCTCGGGGAAAACTCCCCGGCGCCGCAGCTGCCGCCCGCGCCCCATCGTCGCGGCTCGTTTTCCCGGTGGCCGCGACATGCCCCGAGCGAGAAAGGGCCCTGCTCCACGCGGAACTGGGCGCTGACCAGGGCTGCCCAACGCCGGCCAATTCTCACGAGCGTTCTGCCCAAATCGATCCCGAATTGGGCAGAACGCTCGTGAGAATTGGCCGGAAAACCCCCGGCGAACACACTTCGGGAACCACAGGGCCGCAGGGCGGCCCCCCCCGGGGCCCTGTCCGGGATCGCGTGTCGTCGCGTTCCGGCACCGCCAGGAGGAGCTCCTGGAGGCGTGCCGCGGAGCGGCCGACGCCTCCCGCTCCTCAGCCTCCGGGGGTCTCCTCCCTGGCGCCGGCAGCTGGGGCCGGGCCAGCCCCGAAAGCCGGGCCCGGGCCCGGGCCTGCTTGCTCAGCCTTCCGTTGCCAGGGGCCTGAGCCTGGGGGCCTCCCCATGGGGAACACTGAGTCCCGCGCCACGCGTCCCCCGACCGTCCCGGCGACAACGGCAACTTTCGCGGCTTCGTCCTAGCCGCGGAGAGAGAGACCAGTCCATTTCCCCACAGAGGCCAGCCCCCTCCAGGGGCGCCCCGGCCGCCCGCCACGGCGGAGGCGGACGCCCGGCCACGGCGCCTCCATCCACTCTGCTCGGGGAAAACTCCCCGGCGCCGCGGCTGCCGGCCGCGCCCCATCGTCGCGGCTCGTTTTCCGGGTGGCCGCGACATGCCCCGATCGAGAAAGGGCCCTGCTCCACGCGGAACTGGGCGCTGACCAGGGCTGCCCAACGCCGGCCAATTCTCACGAGCGTTCTGCCCAAATCGATCCCGATTTGGGCAGAACGCTCATGAGAACTGGCCGGAAAACGCCCGGCGAAGACACTTCGGGCACCACAGGGCCGCAGGGCGGCCCCCCCCGGGGCCCTCCGGGATCGCGTGTCGTCGCGTTCCGGCACCGCCAGGAGGAGCTCCTGGAGGCGTGCCGCGGAGCGGCCGACGCCTCCCGCTCCTCAGCCTCCGGGGGTCTCCTCCCTGGCGCCGGCAGCTGGGGCCGGGCCAGCCCCGAAAGCCGGGCCCGGGCCCGGGCCTGCTTGCTCAGCCTTCCGTTGCCAGGGGCCTGAGCCTGGGGGCCTCCCCATGGGGAACACTGAGTCCCGCGCCACGCGTCCCCCGACCGTCCCGGCGACAACGGCAACTTTCGCGGCTTCGTCCTAGCCGCGGAGAGAGAGACCAGTCCATTTCCCCACAGAGGCCAGCCCCCTCCAGGGGCGCCCCGGCCGCCCGCCACGGCGGAGGCGGACGCCCGGCCACGGCGCCTCCATCCACTCTGCTCGGGGAAAACTCCCCGGCGCCGCGGCTGCCGGCCGCGCCCCATCGTCGCGGCTCGTTTTCCGGGTGGCCGCGACATGCCCTGATCGAGAAAGGGCCCTGCTCCACGCGGAACTGGGCGCTGACCAGGGCTGCCCAACGCCGGCCAATTCTCACGAGCGTTCTGCCCAAATCGATCCCGATTTGGGCAGAACGCTCGTGAGAACTGGCCGGAAAACGCCCGGCGAAGACACTTCGGGCACCACAGGGCCGCAGGGCGGCCCCCCCCGGGGCCCTGTCCGGGATCGCGTGTCGTCGCGTTCCGGCACCGCCAGGAGGAGCTCCGGGAGGCTTGCCGCGGGGAGGCCGACGCCTCCCGCTCCTCAGCCTCCGGGGGTCCCCTCCCTGGCGCCGGCAGCTGGGGCCGGGCCAGCCCCGAAAGCCGGGCCCGGGCCCGGGCCTGCTTGCTCAGCCTTCCGTTGCCAGGGGCCTGAGCCTGGGGGCCTCCCCATGGGGAACCCTGAGTCCAGCGCCACGAGTCCCCCGACCGTCTCGGCGACAACGGCACCTTTCGCGGCTTCGTCCTAGCCGCGGACTGAGAGACCAGTCCGTTTCCCCACAGAGGCCAGCCCCCTCCAGGGGCGCCCCGGCCGCCCGCCACGGCGGAGGCGGACGCCCGGCCATGGCGACTCCATCCACTCTCCTCGGGGAAAACCCCCCGGCGCCGCGGCTGCCGGCCGCGCCCCATCGTCGCGGCAGGTTTTCCGGGTGGCCGCGACATGCCCCGAGCGAGAAAGGGCCCTGCTCCACGCGGAACTGGGCGCTGACCAGGGCTGCCCCACGCCGGCCAATTCTCACGAGCGTTCTGCCCAAATCGATCCTGATTTGGGCAGAACGCTCGTGAGAATTGGCCGGAAAACGCCCGGCGAACACACTTCGGGCACCACAGGGCCGCAGGGCGGCCCCCCCCGGGGCCCTGTCCGGGATCGCGTGTCATCGCGTTCCGGCACCGCCAGGAGGAGCTCCGGGAGGCGTGCCGCGGGGAGGCCGACGCCTCCCGCTCCTCAGCCTCCGGGGGTCCCCTCCCTGGCTCCGGCAGCTGGGGCCGGGCCAGCCCCGAAAGCCGGGCCCGGGCCCGGGCCTGCTTGCTCAGCCTTCCGTTGCCAGGGGCCTGAGCCTGGGGGCCTCCCCATGGGGAACACTGAGTCCCGCGCCACGAGTCCCCCGACCGTCCCGGCGACAACGGCACCTTTCGCGGCTTCGTCCTAGCCGCGGAGTGAGAGACCAGTCCGTTTCCCCACAGAGGCCAGGCCCCTCCAGGGGCGCCCCGGCCGCCCGCCCCGGCGGAGGCGGACGCCCGGCCACGGCGCCTCCATCCACTCTGCTTGGGGAAAACTCACCGGCGCCGCGGCTGCCGCCCGCGCCCCATTGTCGCGGCTCGTTTTCCGGGTGGCCGCGACATGCCCCGAGCGAGAAAGGGCCCTGCTCCACGCGGAACTGGGCGCTGACCGGGGCTGCCCAATGCTGGCCAATTCTCACGAGCGTTCTGCCCAAATCGATCCCGATTTGGGCAGAACGCTCGTGAGAACTGGCCGGAAAACGCCCGGCGAAGACACTTCGGGCACCACAGGGCCGCAGGGCGGCCCCCCCGGGGCCCTGTCCGGGATCGCGTGTCGTCGCGTTCCGGCACCGCCAGGAGGAGCTCCGGGAGGCTTGCCGCGGGGAGGCCGACGCCTCCCTCTCCTTGGCCTCCGGGGGTCCCCTCCCTGGCGTCGGCAGCTGGGGCCGGGCCAGCCCCGAAAGCCGGGCCCGGGCCCGGGCCTGCTTGCTCAGCCTTCCGTTGCCAGGGGCCTGAGCCTGGGGGCCTCCCCATGGGGAACCCTGAGTCCAGCGCCACGAGTCCCCCGACCGTCTCGGCGACAACGGCACCTTTCGCGGCTTCGTCCTAGCCGCGGACTGAGAGACCAGTCCGTTTCCCCACAGAGGCCAGCCCCCTCCAGGGGCGCCCCGGCCGCCCGCCACGGCGGAGGCGGACGCCCGGCCACGGCGCCTCCATCCACTCTGCTCGGGGAAAACTCCCCGGCGCCGCGGCTGCCGGCCGCGCCCCATCGTCGCGGCTCATTTTCCGGGTGGCCGCGACATGCTCCGAGCGAGAAAGGGCCCTGCTCCACACAGAACTGGGCGCTGAGCAGGGCTGCCCAACGCCGGCCAATTCTCACGAGCGTTCTGCCCAAATCGATCCCGATTTGGGCAGAACGCTCGTGAGAATTGGCCGGAAAAGGCCCGGCGAACACACTTCGGGCACCACAGGGCCGCAGGGCGGCCCCCCCCGGGGCCCTGTCCGGGATTGCGTGTCGTCGCGTTCCGGCACCGCCAGGAGGAGCTCCGGGAGGCTTGCCGCGGGGAGGCCGACGCCTCCCGCTCCTCAGCCGCCGGGGGTCCCCTTCCTGGCGCCGGCAGCTGGGGCCGGGCCAGCCCCGAAAGCCGGGCCCGGGCCCGGGCCTGCTTGCTCAGCCTTCCGTTGCCAGGGGCCTGAGCCTGGGGGCCTCCACATGGGGAACCCTGAGTCCCGCGCCACGAGTCCCCCGACCGTCCTGGCGACAACGGCACCTTTCGCGGCTTCGTCCTAGCCGCGGAGTGAGAGACCAGTCCGTTTCCCCACAGAGGCCAGCCCCCTCCAGGGGCGCCCCGGCCGCCCGCCACGGCGGAGGCGGACGCCCGGCCACGGCGCCTCCATCCACTCTGCTCGGGGAAAACTCCCGGGCGCCGCGGCTGCCGGCCGCGCCCCATCGTCGCGGCTCGTTTTCCGGGTGGCCGCGTCATGCCCCGAGCGAGAAAGGGCCCTGCTCCACGCGGAATTGGGCGCTGACCAGGGCTGCCCAACACCGGCCAATTCTCACGAGCGTTCTGCCCAAATCGATCCCGATTTGGGCAGAACGCTCGTGAGAATTGGCCGGCAAACGCCCGGCGAACACGCTTCGGGCACCACAGGGCCGCCGGGCCGCCCCCCCGGGGCCCTGTCCGGGATCGCGTGTCGTCGCGTTCCGGCACCGCCAGGAGGAGCTCCGGGAGGGGTGCCGCGGGGAGGCCGACGCCTCCCGCTCCTCAGCCTCCGGGGGTCCCATCCCTGGCTCCGGCAGCTGGTGCCGGGCCAGCCCCGAAAGCCGGGCCCGGGCCCGGGCCTGCTTGCTCAGCCTTCCGTTGCCAGGGGCCTGAGCCTGGGGGCCTCCCCATGGGGAACCCTGAGTCCCGCGCCACGAGTCCCCCGACCGTCCCGGCGACAACGGCACCTTTCGCGGCTTCATCCTAGCCGCGGAGTGAGAGACCAGTCCGTTTCCCAACAGAGGCCAGCCCCCTCCAGGGGCGCCCCGGCCGCCCGCCACGGCGGAGGCGGACGCCCGGCCACGGCGCCTCCATCCACTCTGCTCGGGGAAAACTCCCCGGGGCCGCGGCTGCCGGCCGCGCCCCATCGTCGCGGCTCGTTTTCTGGGTGGCCGCGACATGCCCCGAGCGAGAAAGGGCCCTGCTCCACGCGGAACTGGGCGCTGACCAGGGCTGCCCAACGCCGGCCAATTCTCACGAGCGTTCTGCCCAAATCGATCCCGATTTGGGCAGAACGCTCGTGAGAATTGGCCGGAAAATGCCCGGCGAACACACTTCGGGCACCACAGGGCCGCAGGGCGGCCCCCCCGGGGCCCTGTCCGGGATCGCGTGTCGTCGCGTTCCGGCACCGCCGGGAGGACCTCCGGGAGGCGTGCCGCGGGGAGGCCGACGCCTCCCGCTCCTCAGCCTCCGGGGGTCCCCTCCCTGGCGCCGGCATCTGGGGCCGGGCCAGCCCCGAAAGCCGGGCCCGGGCCCGGGCCTGCTTGCTCAGCCTTCCGTTGCCAGGGGCCTGAGCCTGGGGGCCTCCCCATGGCGAACCCTGAGTCCCGCGCCACGAGTCCCCCGACCGTCCCGGCGACAACGGCTCCTTTCGCGGCTTCGTCCTAGCCGCGGAGCGAGAGACCAGTCCGTTTCCACACAGAGGCCAGCCCCCTCCAGGGGCGCCCCGGCCGCCCGCCACGGCGGAGGCGGACGCCCGGCCACGGCGCCTCCATCCACTCTGCTCGGGGAAAACTCCCCGGCGCCGCGGCTGCGGGCCGCGCCCCATCGTCGCGGCTCGTTTTCCGGGTGGCCGCGACATGCCCTGAGCGAGAAAGGGCCCTGCTCCACGCGGAACTGGGCGCTGACCATGGCTGCCCAACGCCGGCCAATTCTCAGGAGCGTTCTGCCCAAATCGATCCCGATTTGGGCAGAACGCTAGTGAGAATTGGCCGGAAAACGCCCGGCGAACACACTTCGGGCACCACAGGGCCGCAGGGCGGCCCCCCCCGGGGCCCTGTCCGGGATCGCGTGTCGTCGCGTTCCGGCACCGCCAGGAGGAGCTCCGGGAGGCTTGCCGCGGGGAGGCCGACGCCTCCCGCTCCTCAGCCTCCGGGGGTCCCCTCCCTGGCGCCGGGAGCTGGGGCCGGGCCAGCCCCGAAAGCCGGACCCGGGCACGGGCCTGCTTGCTCAGCCTTCCGTTGCCAGGGGCCTGAGCCTGGGTCCTCCCCATGGGGAACCCTGAGTCCCGCGCCACGAGTCCCCCGACCGTCCCGGCGACAACGGCACCTTTCGCGGCTTCGTCCTAGCCGCGGAGCGAGAGACCAGTCCGTTTCCCCACAGAGGCCAGCCCCCTCCAGGGGCGCCCCGGCCGCCCGCCACGGCGGAGGCGGACGCCCGGCCACGGCGCCTCCATCCACTCTGCTCGGGGAAAACTCCCCGGCGCCGCGGCTGCCGGCCGCGCCCCACCGTCGCGGCTCGTTTTCCGGGTGGCCGCGACATGCCCCGAGCGAGAAAGGGCCCTGCTCCACGCGGAACTGGGCGCTGACCAGGGCTGCCCAACGCCGGCCAATTCTCAGGAGCGTTCTACCCAAATCGATCCCGATTTGGGCAGAACGCTAGTGAGAATTGGCCGGAAAAGGCCCGGCGAACACACTTCGGGCACCACAGGGCCGCAGGGCGGTCCCCCCCGGGGCCCTGTCCGGGATCGCGTGTCGTCGCGTTCCGGCACCGCCAGGAGGAGCTCCGGGAGGCGTGCCGCGGGGAGGCCGACGCCTCCCGCTCCTCAGCCTCCGGGGGTCCCCTCCCTGGCACCGGGATCTGGGGCCGGGCCAGCCCCTAAAGCCGGGCCCGGGCCCGGGCCTGCTTGCTCAGCCTTCCGTTGCCAGGGGCCTGAGCCTGGGGGCCTCCCCATGGGGAACCCTGAGTCCCGCGCCACGAGTCCCCCGACCGTCCCGGCGACAACGGCACCTTTCGCGGCTTCGTCCTAGCCGCGGAGCGAGAGACCAGTCCGTTTCCCCACAGAGGCCAGCCCCCTCCAGGGGCGCCCCGGCCGCCCGCCACGGCGGAGGCGGACGCCCGGCCACGGCGCCTCCATCCACTCTGCTCGGGGAAAACTCCCCGGCGCCGCGGCTGCCGGCCGCGCCCCATCGTCGCGGCTCGTTTTCCGGGTGGCCGCGACATGCCCCGAGCGAGAAAGGGCCCTGCTCCACGCGGAACTGGGCGCTGACCAGGGCTGCCCAACGCCGGCCAATTCTCACGAGCGTTCTGCCCAAATCGATCCCGATTTGGGCAGAACGCTCGTGAGAATTGGCCGGAAAAGGCCCGGCGAACACACTTCGGGCACCACAGGGCCGCAGGGCGGCCCCCCCCGGGGCCCTGTCCGGGATCGCGTGTCGTCGCGTTCCGGCACCGCCAGGAGGAGCTCCGGGAGGCGTGCCGCGGGGAGGCCGACGCCTCCCGCTCCTCAGCCTCCGGGGGTCCCCTCCCTGGCGCCGGCAGCTGGGGCCGGGCCAGCCCCGAAAGCCGGGCCCGGGCCCGGGCCTGCTTGCTCAGCCTTCCGTTGCCAGGGGCCTGAGCCTGGGGGCCTCCCCATGGGGAACCCTGAGTCCCGCGCCACGAGTCCCCCGACCGTCCCGGCGACAACGGCACCTATCGCGGCTTCGTCCTAGCCGCGGAGTGAGAGACCAGTCCGTTTCCCCACAGAGGCCAGCCCCCTCCAGGGGCGCCCCGGCCGCCCGCCACGGCGGAGGCGGACGCCCGGCCACGGCGCCTCCATCCACTCTGCTCGGGGAAAACTCCCCGGGGCCGCGGCTGCCGGCCGCGCCCCATCGTCGCGGCTCGTTTTCTGGGTGGCCGCGACATGCCCCGAGCGAGAAAGGGCCCTGCTCCACGCGGAACTGGGCGCTGACCAGGGCTGCCCAACGCCGGCCAATTCTCACGAGCGTTCTGCCCAAATCGATCCCGATTTGGGCAGAACGCTCGTGAGAATTGGCCGGAAAATGCCCGGCGAACACACTTCGGGCACCACAGGGCCGCAGGGCGGCCCCCCCGGGGCCCTGTCCGGGATCGCGTGTCGTCGCGTTCCGGCACCGCCGGGAGGACCTCCGGGAGGCGTGCCGCGGGGAGGCCGACGCCTCCCGCTCCTCAGCCTCCGGGGGTCCCCTCCCTGGCGCCGGCATCTGGGGCCGGGCCAGCCCCGAAAGCCGGGCCCGGGCCCGGGCCTGCTTGCTCAGCCTTCCGTTGCCAGGGGCCTGAGCCTGGGGGCCTCCCCATGGCGAACCCTGAGTCCCGCGCCACGAGTCCCCCGACCGTCCCGGCGACAACGGCTCCTTTCGCGGCTTCGTCCTAGCCGCGGAGCGAGAGACCAGTCCGTTTCCCCACAGAGGCCAGCCCCCTCCAGGGGCGCCCCGGCCGCCCGCCACGGCGGAGGCGGACGCCGGGCCACGGCGCCTCCATCCACTCTGCTCGGGGAAAACTCCCCGGCGCCGCGGCTGCGGGCCGCGCCCCATCGTCGCGGCTCGTTTTCCGGGTGGCCGCGACATGCCCTGAGCGAGAAAGGGCCCTGCTCCACGCGGAACTGGGCGCTGACCATGGCTGCCCAACGCCGGCCAATTCTCAGGAGCGTTCTGCCCAAATCGATCCCGATTTGGGCAGAACGCTAGTGAGAATTGGCCGGAAAACGCCCGGCGAACACACTTCGGGCACCACAGGGCCGCAGGGCGGCCCCCCCCGGGGCCCTGTCCGGGATCGCGTGTCGTCGCGTTCCGGCACCGCCAGGAGGAGCTCCGGGAGGCTTGCCGCGGGGAGGCCGACGCCTCCCGCTCCTCAGCCTCCGGGGGTCCCCTCCCTGGCGCCGGGAGCTGGGGCCGGGCCAGCCCCGAAAGCCGGGCCCGGGCCCGGGCCTGCTTGCTCAGCCTTCCGTTGCCAGGGGCCTGAGCCTGGGTCCTCCCCATGGGGAACCCTGAGTCCCGCGCCACGAGTCCCCCGACCGTCCCGGCGACAACGGCACCTTTCGCGGCTTCGTCCTAGCCGCGGAGCGAGAGACCAGTCCGTTTCCCCACAGAGGCCAGCCCCCTCCAGGGGCGCCCCGGCCGCCCGCCACGGCGGAGGCGGACGCCCGGCCACGGCGCCTCCATCCACTCTGCTCGGGGAAAACTCCCCGGCGCCGCGGCTGCCGGCCGCGCCCCACCGTCGCGGCTCGTTTTCCGGGTGGCCGCGACATGCCCCGAGCGAGAAAGGGCCCTGCTCCACGCGGAACTGGGCGCTGACCAGGGTTGCCCAACGCCGGCCAATTCTCAGGAGCGTTCTACCCAAATCGATCCCGATTTGGGCAGAACGCTAGTGAGAATTGGCCGGAAAAGGCCCGGCGAACACACTTCGGGCACCACAGGGCCGCAGGGCGGTCCCCCCCGGGGCCCTGTCCGGGATCGCGTGTCGTCGCGTTCCGGCACCGCCAGGAGGAGCTCCGGGAGGCGTGCCGCGGGGAGGCCGACGCCTCCCGCTCCTCAGCCTCCGGGGGTCCCCTCCCTGGCACCGGGATCTGGGGCCGGGCCAGCCCCTAAAGCCGGGCCCGGGCCCGGGCCTGCTTGCTCAGCCTTCCGTTGCCAGGGGCCTGAGCCTGGGGGCCTCCCCATGGGGAACCCTGAGTCCCGCGCCACGAGTCCCCCGACCGTCCCGGCGACAACGGCACCTTTCGCGGCTTCGTCCTAGCCGCGGAGCGAGAGACCAGTCCGTTTCCCCACAGAGGCCAGCCCCCTCCAGGGGCGCCCCGGCCGCCCGCCACGGCAGAGGCGGGCGCCAGGCCACGGCGCCTCCATCCACTCTGCTCAGGGAAGACTCCCTGGCGCCGCGGCTGCCGGCCGCGCCCCATCGTCGCGGCTCGTTTTCCGGGTGGCCGCGACATGCCCCGAGCGAGAAAGGGCCCTGCTCCACGCGGCACTGGGCGCTGACCAGGGCTGCCCAACGCCGGCCAATTCTCACGAGCGTTCTGCCCAAATCGATCCCGATTTGGGCAAAACGCTCGTGAGAATTGGCCGGAAAATGCCCGGCGAACACACTTCGGGCACCACAGGGCCGCAGGGCCGCCCCCCCGGAGCCCTGTCAGGGATCGCGTGTCGTCGCGTTTCGGCACCGCCGGGAGGAGCTCCGGGAGGCCGGCCCCGGGGTGGCCGACGACTCCCGCTCCTCACCCTCGGGGGTCCCCTACCTGGCGCCGGCCGCCGGGGCCGGGCCAGCCCCGAAAGCCGGGCCCGGGCCCGGGCCTGCTTGCTCAGCCTTCCGTTGCCAGGGGCCTGAGCCTGGGGGCCTCCCCATGGGGAACCCTGAGTCCCGCGCCACGAGTCCCCCGACCGTCCCGGCGACAACGGCACCTTTCGCGGCTTTGTCCTAGCCACGGAGTGAGAGACCAGTCAGTTTCCCCACAGAGGCCAGCCCCCTCCAGGGGCGCCCCGGCCGCACGCCATGGCGGAGGCGGACGCCCGGCCACGGCGCCTCCATCCACTCTGCTCGGGGAAAACTCCCCGGCGCCGCGGCGGCCGGCCGAGCCCCATCGTCGCGGCTCGTTTTCCGTGTGGCCGCGACATGCCCCGAGCGAGAAAGGGCCCTGCTCCATGCGGAACTGGGCGCTGACCAGGGCTGCAGAACGCCGGCCAATTCTCACGAGCGTTCTGCCCAAATCGATCCCGATTTGGGCAGAACGCTCGTGAGAATTGGCCAGAAAACGCCCGGCGAACACACTTCGGGCACCACAGGGGCGCAGGGCCGCCCCCCCGGGGCCCTGTCCGGGATCGCGTGTCGTCGCGTTCCGGCACCGCCGGGAGGAGCTCCGGGAGGCGGGCCCCGGGGCGGCCGACGCCTCCCGCTCCTCAGCCTCCGGGGGTCCCCTCCCTGGCGCCGGCAGCTGGGGCCGGGCCGGCCCAGAAAGCCGGGACCGGGCCCGGGCCTGCTTGCTCAGCCTTCCGTTGCCAGGGGCCTGAGCCTGGGGGCCTCCCCATGGGGAACCCTGCGTCCCGCGCCACGAGTCCCCCGACCGTCCCGGCGATAACGGCACCTTTCGCGGCTTCGTCCTAGCCGCGGAGTCAGAGACCAGTCCGTTTCCCCACAGAGGCCAGCCCCCTCCAGGGGCGCCCCGGCCGCCCGCCACGGCGGAGGCGGCCGCCCGGCCACGGCGCCTCCATGCACTCTGCTCGGGGAAAACTCCCCGGCGCCGCGGCTGCCGGCCGCGCCCCATCGTCGCGGCTCGTTTTCCGGGTGGCCGCGCCATGCCCCGAGCGAAAAAGGGCCCTGCTCCACGCGGCACTTGGCGCTGACCAGGGCTGCCCAACGCCGGCCAATTCTCACGAGCGTACTGCCCAAATCGATCCCGATTTGGGCAGAACGCTCGTGAGAATTGGCCGGAAAACGCCCGGCGAACACACTTCGGGCACCACAGGGCCGCAGGGCCGCTCCCCCGGAGCCCTGTCCGGGATCGCGTGTCGTCGCGTTGCGGCACCGCCAGGAGGAGCTCCGGGAGGCGGGCCCCGGGGAGGCCGACGCCTCCCGCTCCTCACCCTCGGGGGTCCCCTCCCTGGCGCCGGCCGCCGGGGCCGGGCCAGCCCGAAAGCCGGGCCCGGGCCCGGGCCTGCTTGCTCAGCCTTCCGTTGCCAGGGGCCTGAGCCTGGGGGCCTCCCCATGGGGAACCCTGAGTCCCGCGCCACGAGTCCCCCCGACCGTCCCGGCGACAACGGCACCTTTCGCGGCTTCGTCCCAGCCGTGGAGTGAGAGATCACTCCGTTCCCCCACAGAGGCCAGCCCCCTCCACGGGCGCCCCGGCCGCCCGCCACGGCGGAGGCGGACGTCAGGCCACGGCGCCTCCATCCACTCTGCTCGAGGAAAACTCCCCGGCGCCGGGGACGCCGGCTGCGCCCCATCGTCGCGGCTCGTTTTCCGGGTTGCCGCGCCCTGCCCCGAGCGAGAAAGGGCCCTGCTCCACGCGGCACTGGGCGCTGACCAGGGCTGCCCAACGCCGGCCAATTCTCACGAGCGTTCTGCCCAAATCGGGATCGATTTGGGCGGAACGCTCGTGAGAATTGGCCGGAAAACGCCCGGCGAACACACTTCGGGCACCAAAGGGCCGCAAGGCCGCCCCCCCGGGGCCCTGTCCGGGATCGCGTGTCGTCGCGTTCCGGCACCGCCAGGAGGAGCTCCGGGAGGCGGGCCCCGGGGAGGCCGACGCCTCCCGCTCCTCAGCCTCTGGGGGTCCCCTCCCTGGCGCCGGCCGCCGGGGCCGGGCCAGCCCCGAAAGCCGGGCCCGGGCCCTGGCCTGCTTGCTCAGCCTTCCGTTGCCAGGGACCTGAGCCTGGGGGCCTCCGCATGGGGAACCCTGAGTCCCGCGCCACGATTCCCCCCGACAGTCCCGGCGAGAACGGCACCTTTCGCGGCTTCGTCCCAGCCGTGGAGTGAGAGATCACTCCGTTCCCCCACAGAGGCCAGCCCCCTCCACTGGCGCCCCGGCCGCCCGCCACGGCGGAGGCGGACGCCCGGCCACGGCGCCTCCATCCACTCTGCTCGGGGAAAACTCCCCGGCGCCGGGGCCGCCGGCCGCGCCCCATCGTCGCGGCTCCTTTTCCGGGTGGCCGCGACATGCCCCGAGCGAGAAAGGGCCCTGCTCCACGCGGCACTGGGCGCTGACCAGGGCTGCCCAACGCCGGCCAATTCTCACGAGCGTTCTGCCCAAATCCATCCCGATTTGGGCAAAACGCTCGTGAGAATTGGCCGGAAAATGCCCGGCGAACACACTTCGGGCACCACAGGGCCGCAGGGCCGCCCCCCCGGAGCCCTGTCAGGGATCGCGTGTCGTCGCGTTCCGGCACCGCCGGGAGGAGCTCCGGGAGGCCGGCCCCGGGGTGGCCGACGACTCCCGCTCCTCACCCTCGGGGGTCCCCTACCTGGCGCCGGCCGCCGGGGCCGGGCCAGCCCCGAAAGCCGGGCCCGGGCCCGGGCCTGCTTGCTCAGCCTTCCGTTGCCAGGGGCCTGAGCCTGGGGGCCTCCCCATGGGGAACCCTGCGTCCCGCGCCACGAGTCCCCCGACCGTCCCGGCGATAACGGCACCTTTCGCGGCTTCGTCCTAGCCGCGGAGTCAGAGACCAGTCCGTTTCCCCACAGAGGCCAGCCCCCTCCAGGGGCGCCCCGGCCGCCCGCCACGGCGGATGCGGCCGCCCGGCCACGGCGCCTCCATGCACTCTGCTCGGGGAAAACTCCCCGGCGCCGCGGCTGCCGGCCGCGCCCCATCGTCGCGGCTCGTTTTCCGGGTGGCCGCGACATGCCCCGAGCGAGAAAGGGCCCTGCTCCACGCGGAACTGGGCGCTGACCAGGGCTGCCGAACGCCGGCCAATTCTCACGAGCGTTCTGCCCAAATCGATCCCGATTTGGGCAGAACGCTCGTGAGAATTGGCCGGAAAACGCCCGGCGAACACACTTCGGGCACCACAGGGCCGCAGGGCCGCTCCCCCGTAGCCCTGTCCGGGATCGCGTGTCGTCGCGTTCCGGCACCGCCAGGAGGAGCTCCGGGAGGCGGGCCCCGGGGAGGCCGACGCCTCCCGCTCCTCACCCTCGGGGGTCCCCTCCCTGGCGCCGGCCGCCGGGGCCGGGCCAGCCCGAAAGCCGGTCCCGGGCCCGGGCCTGCTTGCTCAGCCTTCCGTTGCCAGGGGCCTGAGCCTGGGGGCCTCCCCATGGGGAACGCTGAGTCCCGCGCCACGAGTCCCCCCGACCGTCCCGGCGACAACGGCTCCTTTCGCGGCTTCGTCCCAGCCGTGGAGTGAGAGATCACTCCGTTCCCCCACAGATGCCAGCCCCCTCCACGGGCGCCCCGGCCGCCCACCACAGCGGAGGCTGATGCCCGGCCACGGCGCCTCCATCCACTCTGCTCGGGGAAAACTCCCCGGCGCCGCGGCTGCCGGCCGCGCCCCATCGTCGCGGCTCGTTTTCCGGGTGGCCGCGACATGCCCCGAGCGAGAAAGGGCCCTGCTCCACGCGGAACTGGGCGCTGACCAGGGCTGCCCAACGCCGGCCAATTCTCACGAGCGTTCTGCCCAAATCGATCCCGATTTGGGCAGAACGCTCGTGAGAATTGGCCGGAAAACGCCCGGCTAACACACTTCGGGCACCACAGGGCCGCAGGGCGGCCCCCCCGGGGCCCTGTCCGGGATCGCGGGTCGTCGCGTTCCGGCACCGCCGGGAGGAGCTCCGGGAGGCGGGCCCCGGGGAGGCCGACGCCTCCCGCTCCTCAGCCTCCGGGGGTCCCCTCCCTGGCGCCGGCAGCTGTGGCCGGGCCGGCTCCGAAAGCAGGGCCCGGGCCCGGGCCTGCTTGCTCAGCCTTCCGTTGCCAGGGGCCTGAGCCTGGGGGCCTACCCATGGGGAACCCTGAGTCCCGCGCCACGAGTCCCCCGACCGTCCCGGCGACAACGGCACCTTTCGCGGCTTCGTCCTAGCCGCGGAGTGAGAGACCAGTCCGTTTCCCCACAGAGGCCAGCCCACTCCAGGGGCGCCCCGGCCGCCCGCCACGGCGGAGGCGGACGCCCGGCCACGGCGCCTCCATGCACTCTGCTCGGGGAAAACTCCCCGGCGCCGCGGCTGCCGGCCGCGCCCCATCGTCGCGGCTCGTTTTCCGGGTGGCCGCGACATGCCCCGAGCGAGAAAGGGCCCTGCTCCACGCGGCACTGGGCGCTGACCAGGGCTGCCCAACGCCGGCCAATTCTCACGAGCGTTCTGCCCAAATCGATCCCGATTTGGGCAAAACGCTCGTGAGAATTGGCCGGAAAATGCCCGGCGAACACACTTCGGGCACCACAGGGCCGCAGGGCCGCCCCCCCGGAGCCCTGTCAGGGATCGCGTGTCGTCGCGTTTCGGCACCGCCGGGAGGAGCTCCGGGAGGCCGGCCCCGGGGTGGCCGACGACTCCCGCTCCTCACCCTCGGGGGTCCCCTACCTGGCGCCGGCCGCCGGGGCCGGGCCAGCCCCGAAAGCCGGGCCCGGGCCCGGGCCTGCTTGCTCAGCCTTCCGTTGCCAGGGGCCTGAGCCTGGGGGCCTCCCCATGGGGAACCCTGAGTCCCGCGCCACGAGTCCCCCGACCGTCCCGGCGACAACGGCACCTTTCGCGGCTTTGTCCTAGCCACGGAGTGAGAGACCAGTCAGTTTCCCCACAGAGGCCAGCCCCCTCCAGGGGCGCCCCGGCCGCACGCCATGGCGGAGGCGGACGCCCGGCCACGGCGCCTCCATCCACTCTGCTCGGGGAAAACTCCCCGGCGCCGCGGCGGCCGGCCGAGCCCCATCGTCGCGGCTCGTTTTCCGTGTGGCCGCGACATGCCCCGAGCGAGAAAGGGCCCTGCTCCATGCGGAACTGGGCGCTGACCAGGGCTGCAGAACGCCGGCCAATTCTCACGAGCGTTCTGCCCAAATCGATCCCGATTTGGGCAGAACGCTCGTGAGAATTGGCCAGAAAACGCCCGGCGAACACACTTCGGGCACCACAGGGGCGCAGGGCCGCCCCCCCGGGGCCCTGTCCGGGATCGCGGGTCGTCGCGTTCCGGCACCGCCGGGAGGAGCTCCGGGAGGCGGGCCCCGGGGCGGCCGACGCCTCCCGCTCCTCAGCCTCCGGGGGTCCCCTCCCTGGCGCCGGCAGCTGGGGCCGGGCCGGCCCAGAAAGCCGGGACCGGGCCCGGGCCTGCTTGCTCAGCCTTCCGTTGCCAGGGGCCTGAGCCTGGGGGCCTCCCCATGGGGAACCCTGCGTCCCGCGCCACGAGTCCCCCGACCGTCCCGGCGATAACGGCACCTTTCGCGGCTTCGTCCTAGCCGCGGAGTCAGAGACCAGTCCGTTTCCCCACAGAGGCCAGCCCCCTCCAGGGGCGCCCCGGCCGCCCGCCACGGCGGAGGCGGCCGCCCGGCCACGGCGCCTCCATGCACTCTGCTCGGGGAAAACTCCCCGGCGCCGCGGCTGCCGGCCGCGCCCCATCGTCGCGGCTCGTTTTCCGGGTGGCCGCGCCATGCCCCGAGCGAGAAAGGGCCCTGCTCCACGCGGCACTGGGCGCTGACCAGGGCTGCCCAACGCCGGCCAATTCTCACGAGCGTTCTGCCCAAATCCATCCCGATTTGGGCAAAACGCTCGTGAGAATTGGCCGGAAAATGCCCGGCGAACACACTTCGGGCACCACAGGGCCGCAGGGCCGCCCCCCCGGAGCCCTGTCAGGGATCGCGTGTCGTCGCGTTCCGGCACCGCCGGGAGGAGCTCCGGGAGGCCGGCCCCGGGGTGGCCGACGACTCCCGCTCCTCACCCTCGGGGGTCCCCTACCTGGCGCCGGCCGCCGGGGCCGGGCCAGCCCCGAAAGCCGGGCCCGGGCCCGGGCCTGCTTGCTCAGCCTTCCGTTGCCAGGGGCCTGAGCCTGGGGGCCTCCCCATGGGGAACCCTGAGTCCCGCGCCACGAGTCCCCCGACCGTCCCGGCGACAACGGCACCTTTCGCGGCTTTGTCCTAGCCACGGAGTGAGAGACCAGTCCGTTTCCCCACAGAGGCCAGCCCCCTCCAGGGGCGCCCCGGCCGCCCGCCATGGCGGAGGCGGACGCCCGGCCACGGCGCCTCCATCCACTCTGCTCGGGGAAAACTCCCCGGCGCCGCGGCGGCCGGCCGAGCCCCATCGTCGCGGCTCGTTTTCCGTGTGGCCGCGACATGCCCCGAGCGAGAAAGGGCCCTGCTCCATGCGGAACTGGGCGCTGACCAGGGCTGCCCAACGCCGGCCAATTCTCACGAGCGTTCTGCCCAAATCGATCCCGATTTGGGCAGAACGCTCGTGAGAATTGGCCGGAAAACGCCCGGCGAACACACATCGGGCACCACAGGGGCGCAGGGCTGCCCCCCCGGGGCCCTGTCCGGGATCGCGGGTCGTCGCGTTCCGGCACCGCCGGGAGGAGCTCCGGGAGGCGGGCCCCGGTGCGGCCGACGCCTCCCGCTCCTCAGCCTCCGGGGGTCCCCTCCCTGGCGCCGGCAGCTGGGGCCGGGCCGGCCCAGAAAGCCGGGACCGGGCCCGGGCCTGCTTGCTCAGCCTTCCGTTGCCAGGGGCCTGAGCCTGGGGGCCTCCCCATGGGGAACCCTGCGTCCCGCGCCACGAGTCCCCCGACCGTCCCGGCGATAACGGCACCTTTCGCGGCTTCGTCCTAGCCGCGGAGTCAGAGACCAGTCCGTTTCCCCACAGAGGCCAGCCCCCTCCAGGGGCGCCCCGGCCGCCCGCCACGGCGGATGCGGCCGCCCGGCCACGGCGCCTCCATGCACTCTGCTCGGGGAAAACTCCCCGGCGCCGCGGCTGCCGGCCGCGCCCCATCGTAGCGGCTCGTTTTCCGGGTGGCCGCGCCATGCCCCGAGCGAAAAAGGGCCCTGCTCCACGCGACACTTGGCGCTGACCAGGGCTGCCCAACGCCGGCCAATTCTCACGAGCGTTCTGCCCAAATCGATCCCGATTTGGGCAGAACGCTCGTGAGAATTGGCCGGAAAACGCCCGGCGAACACACTTCGGGCACCACAGGGCCGCAGGGCCGCTCCCCCGTAGCCCTGTCCGGGATCGCGTGTCGTCGCGTTCCGGCACCGCCAGGAGGAGCTCCGGGAGGCGGGCCCCGGGGAGGCCGACGCCTCCCGCTCCTCACCCTCGGGGGTCCCCTCCCTGGCGCCGGCCGCCGGGGCCGGGCCAGCCCGAAAGCCGGGCCCGGGCCCGGGCCTGCTTGCTCAGCCTTCCGTTGCCAGGGGCCTGAGCCTGGGGGCCTCCCCATGGGGAACGCTGAGTCCCGCGCCACGAGTCCCCCCGACCGTCCCGGCGACAACGGCTCCTTTCGCGGCTTCGTCCCAGCCGTGGAGTGAGAGATCACTCCGTTCCCCCACAGATGCCAGCCCCCTCCACGGGCGCCCCGGCCGCCCACCACAGCGGAGGCTGATGCCCGGCCACGGCGCCTCCATCCACTCTGCTCGGGGAAAACTCCCCGGCGCCGCGGCTGCCGGCCGCGCCCCATCGTCGCGGCTCGTTTTCCGGGTGGCCGCGACATGCCCCGAGCGAGAAAGGGCCCTGCTCCACGCGGAACTGGGCGCTGACCAGGGCTGCCCAACGCCGGCCAATTCTCACGAGCGTTCTGCCCAAATCGATCCCGATTTGGGCAGAACGCTCGTGAGAATTGGCCGGAAAACGCCCGGCTAACACACTTCGGGCACCACAGGGCCGCAGGGCGGCCCCCCCGGGGCCCTGTCCGGGATCGCGGGTCGTCGCGTTCCGGCACCGCCGGGAGGAGCTCCGGGAGGCGGGCCCCGGGGAGGCCGACGCCTCCCGCTCCTCAGCCTCCGGGGGTCCCCTCCCTGGCGCCGGCAGCTGGGGCCGGGCCGGCTCCGAAAGCCGGGCCCGGGCCCGGGCCTGCTTGCTCAGCCTTCCGTTGCCAGGGGCCTGAGCCTGGGGGCCTACCCATGGGGAACCCTGAGTCCCGCGCCACGAGTCCCCCGACCGTCCCGGCGACAACGGCACCTTTCGCGGCTTCGTCCTAGCCGCGGAGTGAGAGACCAGTCCGTTTCCCCACAGAGGCCAGCCCACTCCAGGGGCGCCCCGGCCGCCCGCCACGGCGGAGGCGGACGCCCGGCCACGGCGCCTCCATGCACTCTGCTCGGGGAAAACTCCCCGGCGCCGCGGCTGCCGGTTGCGCCCCATCGTCGCGGGTCGTTTTCCAGGTGGCCGCGACATGCCCCTAGCGTGAAAGGGCCCTGCTCCACGTGGAACTGGGCGCTGACCAGGGCTGCCCAACGCCGGCCAATTCTCACGAGCGTTCTGCCCAAATCGATCCCGATTTGGGCAGAACGCTCGTGAGAATTGGCCGGAAAACGCCCGGCGAACACACTTCGGGCACCACAGGGCCGCAGGGCCGCTCCCCCGTAGCCCTGTCCGGGATCGCGTGTCGTCGCGTTCCGGCACCGCCAGGAGGAGCTCCGGGAGGCGGGCCCCGGGGAGGCCGACGCCTCCCGCTCCTCACCCTCGGGGGTCCCCTCCCTGGCGCCGGCCGCCGGGGCCGGGCCAGCCCGAAAGCCGGTCCCGGGCCCGGGCCTGCTTGCTCAGCCTTCCGTTGCCAGGGGCCTGAGCCTGGGGGCCTCCCCATGGGGAACGCTGAGTCCCGCGCCACGAGTCCCCCCGACCGTCCCGGCGACAACGGCTCCTTTCGCGGCTTCGTCCCAGCCGTGGAGTGAGAGATCACTCCGTTCCCCCACAGATGCCAGCCCCCTCCACGGGCGCCCCGGCCGCCCACCACAGCGGAGGCTGATGCCCGGCCACGGCGCCTCCATCCACTCTGCTCGGGGAAAACTCCCCGGCGCCGCGGCTGCCGGCCGCGCCCCATCGTCGCGGCTCGTTTTCCGGGTGGCCGCGACATGCCCCGAGCGAGAAAGGGCCCTGCTCCACGCGGAACTGGGCGCTGACCAGGGCTGCCCAACGCCGGCCAATTCTCACGAGCGTTCTGCCCAAATCGATCCCGATTTGGGCAGAACGCTCGTGAGAATTGGCCGGAAAACGCCCGGCTAACACACTTCGGGCACCACAGGGCCGCAGGGCGGCCCCCCCGGGGCCCTGTCCGGGATCGCGGGTCGTCGCGTTCCGGCACCGCCGGGAGGAGCTCCGGGAGGCGGGCCCCGGGGAGGCCGACGCCTCCCGCTCCTCAGCCTCCGGGGGTCCCCTCCCTGGCGCCGGCAGCTGGGGCCGGGCCGGCTCCGAAAGCCGGGCCCGGGCCCGGGCCTGCTTGCTCAGCCTTCCGTTGCCAGGGGCCTGAGCCTGGGGGCCTACCCATGGGGAACCCTGAGTCCCGCGCCACGAGTCCCCCGACCGTCCCGGCGACAACGGCACCTTTCGCGGCTTCGTCCTAGCCGCGGAGTGAGAGACCAGTCCGTTTCCCCACAGAGGCCAGCCCACTCCAGGGGCGCCCCGGCCGCCCGCCACGGCGGAGGCGGACGCCCGGCCACGGCGCCTCCATGCACTCTGCTCGGGGAAAACTCCCCGGCGCCGCAGCTGCCGGTTGCTCCCCATCGTCGCGGGTCGTTTTCCAGGTGGCCGCGACATGCCCCTAGCGTGAAAGGGCCCTGCTCCACGTGGAACTGGGCGCTGACCAGGGCTGCCCAACGCCGGCCAATTCTCACGAGCGTTCTGCCCAAATCGATCCCGATTTGGGCAGAACGCTCGTGAGAATTGGCCGGAAAACGCCCGGCGAACACACTTCGGGCACCACAGGGCCGCAGGGCCGCCGCCCCGGGGCCCTGTCCGGGATCGCGGGTCGTCGCGTTCCGGCACCGCCGGGAGGAGCTCCGGGAGGCGGGCCCCGGGGTGGCCGACGCCTCCCGCTCCTCACCCTCGGGGGTCCCCTCCCTGGCGCCGGCCGCCGGGGCCGGGCCAGCCCGAAAGCCGGGCCCGGGCCCGGGCCTGCTTGCTCAGCCTTCCGTTGCCAGGGGCCTGAGCCTGGGGGCCTCCCCATGGGGAACCCTGAGTCCCGCGCCACGAGTCCCCCCGACCGTCCCGGCGACAACGGCACCTTTCGCGGCTTCGTCCCAGCCGTGGAGTGAGAGATCACTCCGTTCCCCCACAGAGGCCAGCCCCCTCCACGGGCGCCCCGGCCGCCCGCCACGGCGGAGGCGGACGTCAGGCCACGGCGCCTCCATCCACTCTGCTCGAGGAAAACTCCCCGGCGCCGGGGACGCCGGCTGCGCCCCATCGTCGCGGCTCGTTTTCCGGGTGGCCGCGCCCTGCCCCGAGCGAGAAAGGGCCCTGCTCCACGCGGCACTGGGCGCTGACCAGGGCTGCCCAACGCCGGCCAATTCTCACGAGCGTTCTGCCCAAATCGGGATCGATTTGGGCGGAACGCTCGTGAGAATTGGCCGGAAAATGCCCGGCGAACACACTTCGGGCACCAAAGGGCCGCAAGGCCGCCCCCCCGGGGCCCTGTCCGGGATCGCATGTCGTCGCGTTCCGGCACCGCCAGGAGGAGCTCCGGGAGGCGGGCCCCGGGGAGGCCGACGCCTCCCGCTCCTCAGCCTCTGGGGGTCCCCTCCCTGGCGCCGGCCGCCGGGGCCGGGCCAGCCCCGAAAGCCGGGCCCGGGCCCTGGCCTGCTTGCTCAGCCTTCCGTTGCCAGGGACCTGAGCCTGGGGGCCTCCGCATGGGGAACCCTGAGTCCCGCGCCACGATTCCCCCCGACAGTCCCGGCGAGAACGGCACCTTTCGCGGCTTCGTCCCAGCCGTGGAGTGAGAGATCACTCCGTTCCCCCACAGAGGCCAGCCCCCTCCACTGGCGCCCCGGCCGCCCGCCACGGCGGAGGCGGACGCCCGGCCACGGCGCCTCCATCCACTCTGCTCGGGGAAAACTCCCCGGCGCCGGGGCCGCCGGCCGCGCCCCATCGTCGCGGCTCCTTTTCCGGGTGGCCGCGACATGCCCCGAGCGAGAAAGGGCCCTGCTCCACGCGGCACTGGGCGCTGACCAGGGCTGCCCAACGCCGGCCAATTCTCACGAGCGTTCTGCCCAAATCGATCCCGATTTGGGCAAAACGCTCGTGAGAATTGGCCGGAAAATGCCCGGCGAACACACTTCGGGCACCACAGGGCCGCAGGGCCGCCCCCCCGGAGCCCTGTCAGGGATCGCGTGTCGTCGCGTTCCGGCACCGCCGGGAGGAGCTCCGGGAGGCCGGCCCCAGGGTGGCCGACGACTCCCGCTCCTCACCCTCGGGGGTCCCCTACCTGGCGCCGGCCGCCGGGGCCGGGCCAGCCCCGAAAGCCGGGCCCGGGCCCGGGCCTGCTTGCTCAGCCTTCCGTTGCCAGGGGCCTGAGCCTGGGGGCCTCCCCATGGGGAACCCTGAGTCCCGCGCCACGAGTCCCCCGACCGTCCCGGCGACAACGGCACCTTTCGCGGCTTTGTCCTAGCCACGGAGTGAGAGACCAGTCCGTTTCCCCACAGAGGCCAGCCCCCTCCAGGGGCGCCCCGGCCGCCCGCCATGGCGGAGGCGGACGCCCGGCCACGGCGCCTCCATCCACTCTGCTCGGGGAAAACTCCCCGGCGCCGCGGCGGCCGGCCGAGCCCCATCGTCGCGGCTCGTTTTCCGTGTGGCCGCGACATGCCCCGAGCGAGAAAGGGCCCTGCTCCATGCGGAACTGGGCGCTGACCAGGGCTGCCCAACGCCGGCCAATTCTCACGAGCGTTCTGCCCAAATCGATCCCGATTTGGGCAGAACGCTCGTGAGAATTGGCCGGAAAACGCCCGGCGAACACACTTCGGGCACCACAGGGGCGCAGGGCTGCCCCCCCGGGGCCCTGTCCGGGATCGCGGGTCGTCGCGTTCCGGCACCGCCGGGAGGAGCTCCGGGAGGCGGGCCCCGGGGCGGCCGACGCCTCCCGCTCCTCAGCCTCCGGGGGTCCCCTCCCTGGCGCCGGCAGCTGGGGCCGGGCCGGCCCAGAAAGCCGGGACCGGGCCCGGGCCTGCTTGCTCAGCCTTCCGTTGCCAGGGGCCTGAGCCTGGGGGCCTCCCCATGGGGAACCCTGCGTCCCGCGCCACGAGTCCCCCGACCGTCCCGGCGATAACGGCACCTTTCGCGGCTTCGTCCTAGCCGCGGAGTCAGAGACCAGTCCGTTTCCCCACAGAGGCCAGCCCCCTCCAGGGGCGCCCCGGCCGCCCGCCACGGCGGATGCGGCCGCCCGGCCACGGCGCCTCCATGCACTCTGCTCGGGGAAAACTCCCCGGCGCCGCGGCTGCCGGCCGCGCCCCATCGTAGCGGCTCGTTTTCCGGGTGGCCGCGCCATGCCCCGAGCGAAAAAGGGCCCTGCTCCACGCGACACTTGGCGCTGACCAGGGCTGCCCAACGCCGGCCAATTCTCACGAGCGTTCTGCCCAAATCGATCCCGATTTGGGCAGAACGCTCGTGAGAATTGGCCGGAAAACGCCCGGCGAACACACTTCGGGCACCACAGGGCCGCAGGGCCGCTCCCCCGTAGCCCTGTCCGGGATCGCGTGTCGTCGCGTTCCGGCACCGCCAGGAGGAGCTCCGGGAGGCGGGCCCCGGGGAGGCCGACGCCTCCCGCTCCTCACCCTCGGGGGTCCCCTCCCTGGCGCCGGCCGCCGGGGCCGGGCCAGCCCGAAAGCCGGGCCCGGGCCCGGGCCTGCTTGCTCAGCCTTCCGTTGCCAGGGGCCTGAGCCTGGGGGCCTCCCCATGGGGAACGCTGAGTCCCGCGCCACGAGTCCCCCCGACCGTCCCGGCGACAACGGCTCCTTTCGCGGCTTCGTCCCAGCCGTGGAGTGAGAGATCACTCCGTTCCCCCACAGATGCCAGCCCCCTCCACGGGCGCCCCGGCCGCCCACCACAGCGGAGGCTGATGCCCGGCCACGGCGCCTCCATCCACTCTGCTCGGGGAAAACTCCCCGGCGCCGCGGCTGCCGGCCGCGCCCCATCGTCGCGGCTCGTTTTCCGGGTGGCCGCGACATGCCCCGAGCGAGAAAGGGCCCTGCTCCACGCGGAACTGGGCGCTGACCAGGGCTGCCCAACGCCGGCCAATTCTCACGAGCGTTCTGCCCAAATCGATCCCGATTTGGGCAGAACGCTCGTGAGAATTGGCCGGAAAACGCCCGGCTAACACACTTCGGGCACCACAGGGCCGCAGGGCGGCCCCCCCGGGGCCCTGTCCGGGATCGCGGGTCGTCGCGTTCCGGCACCGCCGGGAGGAGCTCCGGGAGGCGGGCCCCGGGGAGGCCGACGCCTCCCGCTCCTCAGCCTCCGGGGGTCCCCTCCCTGGCGCCGGCAGCTGTGGCCGGGCCGGCTCCGAAAGCCGGGCCCGGGCCCGGGCCTGCTTGCTCAGCCTTCCGTTGCCAGGGGCCTGAGCCTGGGGGCCTACCCATGGGGAACCCTGAGTCCCGCGCCACGAGTCCCCCGACCGTCCCGGCGACAACGGCACCTTTCGCGGCTTCGTCCTAGCCGCGGAGTGAGAGACCAGTCCGTTTCCCCACAGAGGCCAGCCCACTCCAGGGGCGCCCCGGCCGCCCGCCACGGCGGAGGCGGACGCCCGGCCACGGCGCCTCCATGCACTCTGCTCGGGGAAAACTCCCCGGCGCCGCGGCTGCCGGTTGCGCCCCATCGTCGCGGGTCGTTTTCCAGGTGGCCGCGACATGCCCCTAGCGTGAAAGGGCCCTGCTCCACGTGGAACTGGGCGCTGACCAGGGCTGCCCAACGCCGGCCAATTCTCACGAGCGTTCTGCCCAAATCGATCCCGATTTGGGCAGAACGCTCGTGAGAATTGGCCGGAAAACACCCGGCGAACACACTTCGGGCACCACAGGGCCGCAGGGCCGCTCCCCCGTAGCCCTGTCCGGGATCGCGTGTCGTCGCGTTCCGGCACCGCCAGGAGGAGCTCCGGGAGGCGGGCCCCGGGGAGGCCGACGCCTCCCGCTCCTCACCCTCGGGGGTCCCCTCCCTGGCGCCGGCCGCCGGGGCCGGGCCAGCCCGAAAGCCGGGCCCGGGCCCGGGCCTGCTTGCTCAGCCTTCCGTTGCCAGGGGCCTGAGCCTGGGGGCCTCCCCATGGGGAACGCTGAGTCCCGCGCCACGAGTCCCCCCGACCGTCCCGGCGACAACGGCTCCTTTCGCGGCTTCGTCCCAGCCGTGGAGTGAGAGATCACTCCGTTCCCCCACAGATGCCAGCCCCCTCCACGGGCGCCCCGGCCGCCCACCACAGCGGAGGCTGATGCCCGGCCACGGCGCCTCCATCCACTCTGCTCGGGGAAAACTCCCCGGCGCCGCGGCTGCCGGCCGCGCCCCATCGTCGCGGCTCGTTTTCCGGGTGGCCGCGACATGCCCCGAGCGAGAAAGGGCCCTGCTCCACGCGGAACTGGGCGCTGACCAGGGCTGCCCAACGCCGGCCAATTCTCACGAGCGTTCTGCCCAAATCGATCCCGATTTGGGCAGAACGCTCGTGAGAATTGGCCGGAAAACGCCCGGCTAACACACTTCGGGCACCACAGGGCCGCAGGGCGGCCCCCCCGGGGCCCTGTCCGGGATCGCGGGTCGTCGCGTTCCGGCACCGCCGGGAGGAGCTCCGGGAGGCGGGCCCCGGGGAGGCCGACGCCTCCCGCTCCTCAGCCTCCGGGGGTCCCCTCCCTGGCGCCGGCAGCTGGGGCCGGGCCGGCTCCGAAAGCCGGGCCCGGGCCCGGGCCTGCTTGCTCAGCCTTCCGTTGCCAGGGGCCTGAGCCTGGGGGCCTACCCATGGGGAACCCTGAGTCCCGCGCCACGAGTCCCCCGACCGTCCCGGCGACAACGGCACCTTTCGCGGCTTCGTCCTAGCCGCGGAGTGAGAGACCAGTCCGTTTCCCCACAGAGGCCAGCCCACTCCAGGGGCGCCCCGGCCGCCCGCCACGGCGGAGGCGGACGCCCGGCCACGGCGCCTCCATGCACTCTGCTCGGGGAAAACTCCCCGGCGCCGCAGCTGCCGGTTGCTCCCCATCGTCGCGGGTCGTTTTCCAGGTGGCCGCGACATGCCCCTAGCGTGAAAGGGCCCTGCTCCACGTGGAACTGGGCGCTGACCAGGGCTGCCCAACGCCGGCCAATTCTCACGAGCGTTCTGCCCAAATCGATCCCGATTTGGGCAGAACGCTCGTGAGAATTGGCCGGAAAACGCCCGGCGAACACACTTCGGGCACCACAGGGCCGCAGGGCCGCCGCCCCGGGGCCCTGTCCGGGATCGCGGGTCGTCGCGTTCCGGCACCGCCGGGAGGAGCTCCGGGAGGCGGGCCCCGGGGTGGCCGACGCCTCCCGCTCCTCAGCCTCCGGGGGTCCCCTCCCTGGCGCCGGCAACTGGGGCCGGGCCGGCCCCGAAAAACGGGCCCGGGCCCGGGCCTGCTTGCTCAGCCTTCCGTTGCCAGGGGCCTGAGCCTGGGGGCCTCCCCATGGGGAACCCTGAGTCCCGCGCCACGAGTCCCCCGACCGTCCCGGCGACAACGGCACCTTTCGCGGCTTCGTCCTAGCCGCGGAGTGAGAGACCAGTCCGTTTCCCCACAGAGGCCAGCCCCCTCCAGGGGCGCCCAGGCCGCCCGCCACGGTGGAGGCGGACGCCCGGCCACGGCGCCTCCATCCACTCTGCTCGGGGAAAACTCCCCGGCGCCGCGGCTGCCGGCCGCGCCCCATCGTCGCGGCTCGTTTTCCGGGTGGCCACGACATGCCCCGAGCGAGAAAGGGCCCTGCTCCACGCGGAACTGGGCGCTGACCAGGGCTGCCCAACGCCGGCCAATTCTCACGAGCGTACTGCCCAAATCGATCCCGATTTGGGCAGAACGCTCGTGAGAATTGGCCGGAAAACGCCCGGCGAACACACTTCGGGCACCACAGGGCCGCAGGGCCGCTCCCCCGGAGCCCTGTCCGGGATCGCGTGTCGTCGCGTTCCGGCACCGCCAGGAGGAGCTCCGGGAGGCGGGCCCCGGGGAGGCCGACGCCTCCCGCTCCTCACCCTCGGGGGTCCCCTCCCTGGCGCCGGCCGCCGGGGCCGGGCCAGCCCGAAAGCCGGGCCCGGGCCCGGGCCTGCTTGCTCAGCCTTCCGTTGCCAGGGGCCTGAGCCTGGGGGCCTCCCCATGGGGAACCCTGAGTCCCGCGCCACGAGTCCCCCCGACCGTCCCGGCGACAACGGCACCTTTCGCGGCTTCGTCCCAGCCGTGGAGTGAGAGATCACTCCGTTCCCCCACAGAGGCCAGCCCCCTCCACGGGCGCCCCGGCCGCCCGCCACGGCGGAGGCGGACGTCAGGCCACGGCGCCTCCAACCACTCTGCTCGAGGAAAACTCCCCGGCGCCGGGGACGCCGGCTGCGCCCCATCGTCGCGGCTCGTTTTCCGGGTGGCCGCGCCCTGCCCCGAGCGAGAAAGGGCCCTGCTCCACGCGGCACTGGGCGCTGACCAGGGCTGCCCAACGCCGGCCAATTCTCACGAGCGTTCTGCCCAAATCGGGATCGATTTGGGCGGAACGCTCGTGAGAATTGGCCGGAAAACGCCCGGCGAACACACTTCGGGCACCAAAGGGCCGCAAGGCCGCCCCCCCGGGGCCCTGTCCGGGATCGCGTGTCGTCGCGTTCCGGCACCGCCAGGAGGAGCTCCGGGAGGCGGGCCCCGGGGAGGCCGACACCTCCCGCTCCTCAGCCTCTGGGGGTCCCCTCCCTGGCGCCGGCCGCCGGGGCCGGGCCAGCCCCGAAAGCCGGGCCCGGGCCCTGGCCTGCTTGCTCAGCCTTCCGTTGCCAGGGACCTGAGCCTGGGGGCCTCCGCATGGGGAACCCTGAGTCCCGCGCCACGATTCCCCCCGACAGTCCCGGCGAGAACGGCACCTTTCGCGGCTTCGTCCCAGCCGTGGAGTGAGAGATCACTCCGTTCCCCCACAGAGGCCAGCCCCCTCCACTGGCGCCCCGGCCGCCCGCCACGGCGGAGGCGGACGCCCGGCCACGGCGCCTCCATCCACTCTGCTCGGGGAAAACTCCCCGGCGCCGGGGCCGCCGGCCGCGCCCCATCATCGCGGCTCCTTTTCCGGGTGGCCGCGACATGCCCCGAGCGAGAAAGGGCCCTGCTCCACGCGGCACTGGGCGCTGACCAGGGCTGCCCAACGCCGGCCAATTCTCACGAGCGTTCTGCCCAAATCGATCCCGATTTGGGCAAAACGCTCGTGAGAATTGGCCGGAAAATGCCCGGCGAACACACTTCGGGCACCACAGGGCCGCAGGGCCGCCCCCCCGGAGCCCTGTCAGGGATCGCGTGTCGTCGCGTTCCGGCACCGCCGGGAGGAGCTCCGGGAGGCCGGCCCCGGGGTGGCCGACGACTCCCGCTCCTCACCCTCGGGGGTCCCCTACCTGGCGCCGGCCGCCGGGGCCGGGCCAGCCCCGAAAGCCGGGCCCGGGCCCGGGCCTGCTTGCTCAGCCTTCCGTTGCCAGGGGCCTGAGCCTGGGGGCCTCCCCATGGGGAACCCTGAGTCCCGCGCCACGAGTCCCCCGACCGTCCCGGCGACAACGGCACCTTTCGCGGCTTTGTCCTAGCCACGGAGTGAGAGACCAGTCCGTTTCCCCACAGAGGCCAGCCCCCTCCAGGGGCGCCCCGGCCGCCCGCCATGGCGGAGGCGGACGCCCGGCCACGGCGCCTCCATCCACTCTGCTCGGGGAAAACTCCCCGGCGCCGCGGCGGCCGGCCGAGCCCCATCGTCGCGGCTCGTTTTCCGTGTGGCCGCGACATGCCCCGAGCGAGAAAGGGCCCTGCTCCATGCGGAACTGGGCGCTGACCAGGGCTGCCCAACGCCGGCCAATTCTCACGAGCGTTCTGCCCAAATCGATCCCGATTTGGGCAGAACGCTCGTGAGAATTGGCCGGAAAACGCCCGGCGAACACACTTCGGGCACCACAGGGGCGCAGGGCTGCCCCCCCGGGGCCCTGTCCGGGATCGCGGGTCGTCGCGTTCCGGCACCGCCGGGAGGAGCTCCGGGAGGCGGGCCCCGGGGCGGCCGACGCCTCCCGCTCCTCAGCCTCCGGGGGTCCCCTCCCTGGCGCCGGCAGCTGGGGCCGGGCCGGCCCAGAAAGCCGGGACCGGGCCCGGGCCTGCTTGCTCAGCCTTCCGTTGCCAGGGGCCTGAGCCTGGGGGCCTCCCCATGGGGAACCCTGCGTCCCGCGCCACGAGTCCCCCGACCGTCCCGGCGATAACGGCACCTTTCGCGGCTTCGTCCTAGCCGCGGAGTCAGAGACCAGTCCGTTTCCCCACAGAGGCCAGCCCCCTCCAGGGGCGCCCCGGCCGCCCGCCACGGCGGATGCGGCCGCCCGGCCACGGCGCCTCCATGCACTCTGCTCGGGGAAAACTCCCCGGCGCCGCGGCTGCCGGCCGCGCCCCATCGTAGCGGCTCGTTTTCCGGGTGGCCGCGCCATGCCCCGAGCGAAAAAGGGCCCTGCTCCACGCGACACTTGGCGCTGACCAGGGCTGCCCAACGCCGGCCAATTCTCACGAGCGTTCTGCCCAAATCGATCCCGATTTGGGCAGAACGCTCGTGAGAATTGGCCGGAAAACGCCCGGCGAACACACTTCGGGCACCACAGGGCCGCAGGGCCGCTCCCCCGTAGCCCTGTCCGGGATCGCGTGTCGTCGCGTTCCGGCACCGCCAGGAGGAGCTCCGGGAGGCGGGCCCCGGGGAGGCCGACGCCTCCCGCTCCTCACCCTCGGGGGTCCCCTCCCTGGCGCCGGCCGCCGGGGCCGGGCCAGCCCGAAAGCCGGGCCCGGGCCCGGGCCTGCTTGCTCAGCCTTCCGTTGCCAGGGGCCTGAGCCTGGGGGCCTCCCCATGGGGAACGCTGAGTCCCGCGCCACGAGTCCCCCCGACCGTCCCGGCGACAACGGCTCCTTTCGCGGCTTCGTCCCAGCCGTGGAGTGAGAGATCACTCCGTTCCCCCACAGATGCCAGCCCCCTCCACGGGCGCCCCGGCCGCCCACCACAGCGGAGGCTGATGCCCGGCCACGGCGCCTCCATCCACTCTGCTCGGGGAAAACTCCCCGGCGCCGCGGCTGCCGGCCGCGCCCCATCGTCGCGGCTCGTTTTCCGGGTGGCCGCGACATGCCCCGAGCGAGAAAGGGCCCTGCTCCACGCGGAACTGGGCGCTGACCAGGGCTGCCCAACGCCGGCCAATTCTCACGAGCGTTCTGCCCAAATCGATCCCGATTTGGGCAGAACGCTCGTGAGAATTGGCCGGAAAACGCCCGGCTAACACACTTCGGGCACCACAGGGCCGCAGGGCGGCCCCCCCGGGGCCCTGTCCGGGATCGCGGGTCGTCGCGTTCCGGCACCGCCGGGAGGAGCTCCGGGAGGCGGGCCCCGGGGAGGCCGACGCCTCCCGCTCCTCAGCCTCCGGGGGTCCCCTCCCTGGCGCCGGCAGCTGGGGCCGGGCCGGCTCCGAAAGCCGGGCCCGGGCCCGGGCCTGCTTGCTCAGCCTTCCGTTGCCAGGGGCCTGAGCCTGGGGGCCTACCCATGGGGAACCCTGAGTCCCGCGCCACGAGTCCCCCGACCGTCCCGGCGACAACGGCACCTTTCGCGGCTTCGTCCTAGCCGCGGAGTGAGAGACCAGTCCGTTTCCCCACAGAGGCCAGCCCACTCCAGGGGCGCCCCGGCCGCCCGCCACGGCGGAGGCGGACGCCCGGCCACGGCGCCTCCATGCACTCTGCTCGGGGAAAACTCCCCGGCGCCGCGGCTGCCGGTTGCGCCCCATCGTCGCGGGTCGTTTTCCAGGTGGCCGCGACATGCCCCTAGCGTGAAAGGGCCCTGCTCCACGTGGAACTGGGCGCTGACCAGGGCTGCCCAACGCCGGCCAATTCTCACGAGCGTTCTGCCCAAATCGATCCCGATTTGGGCAGAACGCTCGTGAGAATTGGCCGGAAAACGCCCGGCGAACACACTTCGGGCACCACAGGGCCGCAGGGCCGCCGCCCCGGGGCCCTGTCCGGGATCGCGGGTCGTCGCGTTCCGGCACCGCCGGGAGGAGCTCCGGGAGGCGGGCCCCGGGGTGGCCGACGCCTCCCGCTCCTCAGCCTCCGGGGGTCCCCTCCCTGGCGCCGGCAGCTGGGGCCGGGCCGGCCCCGAAAAACGGGCCCGGGCCCGGGCCTGCTTGCTCAGCCTTCCGTTGCCAGGGGCCTGAGCCTGGGGGCCTCCCCATGGGGAACCCTGAGTCCCGCGCCACGAGTCCCCCGACCGTCCCGGCGACAACGGCACCTTTCGCGGCTTCGTCCTAGCCGCGGAGTGAGAGACCAGTCCGTTTCCCCACAGAGGCCAGCCCCCTCCAGGGGCGCCCAGACCGCCCGCCACGGTGGAGGCGGACGCCCGGCCACGGCGCCTCCATCCACTCTGCTCGGGGAAAACTCCCCGGCGCCGCGGCTGCCGGACGCGCACCATCGTCGCGGCTCGTTTTCCGGGTGGCCGCGACATGCCCCGAGCGAGAAAGGGCCCTGCTCCACGCGGAACTGGGCGCTGACCAGGGCTGCCCAACGCCGGCCAATTCTCACGAGCGTTCTGCCCAAATCGATCCCGATTTGGGCAGAACGCTCGTGAGAATTGGCCGGAAAACGCTCGGCGAACACACTTCGGGCACCAGAGGGCCGCAGGGCCGCCCCCCCGGGGCCCTGTCCGGGATCGCGTGTCGTCGCGTCCCGGCACCGCCAGGAGGAGCTCCGGGAGGCGGGCCCCGGGGAGGCCGACGCCTCCCGCTCCTCAGCCTCCGGGGGTCCCCTCCCTGGCGCCGGCCGCAAGAGCCGGGCCAGCCCCGAAAGCCCGGCCCGGGCCCTGGCCTGCTTGCTCAGCCTTCCGTTGCCAGGGACCTGAGCCTGGGGGCCTCCGCATGGGGAACCCTGAGTCCCGCGCCACGAGTCCCCCCGACAGTCCCGGCGAGAACGGCACCTTTCGCGGCTTCGTCCCAGCCGTGGAGTGAGAGATAACTCCGTACCCCCACAGAGGCCAGCATCCTCCACGGGCGCCCCGGCCGCCCGCCACGGCGGAGGCGGACGCCCGGCCACTGCGCCTCCATCCACTCTGCTCGGGGAAAACTCCCCGGCGCCGGGGCCGCCGGCCGCGCCCCATCGTCGCGGCTCCGTTTCCGGGTGGCCGCGACATGCCCCGAGCGAGAAAGGGCCCTGCTCCAAGCGGCACTGGGCGCTGACCAGGGCTGCCCAACGCCGGCCAATTCTCATGAGCGTTCTGCCCAAATCGATCCCGATTTGGGCAGAACGCTCGTGAGAATTGGCCGGAAAACGCCCGGCGAACACACTTCGGGCACCACAGGGCCGCAGGGGCGCCCCCCCGGGGCCCTGTCCGGGATCGCGAGTCGTCGCGTTCCGGCACCGCCAGGAGGAGCTCCGGGAGGCAGGCCCCGGGGAGGCCGACGCATCCCGCTCCTCAGCCTCCGGGGGCCCCCTCCCTGGCGCCGGCCGCCGGGGCCGGGCCAGCCCCGAAAGCCGGGCCCGGGCCCGGGCCTGTTTGGCAGTCTTCCGTTACCAGGGGCCTGAGCGTGGGGGCCTCCGCATGGGGAACCCTGAGTCCCGCGCCACGAGTCCCCCCGACCGTCCCGGCGACAACGGCACCTTTCGCGGCTTCGTCCCAGCCGTGGAGTGAGAGATCACTCCGTTCCCCCACAGAGGCCAGCCCCCTCCACGGGCGCCCCGGCCGCCCGCCACGGCGGAGGCGGACGTCCGGCCACGGCGCCTCCATCCACTCTGCTCGGGGAAAACTCCCCGGCGCCAGGGACGCCGGCTGCGCCCCATCGTCGCGGCTCGTTTTCCGGGTGGCCGCGCCCTGCCCCGAGCGAGAAAGGGCCCTGCTCCACGCGGCACTGGGCGCTGACCAGGGCTGCCCAACGCCGGCCAATTCTCACGAGCGTTCTGCCCAAATCGATCCCGATTCGGGCAGAACGCTCGTGAGAATTGGCCGGAAAATGCCCGGCGAACACACTTCGGGCACCACAGGGCCGCAGGGCCGCCCCCCCGGAGCCCTGTCAGGGATCGCGTGTCGTCGCGTTCCGGCACCGCCGGGAGGAGCTCCGGGAGGCCGGCCCCGGGGTGGCCGACGACTCCCGCTCCTCACCCTCGGGGGTCCCCTACCTGGCGCCGGCCGCCGGGCCGGGCCAGCCCCGAAAGCCGGGCCCGGGCCCGGGCCTGCTTGCTCAGCCTTCCGTTGCCAGGGGCCTGAGCCTGGGGGCCTCCCCATGGGGAACCCTTTGTCCCGCGCCACGAGTCCCCCGACCGTACCGGCGACAACGGCACCTTTCGCAGCTTCGTCCTATCCGCGGAGTGAGAGACCAGTCCGTTTCCCCAAGAGGCCAGCCCCCTCCAGGGGCGCTCCGGCTGCCCGCCACGGCGCAGGCGGACGCCCGGCCACGGCGCCTCCATCCACTCTGCTCGGGGAAAACTCCCCGGCGCCGCGGCTGCCGGCCGCGCCCCATCGTCGCGGCTCGTTTTCCGGGTGGCCGCGACATGCCCCGAGCGAGAAAGGGCCCTGCTCCACGCGGAACTGGGCGCTGACCAGGGCTGCCCAACGCCGGCCAATTCTCACGAGCGTTCTGCCCAAATCGATCCCGATTTGGGCAGAACGCTCGTGAGAATTGGCCGGAAAACGCCCGGCGAACACACTTCGGGCACCACAGGGCTGCAGGGCGGCCCCCCCGGGGCCCTCTCCGAGATCCCGTGTCGTCGCGTTCCGGCACCGCCGGGAGGAGCTCCGGGAGGCGTGCCCCGGGGAGGCCGACGCCTCCCGCTCCTCAGCCTCCGGGGGTCCCCTCCCTGGCGCCCGCAGCTGGGGCCGGGCCAGCCCCGAAAGCCGGGCCCGGGCCCGGGCCTGCTTGCTCAGCCTTCCGTTGCCAGGGGCCTGAGCCTGGGGGCCTCTCCACGGGGAACCCTGCGTCCCGCCCCACGATTCCCCCGACCGTCCCGGCGACAACGGCACCTTTCGCAGCTTTGTCCCGCCGTGGAGTGAGAGATCCATCCGTTCCCCCACGGAAGCCAGGCCCCTCGATGGGCGCCCCGGACGCCCGCCACGGCGGAGGCGGACGCAAGGCCACGGCGCCTCCATCAACTCTGCTCGGGGAAACCACCCCAGCGCCGGGGCCGCCGGCCGCGCCCCATCGTCACGGCTCGTTTTCCGTGTGCCCGCGACATGCCCCGAGCCAGAACGGGCCCTGTTCCACGCGGAACTGGGCGCTGACCAGGGCTGCCCAACGCCGGCCAATTCTCACGAGCGTTCTGCCCAAATCGATCCCGATTTGGGCAGAACGCTCGTGAGAATTGGCCGGCAAACGCCCGCGAACACACTTCGGGCACCACAGGGCCGCAGGACCGCCCTCCTGTGCCTTGCACGGGATCCAGTGTCATCACCTTCCAGCACCACCAGGAGTTCCAGAAGGCAGGCACCAGGGAAGCCAACGCCTCCCACTCTTCAGCCTCCAGGGGTCCCTTCCCTGCAGCCGGCAGCAGGGTTCGGTCCCAGCCCGAAACCTTGGCTCGGGCCAAGACCTGCTTCCTCAGCCTTCCCTTGCCAGGGGACTGAGCCTGGGGGACTCCTCAAGGGGAACCCTGAGTCCTGAGCCACGAGTCGCCGACCGTCCCGGCGACAACGCCACCTTTCGCGGCGTCGTCCCATCCCTGGAGTGAGAGATCAATCCGTTCCCCCACAGAGGCCAGCCCCCTCCACGGGCGCCCCGGCCTCCCGCTACTGCGGATGCTGACGCCCGGCCACAGCGCCTCCATCAACTCTGCTCGGGGAAACCTCCCCGGCGCCGGGGCCGCCGGCCGCGCCCCATCGTCACGGCTCGTTTTTCGGCCGCCCCGGCCGCCCGCCACGGAGCAGGCGGACGCCCGGCCACGGCGCCTCCATCAACTCTGCTCGATGAAACCACCCCGGCGCCGGCGCCGTCGGCCGAGCCCCATCGTCACGGCTCGTTTTCCGGGTGGCCGCGACATGCCCCGAGCGAGAAAGTGCCCTGCTCCACGCGGAACTGGGCGCTTACCAGGGCTGCCCAACGCCGGCCAATTCTCACGTGCGTTCTGCCAGCATCACCTTGATCCCAAAACCAGACAAGCATCCCACCAAAAAAGAGAACTACAGACCAATATCCTTGATGAACACAGATGCAAAAATTCTCACCAAAATTCTAGCCAATAGGATTCAACAGTACATTAAAAGGATTATTCGCCACAACCAAGTGGGATTTATTCCAGGGCTGCAAGTTTGGTTCAACATCCACAAATCAATCAATGTGATAGAACACATTAATAAAAGAAAGAACAAGAACCATATGATACTCTCAATAGATGCTGAAAAAGCATTTGACAAAGTACAGCATCCCTTCCTGATCAAAACTCTTCAAAGTGTAGGGATAGAGGGCACATACCTTAAAATTATCAAAGCCATCTATGAAAAACCCACCACCATTCTCATTCTCAATGGAGAAAAACTAAAAGCTTTTCCGCTAAGGTCAGGAACATGGCAGGGATGTCCACTATCACCACTGCTATTCAACATACTACTAGAAGTCCTAGCCTCAGCAATCAGACAACAAAAAGGAATTAAAGGCATCCAAATCGGCAAAGAAGAAGTCAAACTATCACTCTTCGCAGATGATATGATACTATATGTGGAAAACCCAAAGGACTCCACTCCAAAACTGCTAGAACGTGTACAGGAATTCAGTAATGTGTCAGGATATAAAATCAATGCACAAAAATCATTTACATTGCTGTACCCCAACAAGACAGAAAAAGAGAAATTAAAGGAGTCAATCCCATTTACAATTGCACCCAAAACTATAAGATACCTAGGAATAAACCTAACCAAAGAGGCTAAGAATCTATATGCAGAATTCTCTAAAGTACTCATGAAAGAAATTGAGGAAGACACCAAGAAATGGGAAAAAGTTCCATGCTCCTGGATTGGAAGAATAAATATTGTGAAAATGTCTATGCTACCTAAAGCAATCTACACATTTAATGCAATCCCTATCAAAATTCCATCCATTTTTTTCCAAGAAATGGAGCAAATAATCCTAAAATTTATATGGAACCAGAAAAGACCTCGAATAGCCAAAGGAATATTGAAAAACAAAGCCAAAGTCGGTGGCATCACAATTCCGGACGTCAAGCTCTATTACAAAGCTGTCATCATCAAGACAGCATGGTACTGGCACAAAAACAGACACATACATCAATGGAACAGAATAGAGAGCCCAGAAATAGACCCTCAACTCTATGGTCAACTCATCTTCGACAAAGCAGGAAAGAACGTCCAATGGAAAAAAGACAGCCTCTTCAATAAATGGTGCTGGGGAAATTGGACAGCCACATGCAGAAAAATGAAATTGGACCCCTTTCTTACACCACACACGAAAATAGACACCAAATGGATGAAGGGCCTCAATGTGAGAAAGGAATCCATCAAAATCCTTGAGGAGAACACAGGCAGCAACCTCTTTGACCTCAGCCGCAGCAACATATTCCTAGGAACATCGGCAAAGGCAAGGGAAGCAAAGGGCAAAGATGAACTATTGGGATTTCGTCAAGATCTAAAGCTTTTGCACAGCAAAGGAAACAGTTGCCAAAACCAAAAGACAACTGACAGAATGGGAGAAGATATTTGCAAATGACATATCAGATAAAGGGCTAGTATCCAAAATCTGTAAGGAACTTAGCAAACTCAACACCCAAAGAACAAACAATCGAATCAAGAAATGCGCAGAGGACATGAACAGACATTTCTGCAAAGAAGACATCCAGATGGCCAACAGACACATGAAAAAGTGCTCCACATCCCTCGGCATCAGGGAAATACAAAGCAAAACCACAATGAGTTATCACCTCACACCAGTCAGGATGGCTAAAATTAACAAGTCAGGAAATGACAGATGCTGGCGAGGATGTGGAGAAAGGGGAACCCTCCTTCACTGTTGGTGGGAATGCAAGCTGGTGCAACCCCTCTGGAAAACAACATGGAGGTTCCTCAAAATGTTGAAAATAGAACTATCCTATGACCCAGCAATTACACTACTGGGTATTTACCCTAAAGATACAAATGCAGTGGTCCGAAGGGGCACGTGTACCCGAATTTTTATAGCAGCAACGTCTACAATAGCCAAACTATGGAAAGAACCTAGATGTCCATCAACAGAAGAATGGGTAAAGAAGATATGGTATATATACACAATGGAATACTATGCAGCCATCCAAAGAAATGAAATCTTGCCATTTGCAACGACGTGGATGGAACTAGAGGGTATCATGCTTAGTGAAATAAGTCAATTGGAGAAATACAACTATCGTATGATCTCCCTGATATGAGGACATGGAGATGCAACATGGGGGGTTAGGCGGATAGGAGAAGAATAAATGAAACAAGATGGGATTGGGAGGGAGACAAGCCATAAATGACTCTTAATCTCACAAAACAAACTGGGGTTTTCTGGGGGGAGGTGGGGTTGGGAGAAGGGGAGGGGGTTATGGACATTGGGGAGGGCTATCGTGAGTGCTGTGAAGTATGTAAACCTGGCGATTCACAGACCTGTACCCCTCGGGATAAAAATACATTATATGTTTATTAAAAAAAAATTGGAAGGGGAGGCGAACCATAAGAGACTATGGACTCTGAAAAACAACCTGAGGGTTTTGAAGGGGTGGGGGTGGGAGGTTTGGGGAACCAGGTAGTGAGTAATAGGGAGGGCACATATTGCATGGAGCACTGGGTATTGTGCAAAAACAATGAATACTGTTATGCTGAAAAAAAATAAATTTATTTTAAAAAAAATGAAAAATCCAGAGTACACCAGCTATCTCTACACCTTAAAGAGCTGGAGAAGCAACAACAAATAAAACCAACTCCACACATAAGAAGGGAAATAATCAAGATGAGAGCAGAGATCAATGAGGTAGAAACCAAAGACACAGTAGAACATATCAATAAAACTAGAACCTGGTTTTTTGAAAGAATCAATAAGATCAATAAACAATTGGCCACACCAATCCAAAAGAAACGAGAGAAAGCCAATATTAATAAAATTATGGATGAAAAGGGAGAGATCACAACTAACACTGGGAAGTAGAAACAATCATCAGAAGTTATTATCAACAGTTATATGCCAATAAGCTAAGCAAACTAGATGAAATGGGTGCATTCTTGGAAAACTATAAACTCCCAAAATTGAACCAGGAAGAAGTTGACAACCTGAATAGATGGATATCTAGTAACAAGATCGAAGTTGTCATCAAAAACCTCCCAAAAAACAAGAGCCCAGGATCTGACGAATTCCCTGGGGAATTCTATCAAACTTTCAAAGAAGAAATAACACCTATTCTCCAGAAACTGTTTCAAAAAATTGAAGCAGGAAGAAAACTTCCAGACTCATTTTATGAAGCCGGCATTACCCTGGTCTCCAAACCAGGCAAAGACCCTACCGAAAAGGAGAATTTCAGACCAATATCACTGATGAATATGGATGCAAAGATTCTCAACAAGATCCTAGCAAACAAAATCCAAAAGTACATTAGAAAGATTATCCACCATGACCAGGTGGGATTCATCCCTGGGTTGCAAGGATGGTTCAACATTCGCAAATCAATCGATGTGATAGAACAAATCAATAAGAGAAGAGAGAAGAACCACATGGTCCTCTCAATGGATGCAGAAAAAGCATTTGACAAAATCCAGCATCCGTTCTTGATGAAAACACTTCAAAGTATAGGGATGGAGGGAACATTCCTGAACTTCATAAAATCTCTCTATGAAAGACCCACAGCAAAAATCGTCCTCACTGGGAAAAAGCTTGTAGCTTTCCTGTTGAGATCAGGAACACAACAAGGATGCCCATTGTCACCACTCTTGTTCAACATAGTATTAGAAGTCCTAGCAATGGCAATCAGACAACAAAGACAAATAAAATGTATCGAAATTGGCAAGGAAGAAGTCAAACTCTCTCTTTTCACACATGACATGATTCTTTGTTTGGAAAACCCCAAATATTCCACCACCAAACTGCTAGAACTCATACAGCAATTCAGTAACGTGGCAGGATACAAAGTCAATGTACAGAAATCAGTGGCTTGGGGCGCCTGGGTGGCTCAGTGGGTTAAAGCCTCTGCCTTCAGCTCAGGTCATGATCTCGGGGTCCTGGGATCGAGCCCCGCATCGGGCTCTCTGCTCAGTGGAGAGCCTGTTTCCCCTCTCTCTCTCTGCCTGCCTCTCTGCCTACTTATGACCTCTGTCAAATAAACAAATAACATATTAAAAAAAAGATTTAAAAAAAAAGAAATCAGTGGCTTTCTTATACAGTAACAATGAAAATACAGAAAGGGAAATTAGAAAATCGATTCCATTTACTATAGCACAAAGAACCATCAGATACCTGGGAATAAACCTAACCAAAGAAGTAAAGCATCTGTTCTCGCAGAACTACAGAACACTCATGAAAGAAATTGAAGAAGACACAAAAAGATGGAAGACAATTCCATGCTCTTGGATCAGAGAATAACATTGTTAAAATGTCGATACTGTTTAGGGCAATCTATACTTTTAATGTCATTCTGATCAATAATCCTACCGTATTTTTCAAAGAGCTGGAGCAAATAATCCAAAAATTGTATGGAATCAGAAGAGACCCCGAATTGCTAAGGAAATGTTGAAAAACAAGCAAACAAACAAACAAACAAAAAAACCTGGCAGCATCACATTACCTGATTTCAAGCTTTACTACAAAGCTGTGATCACCAAGAGAGCGTGGTACTGGCATAAAAACAGACACATAGACCAGTGGAACAGACTGGAGAGCCCAGATATGGACCCTCAACCCTATGGTCAAATAATCTTCGACAAAACAGGAAAAAATATACAGTGGAAAAAAGACAGTCTCTTCAATAAATGGTGCTGGGAAAACAGGACAGGTATATGTAGAATAATGAAACTCAACCATTCTCTTACACTCGAAATGGATAAAAGACCTCATCATGAGACAGGAATCCATCAGAATCCTAGAGAACATAGGCAGTAACCTCTTCGATATCAGCCACAGCAACTTCTTTCAAGATATGTCTCCAAAGGCCAAGGAAACAAAAGCGAAAATGAACTTTTGGGACTTCATCAAGATCAAAAGCTTCTGCACAGCAAAGGAAACAGTCCACTAAACAAAAAGGCAACCCACGGAATGGGAGAAGATATTTGTAAATGACAGTACAGACAAAAGGTTGAGATCCAGGATCTATAAAGAACTTCTCAAACTCAACACACACAAAACAGATAATCATATCCAAAAATGGGCAGAAGATATGAACAGACCCTTCTCCAACGAAGACATACAAATGGCTATCAGACACATGAAAAAATGTTCATCATCACTAGCCATCAGGGAGATTCAAATTAAGACCACATTGAGATACCACCTGACACCAGTTAGAATGGCCAAAATTAGCAAGACAGGAAACAACGTGTGTTGGAGAGGATGTGGAGAAAGGGGAACCCTCTTACACTGTTGGTGGGAATGCAAGTTAGTGCAGCCACTTTGGAGAACAGTGTGGAGATTCCTCAAGAAATTAAGAATAGAGCTTCCCTATGACCCTGCAATTGCATTGCTGGGTATTTACCCCAAAGATACAGATGTAGTGAAAAGAAGGGCCATCTGTACCCCAATGTTTATAGCAGCAAAAGCCTCGGTCGCCAAACTGTGGAAAGAACCAAGATGCCCTTCAACGGACGAATGGATAAGGAAGATGTGGTCCATATCCAAGATGGAGTATTATGCCTCCATCAGAAAGGATGAATACCCAACTTTTGTAGCAATATGGACGGGACTGGAAGAGATTATGCTGAGTGAAATACGTCAAGCAGAGAGAGTCAATTATCATATGGTTTCACTTATTTGTGGAGCATAACAAAGAACAAGGAGGACATGGGGAGATGGAGAGGAGAAGGAAGTTGTGGGAAATGGGAAGGGGGGGTGAACCATGAGAGACTATGGACTCTGAAAAAGAACCTGAGGGTCTTGAATGGGTGGGGAGTGGGAGGTTGGGAGAACAAGGTGGTGGGTATTAGGGAGGGCACGTGTTGCATGGAGCACTGGGTGTGGTGCAAAAATAAGGAATACTGTTACGCTGAAAAGAAATAATATAGATAGATAGATAGATAGATAGATAGATATTGAAAGTGAAAAAAAAAAAAGGAATGTGCTGAACCTACAGAGCAGAAGAAACCAGAATGCCTCCCTGATGCCACCCCCAATACCGGCGCCCCTGAGGAGCAGGAACGAGGAGTCTCACGGTCCTGCAGACTCACGCCCTCAACTCAGGCATCGGGATTGGTCACCACTGTGCCGGCAGATCCGGGCCGCCATGCCCCTGTGACCTAAACCTAACCCTCGGTTGGGTGTTCAGGCTTCAGTCCCCAGAGGACTGGCTCCCTAGCCCTCCAGACTGGGGACCCCATATTCCCAACGTAGGACTCTGGCTGCCACCCATGATGAAACTTGACCACATGGACCTTTGCAGAACGCTCCTTGCCGGAGAAACCTCCATGACCCCTAAAGCCAACCACATCTTCTGAGCACCCCCACACCACAATTCCTTAGCCTTACAGGCCGCCAGAACAATGCCCTCAGCCCAGCCCTCCAGAGAGCCTGAGTCCGTGCTGGCACATCAGGCCTGCCATTCTCCCAGGACCAAACCCTAAGCCTAGGTTGGGTGTTCAGGTTCTAGAACCCTGACACCCAATTCCACCCATGGGTGGGAGCATCAAACTGATGGCATGACTCAGCTTCTCAACCAGTAGGAGATTCCATTTGGTGCTCTCCAACACCCTCAGATCCCTAGGAACCGGCCATGCTGCCCTGAGGCCATTCCCGCCATCTTTGCACCTCCAGGCCAAAAACCCAGGGCCTGAGAAGCCTCCGGAGCCCTGCCCTCAACTTAGCCCTTGAGTGAGCCAATATCTGTGCTGGCAGATCCCACATGCCTTCTCCCTAAGACAAAACCTTAACGCTAAGCCTAACTCTAATACTAACTCTAGCCCAGGTTGTGTGTTCAGGCATCCCTCCTCCATAGCCTGGTCCCCCAAACGGCCAGATGGGGGACCCCTGAGCTGCACCCCATAATTGCACCTGATCCCAGGAGGAAACCCTGCCCTTTAGAAATGTGTTGAACCCGCAGAGCGGGAGAAACCTGCATGCCTCCCAGAGGCCACTGCCACTTCTGGCACACCCAAGGACCAGGAACCAGGACTCTCACAGTGCTACAGACTCGCGCCCTCAACTCACGCATTGGGAAGCAACACCACAGCGCCATCAGATCGGGGCTGCCTTGCCCTTACAACCCTACCCTAACCCTAGGTTGGGAGTCAGGCTTCTGTCCCCTGAGGACTGGACCCCTAGCCCTCCAGACTGGGGACCCTGGATTCCCAATGCAGGACTCTGGCTGCCACCCACGATGAAACTGGACCATATGGCCCTGTGCAGTATGCTCCTGGCCACAGAAACCTCCATGCCCCCTTAAGCCAGCCACGCCTTCCAAGAAATGCAACACCACAAACCCAGAGCCTGACAGGCCACCAGAGCAATGCCCTCAACTCAGCCCTCCAGAGAGCCTGAGCTGCACTGGCAGGCCTGCCATTCTCCCAGGACGAAACCCTAACACTAGCTTGGGTGTTCAGGCATTGGACCCAGAGGCCTGACACCCAATTCCTCCCATGGGTTGAGCATCAGACTGTCGGCAGGACTCAGTTCTCAGCCAGGAGGAGACCTTTTCATTTGGTGTTCTCTCACACCCTCAGAGCAGTAGCAACCAGCCATTCTCCCTTGAGGCCATTCCCACCAGCTTTGCTCCTCCAGGCCAAGAACCCAGGGCCTGAGGAGCCTCCTGAGTCCTGCCCTCAACTCAGCCCTTGGGTGAGCCTGTATCTGTGCTAGCAGATCTGACATGCCCTGTCCCTAAGCCTAACACTAACCATAATACTAAACCTAGCCCAGGTTGTGTGTTCAGGCGACCATACTCTGACTCCTGGTCCCCAAGGCCCCAGATGGGGGACCCGTGAGCGATACCCCATCATTGAACCTGACACCAGGAGGAAACCATGCTGTTTAGAATTGTGCTGAACCCACAGAGCGGGATAAATTTGAATGTCTCCCTGAGGCCACCCCACTTCCCGCGCCCCCAAGGACCAAGAACCAGGAGTCTCATGGTCCTGCAGACACACGCTCTGAACTCAGGCATTGGGATGGGTCACCACAGCGCCAGCAGATTGGGGCTGCAATGCCCCTACAACCTAACCCTCTCAGCAGGACTCACCCCCTCAGCCAGAAGGTGACCTTTCATTTCGTGCTATCTAATGCCCTGAGAATTGTAGAAACTGGCATGCTCCCCTGAGGCGATTTCCAACATCGTTGCCCGTACAGCCCAAAACCCCAGTGCCCGAGGAGCCTCCTGAGTCCCGCCCTCAACTCAGCCCTTGGGCGAGCTGATATCTGTGCTTGCATATCCGACATGCCTTGTCCCTAAGACATAACCCTAACCCTAATCCTAATACTAACCCTAGCCCAGGTTCGTGCTCAGGCATCATCCTCCCACAACTGGTCGGTCCTCAAAACCCCAGATAGGGGACCCCTGAGTTGCACCCCATAATTGCACATGATCCCAGCATGAACCGTGCCGTTTAGAATCGGGCTGAAGCCACAGAGCAGGAGAAGCCTGCAAGTCTCCCTGAGGCCAAAGCACTTCTGGACCCTCCCAAGGACCGGGAACCAGGAGTCTCAAGGTCCTGCAGACATAGCCTCAACTCAGGCATCAGGATGGGTCACCACAGCACCGGCAGATCGGGGTTACCATGCCCCAAAGACTTAACCATAATGCTAGGATGGGTGTTTATGCTTCGATCCACAGAGGCCTGGCTCCCTAGCCGTCCAGACTGGGGACCCTGTACTTGCAATGCTGGACTCTGGCTGCCACCCACAAGGAAAATGGCCCACATGGCCCTGTGCAGTACGCTCCTGGCCGGAGAAACCTCCATGCCCCCTAAAGACACCCACACCTTCCGAGGTCCCACACACCACCGCCCGGTGCCTGATGGGCCACCAGAGAAATACCCTCAACTCAGCCCTCTGGAGAGCCTGAGTCCGCACTGGCACCTCAGGCCTGCCATGCTCCCAGGACCAAACCCTAATACCCTAGCTCAGGTGGTCAGGCTCTGGACCCCAGAGGCCTGATACCCAATTCCATCCCAGTGGATAGGATCATCAGACTGATGGCAGGACTCAGCCTCTCAGCCAGGAGAATAAATGAAATAAACCATTTCATTTAGTGCTATCTAACACTCTCAGAGCCCTAGAAACCAGCATGCTCCCCTGAGGCCACTCCCACCATCTTTACCTTCTAGGAAAAAAACCCAGGGCCTAAGGAGCCTCCTGAGTCCCGCCTTCAACTCAGCCCTTGGGTGAGCCCATATAAGTGTTACCAGATCCAACATGCCTTGTCCCTAAGACATAACCCTAACCCTAAACTTTTTATTTTTTTTTAAGATTTTATTCATTTCTTTGACAGAGACAGATCAGAAGAAGGCAGAGAGAGGACGAAGCACGCTCCCCGCTGAGCAGAGAGCCTGATGCGGGGCTGGATCCCAGGACCCTGAGATCATGACCTGAGCTGAAGGCAGACGCTTTAACCAACTGAGCCACCCAGGCGCCCCACCCTAACACTAATCTTAACACTAACCCTAACCACAAAACCTAACCCTATGCCCTAAACCTAACATAACAACCTCGGAGCAGTAGAAACCATCATGCTCCCCAGAGGCGATTCCCACCTTCTTTGCCCCTCCAATCCAAAAATCCAGGGCCTGAGGAGACTCCTGAGTCCCGCCCTCAACACAGCCCTTGGGTGATTCCATATCTGTGCTGGCAGATCTGACATGCCTTGTCCCTAAGACATAGGCCTATCCCTAAGCCTAACCCTAAACCTTACCTCTAACCCTATCCCCTAACTCCTAACCCTAACCCTAACCCTAACCCCTAACAACTAACCCTAACCCTCTCCCCAACCTCTATCCCTAACCCTAACCCTCCAGACTGGGGATTCCAAAGTCACAACACAGGACTCTGCCTGCCCTCCAGAAAGAAAGGTGCATGAGCACCTAAACACACCCGCCATTGGAAATGCCCCAGACATAATGCCAGATTCTGCCACAACGCCAGATGCATGTCATCCACTCAGCCCTGAGGGAGCCCGCCTCAACACAGCATATCAACGGCATATCAGAGCTGCCATGCCCCTAGGCCTTAACCCTAATCCTAGGTTGGGTGTACAGGCTTCCGTACCCAGAGGCCTAGCCCCCAAACCCGCCAGATTGTGGATGCATGAGACTCACTCTGGCAGTCTGGAGGCTGCCTATGCTGTTACAGTGCCATTTGGAGCTACTCAGACCTCAGAGCAAAAGATAACTTCATGCCCCCCAAGGCAAGCCCCAGCATCTGAGCCCCTCCTGAACACAAACCCAGATTCACACTAGCCACCTATCACCGACCCTCAACTCAGGCCACCGGGGAGTCCGCCTCAGCACTGGCAGATTGGGCCTGTCACGCCCCAAGACCTTAACCTTACTTTGAGTTTCCAGGCTTCCATCCCAAGAGGCCTAGCCTCCAGGCCCCCTGGATTAAGGACCCCTGAGTGACATTGCAGGACTCCAACAGCCACGCAGGATGAAACCTTGCAGTTTGGAGCTGCTGAATACTCAGAGGGTGAGAAACCTTCAAGCCCCCGTAAAGCTATCCGCACAATTTGCGGCACCCCAGGCCAGAAAGCTGTTTTCTATGAAGCTACCGGACATATGCCCTCAACTCAGCCCTGAGGGGAGCCCATCTCAGCGCCGGCAGATTGGGCCTGCCATGACCCTAGACCCTAACCCTAACCCTAGGTGGGGTATACAGCCTTCCGTGCCCAGAGGCCTGTACCCCAAGCCCATCAGACTGAGGATGACTGAGACTCCCGCCAGCACTCCTCCAGCCTCCTAGGGCAAAATGGTGCCATTTGGAACTGTGCAGGAACCTCAGAGCAGGAGAAAGCCGCCTGCCCCCCAAGGACACCACTAGCTTCTTTGCCCCCACAAACACAAACACAGACCTCAATTCCTGCCTGATTCCCACCCTCCATTCAGCCTATCCAGGAGACCACCTCAATTGCAGCAGATCGGGCCTGCCAAGTCCCTAAGCCTTAACCCTAACCCTAGTTTGGATTTTCAGGCTTCCATCCCAAGAGGCCTGGCCCCCACGCCCCCCAAATTAAGGACTTCTGAGCATCACCACAGGACACAGCCTGTCACACAAGTGGAAACCTTGTGGTTTGGAGCTGCAATGAACCCTCAGATGGGGAGAAACCTTCATGCCACCCTAAAGCCACCCCAACAATCAACAGCCACTCTGGCCATAGAGCTGGATTCCGTCCCGCCACCAAATGCATACCCTCAACTGAGCCCATAGGGGATCCCGCCTCAGCACTGGCAGATCAGGCCTGCCATTGGCCCTAGGCCCTAACCCTAACACAAGTTTGGGTGTTCAGTCTTCCATTCTGAGGGTCCAGGCAACAAAATCCCCTGGATTAAGGAATCTTGACATACACCTCAGGACTCCGCTTGCCACACAGTAGGAACCTGTGCCTTGGAGTTGTGCTGAACCCTCAGAGAGGGAGAAACTTGCCCCTCTAAAGGCACTCCCATCATCTGCACCCGTCCCCCCGGCCATAAACCAGATTCTGCTGAGCTGCCGGATGCATGCCATAAATTCAGACCCTAGGGCGTCCCACCTCAACATAAGCAGATCGGGCCACCATGCCCCTAGGCCCTTACCAGAACCCCTCTTTAGGTTTTCAGGCTTCCATCCCAGGGGGCCTGGCTCCCATGTCCCCCCAGATTAAGGTCTACTGAGCGCCACCACGGGACTCCACCTGGCACTCGTGAGGAAAACTTGTGGTTTAGAGCTGCACTGAACACTCAGACGGGGAGAAACCTGCAAACCCCCGTAATGCCACCCCACCATGAGTCACCCCCATGGCCATAAAACCAGATTCTCCTGCGATGCCAGATCTATGCCCTCAACTCGACCCTTAGGGGAGCCCGCATCAGTACCGGCACATCGGACCCGCCATGCCCTTCGGCCCTAACCATAAACCTAGGTGGGGTGTACAGGCTTTCATGAACAGAGGCCTGTCCCCCAAGCCCGCCAGATTGGGCACCTCCGAGACTCATGCCAGTAGAGATTAAGGATTCCTCGTGACACCCCAGGACTGCGTCTGCCACACGGGAGGAAACCATGCCATTTGGAGCTCTGCAGAACCCTCAGGGTAGGAGAAACCTGCATGCAACCCTGAGGTCACGCCCAGCTTCTGTGGCATCCCTGGACACAAACTCTGAGTCTGACATGCCACCTGATACTCACCCTGAAGTCAGCCCACCAGGGAGCCCACCTCAGCAGTAGCAGATTGAGCATGCCACGCCCCTACGCCCTTACCGTAGCTCTAGTTTCTGATTTCGGGCTTCCATCCCAAGAGGCCTGGCCCCCAAACTCCCCAGATTCAGGACCCGTCTGTAACAAGCCAGAAACCTGAATGCCATGCAGGGGGAAGCCATGACATTTGAAGCTCCAAAGTTTCCTCAGAGAGGGAGAAACCAGCATGCCCCTCTAAAGCCACCCCCACGATCAGCCGTCCCTCTGGCCACAAACCCTGACTCTTCTGCATTGCAGGATGCATTTCCTCAACTCAGTTCTGAGGGTATTCCACTTCTGTGTCGGCTGATCAGGCCTGTCCTGCCCAGCCCATTACCCTTAACCCTATGTTGCATTTTCAGGCTTCCTTCCCCAGGGGCCTATCCAGCAAGCCCTCTAGATTGGTAAACTTGGAGCCACACTGTAGGAGTCTCCCTGCCACCCAGCAGGAAACTTGTCCCTTTGGAGCTGTGCAGAACCCTCAGAGCCAGAGAAACCTGCATGACCCCATTAGGACTCCCCCACATTCTGCAGCCCCCTGGCCACAAACCCAGAGCCTGATTCACCACCTGACCCCCATTCTCAACTCAGCTCCTTGGGGAACTCACCTCAACACCAGAAGTTCGGGCCTGCCACGCCACTAGCTCAGCTCTGCTCATGGATACCACCAGCTCTAGGCAGACCTAGAACTCCCCTGTCTGCGGCAAAGCTCTGGGATTCCCCCCTCCTTCTTCCCAATTTACACTGGCCCAGGCATTCATGAGAAAGGGGAAGGCTACCTCTTGAATGCTTAATACCTCCTTTCCTCTTCAGCCCTATTTCTCTCCACTTACCTTTGCACCTGGGCAAACTGAAAGTAACATATCAATGGAACATGTACATGCTCTGAGATCTAAATCTTTCATGGCAACTTTCTGAGGGCTCCTTATGCAAGAGGAAACTAGTGTATCCTGCCACAGAGTGTTTCATAATGAACAGCTACAGAACAGGAGAGCAAAAGTCATTCCAGTTTTACCTCAGTCTTCATGAAGTAGAATATGGTCTTCTTTTCTTTATTGACTTCAATTCCAATTCGTTTCCATGCAGTGTTCATTCCTCTCCTTCAGGGGTAGGATTTTGTGATTCCTCACCTGCATAGAACACCCAGAGCTCATCACAACAAGTACTCTCCCTAATAGCTGTCACCCACTCAACCCTTCGCCGCACACCCCTGCCCCCTAGCAACCCTCGATATTGCTCTAGGTTAGAGTCTGTTTCCTCATTGGCCTTTCTCTCCTCACTATGTTCATCTGTTTTCTTTCTGAAATTCCATAGAGGTCAAGATATAGGCTATTGGTCTTTTCTTACTGATTTTACTTAGCTAAATCCACTGTAGATCCATCCACATCCTTGCAGATGGTAAGATTTCATCCTTTTTGAACCTGGATCCTATTCCATTAAGAAGATGTGGGAGAATGAATACGCACACACACACACACACACACACACACACACACACACATATGATATATACGAGTGATATATATATATATATATATATATATATATATATATATCACTCATCAGTGAATGGACATTTGGTCTCCCTCCATTGTTTTACAATGGTTGATAATGCTGCTGTAAATATCACGGTGCTTATACCCCACTGAATGTGCATTTTTGTGCCCTTTAGGGAAATAACTAGGAGGGCAATTGCTGGATCCTACTGTTGTTCAGTTCTTAGCTTTTGGAGGACACACTGTATTCTTTCCAAGAGTGGCTGCAACAACACGCATGCCCACCAACAATGTAGGAGGGTTCCGGTTTTGTTTTTATATTTTTTTAGATTTTATTTATTTATTTGACAGAGGTCACAAGTAGGCAGAGAGGCAGGCAGAGAGAGAGGACGAAGCAGACTCCCCGCTGAGCAGAGAGCCCAATGCGGGGCTCCATCTCAGGACCCTGAGACCATGACCTGAGCCGAAGGCAGTGGCTTAACCCACTGAGCCACACAGGTGCCCCCGAGGGTTCCACTTTAAGCAGAACATTCCCTGCCAGCAATTTCCTAAGGAGGAAATGTAAAACCTGTGGGAAAAACTGACTCACTGAGCATCAGGAAAGCAGCCACAGAAATTCAGCCCAGGGTTCCTGACACCAAGTCCCTGGAAGCCACCAGAGTGCCTTTATCCAGGGAAATTCCCAAAGACTCTCCTTCTGACTTCACTACCCATGAAACTGCAGAGAAAATACAGCATGTCCAACCATATATAGCCGTTTGAGTGAACCTAGGAAGACAAGCATCCCTTTTAAATTGTCCAAGAAAGACTCCTTGGAATCATTTTGAATTTTCCCTCTGCCCTCATTGGAACTCTTTGGATTCAAAGACGAATCCATTAGGATACATCACCTTGGACAAAGAAGAAGCCATCATCCAAGTCTCTATCTGACCACAAACAGCCACCTCACTCTAGATGCCAGCCGTTCCACCAGAGCCTAGGCCCAGTGGAGTAAACACTGTTCGATGAAGGAATACTTTCTATGTTCAAAAGGCACACCAAGTCAATCTCACCTTTCCTTTCGAATCCAAGGGATTTCCTAGGAAAGAGATGTTCCAAATACCTTTGTAAGCCAGAAATAAACAGAGAAAATGAGATCCCTGCCAGGTGCTCCCTGCAGAGAAGCTCAGGAGCTCTGGCACCCGCACGAGATTGCTTACAGCTGGTTCAGGGTGCCATTTGTGAGCTCCACTGGAGACAAGAGAAAAGCCCAGGAAATTTGGGGTGAAAGGGAATTTTTACCTGCCATCCTGGCATGGATGTGACATTGTGGCCCACGGGCCTGCTGTTTTCTCTGAACACTGACGTCCTGGGACAAGCTGCATGACTGACTCAGACGCTGACTTCCAAACTTCAGGTCTCATGGAGCCAGAGTGAAGAAGGGTTGTCAGGTGCAGATAAGCAGGCGTCTCCCACCTAAAGCCTGCACACCTGCTCTGATTCCTGGGAGAAGGAGAGACACAGGCTTGTTTCTTAACTGGTCATTCACTTCCCTCTCAAGCTGGCCAATGCCCTTGTCCTTTTTGGAGAAACAAACATACTTTTCCAAACAGACACTCAGCTCCTCGGTTACAAATGCACCATGAGTCGGGTTTGATTCCCCTGGCTCCAGAGCCCAACTGGGAGGACCCTCCTGAACGATCCTGACAGCACATTACCAGCAAACCTGGGGAAAGAGGGCACAATGCTGAGTGGGGGACAGGCTCCATCAATTCTTACCACCACCCTTGAGCCTGGAGAAACAGAGACTATACAGCTCACCACTCCGTCCTGTAAAAACAAGCTGTAGTGCCTCATGTTTCAGGGTCTCTCACCAGGCACCTCCGCCCTGCCTTCAGAGCCAGCAGGCTGCAGGGACTTCTCTTCATGTGTGTTTCCCATGGCAGCTCGCCGCTGCCTCCAGTGGTGGCAAGCAGCATCGCCATGCCTTCCAGGGTATCTCACACCACGGCTCACCACTCCCTCAAGTGGCGTGAACTGACACTGCCGGGCCTTCCATAGACTCATTTTTTTTTTATTTGTTTATTTACAGCATAACAGTGTTCATTGTTTTGGCATCACACCCAGTGCTCCATGCAGTACGTGCCCTCCCTATTACCCACAACCTGATTCCTCAAACTCCCACCCCACCCTGCCCCTCTAAAACCCTCTGGTTGTTTTTCAGAGTCCATAGTCTCTCATAGTTCATCTCCCCTTCCAGTTTCTCTCAACTCCCTCTCCTCTCCATCTCCCTATGTCCTCCGTGTTATTTGCTATGTTCTACAAATAAGTGAGACCATATGATACATGACTCTCTCTCTGCTTGACTTATTTCGCTTAGCATAATTTCTTCCAGTCCCGTCCATGTTGCTACAAAAGTTGGGTATTCATCCTTTCTGATGGAGGCATAATACTCCATTGTGTATATGTACCACATCTTCCTTATCCATTCATCCGTTGAAGGGCATCTTGGTTCTTTCCACAGTTTGGTGAGCATAACCATTGCTACAATAAACATTGGGGTACAGATGGCCCTTCTTTTCACTACATCTCTATCTTTGGGGTAAATACCCATCAGTGCAATTGCAGGGTCAAAGGGAAGCTCTATTCTTAATTTCTTGAGGCATCTCCACACTGTTCTCCAAAGTGGCTGCACTAACTTGCATTCCCACCAACAGTGTAAGAGGGTTCCCCTTTCTCCACATCCTCTCCAACACACGTTGTTTCCTGTCTTGCTAATTTTGGCCATTCTAACTGGTGTCAGGTGGTATCTCAATGTGGTTTTTTTTTTAAAGATTTTATTTATTTATTTGACAGGCAGAGATCACAAGCAGGCAGAGAGAGAGAGAGAGAAGTAGGCTCCCCGCCGAGCAGAGAGCCCAATGTGGGGCTGTATCCCAGGATCCTGGGATCACGACCCGAGCTGAAGGCAGAGGCTTTAACCCACTGAGCCACCCAGGTGCCCCTCAATGTGGTTTTAATTTGAATCTCCCTGATGGCTAGTGATGATGAACATTTTTTCATGCGTCTGATAGCCATTTGTATGTCTTCGTTGGAGAAGGGTCTGTTCATATCTTCTGCCCATTTTTGGATATGATTATCTGTTTTGTGTGTGTTGAGTTTGAGAAGTTCTTTATAGATCCTGGATCTCAACCTTTTGTCTGTACTGTCATTTGCAAATATCTTCTCCCATTCCGTGGGTTGCCTTTTTGTTTGGTGGACTGTTTCCTTTGCTGTGCAGAAGCTTTTGATCTTGATGAAGTGCCAAAAGTTCATTTTCGCTTTTGTTTCCTTGGCCTTTGGAGACATATCTTGAAAGAAGTTGCTGTGGCTGCTATCGAAGAGGTTACTGCCTATGTTCTCCTCTAGGATTCTGATGGATTCCTGTCTCATGATGAGGTCTTTTATCCATTTCGAGTGTAAGAGAATGGTTGAGTTTCATTATTCTACATATAGCTGTCCAGTTTTCCCAGCACCATTGATTGAAGAGACTGTCTTTTTTTCCATTGAATATTTTTTCCTGTTTTGTCGAAGATTATTTCACCGTGGAGTTGAGGGTCCATATCTGGGCTCTCCACTCTGTTCCACTGGTCTATGTGTCTGTTTTTATGCCAGGACCACGCTGTCTTGGTGATCACAGCTTTGTATTAAAGCTTGAAATCGGGTAACGTGATGCCGCCAGTTTTGTTTTTGTTTTTCAACATTTCCTTAGCAATTCGGGATCTCTTCTGATTCCATACAAAATTTAGGATTATTTGCTCCAGCTCTTTGAAAAACACCGGTGGAATTTTGATCGGAATGGCATTAAAAGTATAGATTGCTCTAGGCAGTATAAACATTTAACAATGTTTATTCTTCCAATCCAAGAGCATGGAATTGTCTTCCATCTTTTTGGGTCTTCTTCAATTTCTGTCATGAGTGTTCTGTAGTTCCTCAAGTACAAGTCCTTTACCTCTTTGGTTAGGTTTATTCCCAGGTATCTTATGGTTCTTGATGCTATAGTAAATGGAATCGATTCTCTAATTTCCCTTTCTGTATTTTCATTGTTAGTGTATAAGAAAGCCACTGATTTCTGTACATTGACTTTGTATCCTGCCACGTTACTGAATTGCTGTATGAGTTCTAGTAGTTTGGGGGTGGACTCTTTGGGGTTTTCCATATAAAAAATCATGTCATCTGCGAAGAGAGAGAGTTTGACTTCTTCCTTGCCAATTTGGATACCTTTTATTTCTCTTTGTTGTTTGATTGCCGTTGCTAGGACTTCTAATACTATGTTGAACAAGAGTGGTGAGAGTGGGCATCCAAGCCCATTACAATAACGTCAGACCTTTTCACAGAGACCTGGCAAGCCAGGAAGGGCTGGCAAAATATATTCAGAGTACTAAATGAGAAGAACATGCAACCAAGAATACTCTATCCAGCAAGACTGACATTTAAAATGGATGGAGAGATAAAGAGTTTCCAAGACCGGCAAGGCTTAAAAGACTATGCAACCACCAAGCCGACACTGCAGGAAATATTAAGGGGGGTCCTATAAAAGAGAAAAAATCCCAAGAATATCATTGAACAGAAATATAGAAACAATCTACAGACAGAAAGACTTCAAAGGCAACATGACATGAATCAAAACCTATCTCTCAATAATCACTCTCAATGTGAATGGCCTAAATGCGCCCATAAAACGACACAGGGTTGCAGATTGGATAAAACGACAGGACCCATCCATATGTTGTCTACAAGAGACCCATTTTGAACCTAAGGATACACCCAGACTGAAAGTGAACGGATGGAGAAGCATCTTTCATGCCAATGGGCCTCAAAAGAAGGCCGGGGTAGCGATTCTCATATCAGATAAATTAGATTTTAAACTAAAGACTGTAGTCAGAGATACAGAAGGACACTCCATAATTCTTAAAGGGACTATCCGCCAAGATGATCTAACAATTGTGAATATCTATGCCCCCAATATGGGAGCACCCAATTCCATAACAAAACTATTAATCAAGATAAAAAGTCATATTGATATGAATACAATAATAGTAGGAGATCTTCATATGCCTCTCTCAGAAATAGACAGATCATCGAAGCAGAAAATTAAAAAAGAAATAAGAGCATTGAATGAAACATTGGACCAGATGGACCTCATAGACATATACAGAACATTCCACCCTAAAACAACAGAATACTCATTCTTCTCAAGTGCACATGGAACCTTCTCCAGAATAGACCACATACTGCGTCACAAGGATTGAGGATGCCTGATACTCATGCTGGGAATCTGCCTGCCACGCAGGGCACCGCTGTGCTGTTTGGAGCTGCGCTGAACCCTCAGAGCTGGAGAAACTTCCATGCACCCCTGAAGTCACCCCGGCGAACAACGCCCGGCGAACAACGCCCGGCGAACACACTTCGGGCACCACAGGGCCGCAGGGCCGCCCCCCCGTGGCCCTGTCCGGGATCGCGTGTCTCGCGTTCCGGCACCGCCAGGGGGAGCTCTGGGAGGCGGGCCCCGGGGAGCCCGACGCCTCCCGCCCCTCAGCCTCCGGGGGTCCCCTCCCTGGCGCCGGCAGCTGGGGCCGGGCCAGCCCCGAAAGCCGGGCCCGGGCCCGGGCCTGCTTGCTCAGCCTTCCGTTGCCAGGGGCCTGAGCCTGGGGGCCTCGGCATGGGGAACCCTGAGTCCCGCGCCACGATTCTCCCCGACCGTCCCATCGACAACGGCACCTTTCGCGGCTTCGTCGCAGCCGTGGAGTGAGAGATCAATCCGTTCCCCCACAGAGGCCAGCCCCCTCCACGGGCGCCCCGGCCGCCCGCCACGGCGGAGGCGGACGCCCGGCCACGGCGCCTCCATCCACTCTGCTCGGGGAAAACTCCCCGGCGCCGGGGCCGCCGGCCGCGCCCCGTCGTCGCGGCTCGTTTTCCTGGTGCCCGCGACATGCCCCGAGCGAGAAAGGGCCCTGCTCCACGCGGAACTTGGCGCTGACCAGGGCTGCCCAACGCCGGCCAATTCTCACGAGCGTTCTGCCCAAATCGATCCCGATTTGGGCAGAACGCTCGTGAGAATTGGCCGGAAAACGCCCGGCGAACACACTTCGGGCACCACAGGGCCGCAGGGCCGCCCCCCCGGGGCCCTGGCCGGGATCGCGTGTCGTCGCGTTCCGGCACCGCCAGGAGGAACTCCGTGAGGCTGGCGTGGGCAAGTCGACACCTCCCGCTACTCAGACTCTGGTGATCCCCTCCCTTCGCTGGCAGCTGGGGCCGGGCCAGCCCCGAAAGCCGGGCCCGGTCCAGGCCTGCTTGCTCAGCCTTCCGTTGCCAGCGGCCTGAGCCTGCGGGCCTCCCCATGGGGAATCCTGAGTCCCGCGCCATGAGTCCCCCGACCCTCCCGGCGCCATCGGCCCCTTTCGTGGCTGCGACACAGCTGTGGAGCGACAGATCTTTTTGTTCCCCCAGAGAGGCCAAGCCCTTCCTGGGCGCCCCGGCCTCCCTTCAAGGCGGAGCCGGATGCCCGACCACAGCCCCTCCATCAACTCTGCTCCGAGCTAGCTCCCCGGCGCTGAGGCCCCCGGCCGGGCCCCGTCGTCTCGGCGCGTTTTTGGGTGGCTGGGACATACCCCGAGCGAGAAAGGGTCCTGGGCCACGCGGAACAAGGCGGTCCCGATGGTTGTCCAACGCCAGCTAATTTTCATGAGCGCTCTGCCCAAATCGATCCCGATTAGATATGGACCCTCAACTCTATTGTGATATAATCATCGAGAAATCAGGAAAAAATATTCAATGTAACAAAAGACATTCTCCTCAATCAGTGGTGCTGGGAAAACTGGACAGCTATATGTAGAAGAATGAAACTCGACCATTCTCTTACACCATACACAATGATAAACTCGAACTCGATAAAGGAGCTCAACGTGAGACAGGATTCTCTCAGAATCCTAGAGGAGTTCATAGGCAGTAACCTCTTCGATATCAGCCACAGCAACTTCTTTCAAGATATGTCTCCAAAGGCCAAGGAAAGAAAAGCGAAAATGAACTTTTGGCACTTCATCAAGATCAAAAGGTTCTGCACAGCAAAGGGAACAGTCCACCAATCAAAAGGCAACCCACGGAATGGGAGAAGATATTTGTAAATGACAGTTCAGACAAAAGGTTGATATCCAGGATCTAGAAAGAACTTCTCAAACTCAACACACACAAAACAGATAATCATATCCAAAAATGGGCAGAAGATATGAACAGACACTCCTCCAACGAAGACATACAAATGGCTATCAGACACATGACAAAATGTTCATCATCACTAGCCATCAGGGAGATTCAAATGAAAACGACATTGAGATACCACCTGACACCAGTTAGAAAGGCCACAATTAGCAAGACAGGAAACAACGTGTGTTGGAGAGGATGTGGAGAAAGGGGAACCCTCTTACACTGTTGGTGGGAATGCAAGTTAGTGCAGCCACTTTGGAGAACAGTGTGGAGATTCCTCCAGAAATTAAGAATAGAGCTTCCCTATGACCCTGCAATTGCACTGCTGGGTATTTACCCCAAAGGTACAGATGGAGTGAAAAGAAGGGCCATCTGTACCCCAATGTTTATAGCAGCAAAGGCCTCGGTCGCCAAACTGTGGAAAGAACCAAGATGCCCTTCAATGGACGAATGGATAAGGAAGATGTGGTCCATATACAAGATGGAGTATTATGCCTCCATCAGAAAGGATGAATACCAACTTTTGTAGCAATATGGACGGGAGTGGAAGAGATTATGCTGAGTGAAATAAGTCAAGCAGAGAGAGTCAATTATCATATGGTTTCACTTATTTGTGGAGCATAACAAAGAACAAGGAGGACATGGGGAGATGGAGAGGAGAAGGAAGTTGTGGGAAATGGGAAGGGGGGGTGAACCATGAGAGACTACGGACTCTGAAAAAGAACCTGAGGGTCTTGAATGGGTGGGGAGTGGGAGGTTGGGAGAACAAGGTGGTGGGTATTAGGGAGGGCACGTGTTGCATGGAGCACTGGGTGTGGTGCAAAAATAAGGAATACTGTTACGCTGAAAAGAAATAATATAGATAGATAGATATTGAAAGTGAAAAAAAAAGGAATGTGCTGAACCTACAGAGCAGAAGAAATCAGAATGCCTCCCTGACGCCACCACCAATACCGCCGCCCCTGAGGAGCAGGAATGAGGAGTCTCACGGTCCTGCAGACTCACGTCCTCAACTCAGGCATCGGGATTGGTCATCACTGGGCCGGCAGATCCGGGCCGCCATGCCCCTGTGACCTAAACCTAACCCTCGGTTGGGTGTTCAGGCTTCAGTCCCCAGAGGACTGGCTCCCTAGCCCTCCAGACTGGGGACCCCATATTCCCAACGTAGGACTCTGGCCGCCACCCATGATGAACCTTGACCACATGGACATTTGCAGAACGCTCCTTGCTGGAGAAACCTCCATGACCCCTAAAGCCAACCACATCTTCTGAGCACCCCCACACCACAATTCCTTAGCCTTACAGGCCGCCAGAACAATGCCCTCAGCCCAGCCCTCCAGAGAGCCTGACTCCGTGCTGGCACATCAGGCCTGCCATTCTCCCAGGACCAAACCCTAAGCCTAGGTTGGGTGTTCAGGTTCTAGAACCCTGACACCCAATTCCACCCATGGGTGGGAGCATCAAACTGATGGCATGACTCAGCTTCTCAACCAGCAGGAGATTCCATTTGGTGCTCTCCAACACCCTCAGAGCCCTAGGAACCGGCCAAGCTGCCCTGAGGCCATTCCCGCCATCTTTGCACCTCCAGGCCAAAAACCCAGGGCCTGAGAAGCCTCCGGAGCCCTGCCCTCAACTCAGCCCTTGAGTGAGCCAATATCTGTGCTGGCAGATCCCACATGCCTTCTCCCTAAGACATAACCTTAACGCTAAGCCTAACCCTAATACTAACTCTAGCCCAGGTTGTGTGTTCAGGCATCCCTCCTCCATAGCCTGGTCCCCTAAACGGCCAGATGGGGGACCCCTGAGCTGCACCCCATAATTGCACCTGATCCCAGGAGGAAACCCTGCCCTTTAGAAATGTGTTGAACCCGCAGAGCGGGAGAAACCTGCATGCCTCCCAGAGGCCACTGCCACTTCTGGCACACCCAAGGACCAGGAACCAGGACTCTCACAGTGCTACAGACTCGCACCCTCAACTCAGGCATTGGGAAGCATCACCACAGCGCCATCAGATCGGGGCTGCCATGCCCTTACAACCCTACCCTAACCCTAGGTTGGGTGTCAGGCTTCTGTCCCCTGAGGACTGGACCCCTAGCCCTCCAGACTGGGGACCCTGGATTCCCAATGCAGGACTCTGGCTGCCACCCACGATGAAACTGGACCATATGATCCTGTGCAGTATGCTCCTGGCCACAGAATCCTCCATGCCCCCTAAGGCCACCCACGCCTTCCAAGAAATGCCACACCACAAACCCAGAGCCTGACAGGCCACCAGAGCAATGCCCTCAACTCAGCCCTCCAGAGAGCCTGAGCCGCACTGGCAGGCCTGCCATTCTCCCAGGATGAAACCCTAACACTAGGTTGGGTGTTCAGGCATTGGACCCAGAGGCCTGACACCCAATTCCTCCCATGGGTTGAGCATCAGACTGTCGGCAGGACTCAGTTCTCAGCCAGGAGGAGACCTTTTCATTTGGTGTTCTCTCACACCCTCAGAGCAGTAGCAACCAGCCATTCTCCCTTGAGGCCATTCCCACCAGCTTTGCTCCTCCAGGCCAAGAACCCAGGGCCTGAGGAGCCTCCTGAGTCCTGCCCTCAACTCAGCCCTTGGGTGAGCCCGTATCTGTGCTAGCAGATCCGACATGCCCTGTCCCTAAGCCTAACACTAACCATAATACTATACCTAGCCCAGGTTGTGTGTTCAGGCGTCCATACTCTGACTCCTGGTCCCCAAGGCCCCAGATGGGGGACCCGTGAGCGATACCCCATCATTGAATCTGTCACCAGGAGGAAACCATGCTGTTTAGAATTGTGCTGAACCCACAGAGCGGGATAAATTTGAATGTCTCCCTGAGGCCACCCCACTTCCAGCGCCCCCAAGGACCAAGAACCAGGAGTCTCATGGTCCTGCAGACACACGCTCTGAACTCAAGCATTGGGATGGGTCACCACAGCGCCAGCAGATTGGGGCTGCAATGCCTCTACAAACTAACCCTCACAGCAGGACTCACCCTCTCAGCCAGAAGGTGACCTTTCATTTCGTGCTATCTAATGCCCTGAGAATTGTAGAAACTGGCATGCTCCCCTGAGGTGATTTTCAACATCTTTGCCCGTATAGCCCAAAACCCCAGTGCCCGAGGAGCCTCCTGAGTCCCGCCCTCAACTCAGCCCTTGGGTGAGCTGATATCTGTGCTTGCATATCCGACATGCCTTGTCCCTAAGACATAACCTTAACCCTAATCCTAATACTAACCCTAGCCCAGGTCTGTGCTCAGTCATCCTCCTCCCACAACTCGTCCTCAAAACCCCAGATAGGGGACCCCTGAGTTGCACCCCATAATTGCACATGATCCCAGCATGAACCGTGCCATTTAGAAATGGGCTGAAGCCACAGAGCAGGAGAAGCCTGCAAGTCTCCCTGAGGCCAAAGCACTTCTGGACCCTCCCAAGGACCGGGAACCAGAGTCTCAATGTCCTGCAGACATAGCCTCAACTCAGGCATCAGGATGGGTCACCACAGCACCGGCAGATCGGGGTTACCATGCCCCAAAGACTTAACCATAATGCTAGGATGGGTGTTTATGCTTCGATCCACAGAGGCCTGGCTCCCTAGCCGTCCAGACTGGGGACCCTGTATTTGCAATGCTGGACTCCGGCTGCCACCCACAAGGAAAATGGCCCACATGGCCCTGTGCAGTACGCTCCTGGCCGGAGAAACCTCCATGCCCCCTAAAGACACCCACACCTTCCGAGGACCCACACACCACCGCCCAGTGCCTGATGGGCCACCAGAGCAATACCCTCAACTCAGCCCTCCGGAGAGCCTGAGTCCGCACTGGCACCTCAGGCCTGCCATGCTGCCAGGACCAAACCCTAATACCCTAGCTCAGGTGGTCAGGCTCTGGACCCCAGAGGCCTGATACCCAATTCCATCCCAGTGGATAGGATCATCAGACTGATGGCAGGACTCAGCCTCTCAGCCAGGAGAATAAATGAAATAAACCATTTCATTTAGTGCTATCTAACACTCTCAGAGACCTAGAAACCAGCATGCTCCCCTGAGGCCATTCCCACCATCTTTACCTTCTAGGAAAAATACCCAGGGCCTAAGGAGCCTCCTGAGTCCCGCCGTCAACTCAGCCCTTGGGTGAGCCTATATAAGTGTTACCAGATCCAACATGCCTTGTCCCTAAGACATAACCCTAACCCTAATCTTTTTATTTTTTTTAAGATTTTATTCATTTCTTTGACAGAGACAGATCAGAAGAAGGCACAGAGAGGACGAAGCACGCTCCCCGCTGAGCAGAGAGCCTGATGTGGGGCTCGATCCCAGGACCCTGAGATCATGACGTGAGCGGAAGGCAGAGGCTTTAACCAACTGAGCCACCCAGGCGCCCCACCCTAACACTAATCTTAACACTAACCCTAACCACAAAACCTAACCCTAACCTCTAAACCTAACATAACAACCTCGGAGCAGTAGAAACCATCATGCTCCCCAGAGGCGATTCCCACCTTCTTTGCCCTTCCAGTCCAAAAATCCAGGGCCTGAGGAAACTCCTGAGTCCCGCCCTCAACACAGCACTTGGGGGAGTCCATATCTGTGCTGGCAGATCTGACATGCCTTGTCCCTAAGACATACGCCTAACCCTAAGCCTAACCCTAAACCTTACCTCTAACCCTATCCCCTAACTCCTAACCCTAACCCTAACCCTAACCCTAACCCTAACCCCTAACAACTAACCCTAACACTCTCCGAACCTCTATCCCTAACCCTAACCCTCCAGACTGGGGATTCCAAAGTCACAACACAGGACTCTGCCTGCCCTCCAGAAAGAAAGGTGCATGAGCACCTAAACACACCCGCCATTGGAAATGCCCCAGACATAATGCCAGATTCTGCCACAACGCCAGATGCATGTCATCCACTCAGCCCTGAGGGAGCCCGCCTCAACACAGCATATCAGCAGCATATCAGAACTGCCATGCCCCTAGGCCTTAACCCTAATCCTAGGTTGGGTGTACAGTCTTCCGTACCCAGAGGCCTAGCCCCCAAACCCGCCAGATTGTGGATGCATGAGACTCACTCTGGCAGTCTGGAGGCTGCCTATGCTGTTACAGTGCCATTTGGAGCTACTTAGACCTCAGAGCCAAAGATAACTTCATGCCCCCCAAGGCAAGCCCCAGCATCTGAGCCCCTCCTGAACACAAACCCAGATTCACACTAGCCACCTATCACCGACCCTCAACTCAGGCCACCGGGGAGTCCGCCTCAGCACTGGTAGATTGGGCCTGTCGCGCCCCAAGACCTCAACCTTAGTTTGAGTTTCCAGGCTTCCATCCCAAGATGCCTAGCCTCCAGGCCCCCTGGATTAAGGACCCCTGAGTGACATTGCAGGACTCCAACAGCCATGCAGGATGAAACCTTGCAGTTTGGAGCTGCTGAATACTCAGAGGGTGAGAAACCTTCAAGCCCCCGTAAAGCTATCCACACAATTTGCGGCACCCCAGGCCAGAAAGCTGTTTTCTATGAAGCTACCGGACATATGCCCTCAACTCAGCCCTGAGGGGAGCCCATCTCAGCGCCGGCAGATTGGGCCTGCCATGACCCTAGACCCTAACCCTAACCCTAGGTGGGGTATACAGCCTTCTGTGCCCAGAGGCCTGTACCCCAAGCCCATCAGACTGGGGATGACTGAGACTCCCGCCAGCACTCCTCCAGCCTCCTAGGGCAAAATGGTGCCATTTGGAACTGTGCAGGAACCTCAGAGCAGGAGAAAGCTGCATGCCCCCCAAGAACACCACTAGCTTCTTTGCCCCCACAAACACAAACACAGACCTCAAGTCCTGCCTGATTCCCACCCTCCATTCGGCCTATCCAGGAGACCACCTCAATTGCAGCAGATCGGGCCTGCCATGTCCCTAAGCCTTAACCCTAACCCTAGTTTGGATTTTCAGGCTTCCATCCCAAGAGGCCCGGCCCCCACGCCCCCCAGATTAAGGACTTCTGAGCAACACCACAGGACACAGCCTGTCACACAAGTGGAAACCTTGTGGTTTGGAGCTGCAATGAACCCTCAGATGGGGAGAAACTTTCATGCCACCCTAAAGCCACCCCAATAATCAACAGCCACTCTGGCCATAGAGCTGGATTCCATCCCGCCACCAAATGCATACCCTCAACTCAGCCCATACGGGATCCCGCCTCAGCACTGGCAGATCGGGCCTGCCATTGCCCCTAGGCCCTAACCCTAACACAAGTTTGGGTGTTCAGTCTTCCATTCTGAGGGTCCAGGCAACAAAATCCCCTGGATTAAGGAATCTTGACATACACCTCAGGACTCCGCTTGCCACACAGTAGGAACCTGTGCCTTGGAGTTGTGCTGAACCCTCAGAGGGGGAGAAACTTGCCCCTCTAAAGGCACTCCCATCATCTGCACCCATCCCCCCGGCCATAAACCAGATTCTGCTGAGCTGCCGGACGCATGCCACAAATTCAGACCCTAGGGCGCCCCACCTCAACATAAGCAGATCGGGCCACCATGCCCCTAGGCCCTTACCAGAACCCCTCTTTAGGTTTTCAGGCTTCCATCCCAGGGGGCCTGCCTCCCATGTCCCCCCAGATTAAGGTCTACTGAGCGCCACCACGGGACTCCACCTGGCACTCAGAAGGAAAACTTTTGGTTTAGAGCTGCACTGAACACTCAGACGGGGAGAAACCTGCAAACCCCCGTAATGCCACCCCACCATGAGTCACCCCCATGGCCATAAAACCAGATTCTCCTGCGATGCCAGATCTATGCCCTCAACTCGACCCTTAGGGGACCCCGCATCAGCACTGGCACATTGGACCTGCCATGCCCTTCGGCCCTAACCATAAACCTAGGTGGGGTGTACAGGCTTTCATGAACAGAGGCCTGTCCCCCAAGCCCGCCAGATTGGGCACCTCCGAGATTCATGCCAGTAGAGATTAAGGATTCCTCACTGACACCCCAGGACTGCGTCTGCCACACAGGAGGAAACCATGCCATTTGGAGCTCTGCAGAACCCTCAGGGTAGGAGAAACCTGCATGCAACCCTGAGGTCACGCCCAGCTTCTGTGGCATCCCTGGACACAAACTCTGAGTCTGACATGCCACCTGATACCCACCCTGAAGTCAGCCCACCAGGGAGCCCACCTCAGCAGTAGCAGATTGAGCATGCCATGCCCCTACGCCCTTACCGTAGCTCTAGTTTCTGATTTCGGGCTTCCATCCCAAGAGGCCTGGCCCCCAAACTCCCCAGATTCAGGACCCCCCTGTAACAGGGCAGAAACCTGAATGCCATGCAGGGGGAAGCCATGACATTTGGAGCTCCAAAGTTTCCTCAGAGAGGGAGAAACCAGCATGCCCCTCTAAAGCCACCCCACGATCAGCCGTCCCTCTGGCCAGAAACCCTGACTCTTCTGCATTGCAGGATGCATTTCCTCAACTCAATTCTGAGGGTATCTCACCTCTGTGTCGGCTGATCAGGCCTGTCCTGCCCAGCCCATTACCCTTAACCCTATGTTGCATTTTCAGGCTTCCTTCCCCAGGGGCCTATCCACCAAGCCCTCTAGATTGGTAAACTTGGAGCCACACTGTAGGAGTCCCCCTGCCACCCAGCAGGAAACTTGTCCCTTTGGAGCTGTGCGGAACCCTCAGAGCCAGAGAAACCTGCATGACCCCATTAGGACTCCCCCACATTCTGCAGCCCCCTGGCCACAAACCCAGAGCCTGATTCACCACCTGACCCCCATTCTCAACTCAGCTCCTTGGGGAACTCACCTCAACACCAGCAGTTCGGGCCTGCCACGCCACTAGCTCAGCTCTGCTCATGGACACCACCAGCTCTAGGCAGACCTAGAACTCCCCTGTCTGCGGCAAAGCTCTGGGATCCCCCCTCCTTCTTCCCAATTTACACTGGCCCAGGCATTCATGAGAAAGGGGAAGGCTACCTCTTGAATGCTTAATACCTCCTTTCCTCTTCAGCCCTATTTCTCTCCACTTACCTTTGCACCTGGGCAAACTGAAAGTAACATATCAATGGAACATGTACATGCTCTGAGATCTAAATCTTTCATGGCAACTTTCTGAGGGCTCCTTATGCAATAGGAAACTAGTGTATCCTGCCACAGAGTGTTTCATAATGAACAGCTACAGAACAGGAGAGCAAAAGTCATTCCAGTTTGACCTCAGTCTTCATGAAGTAGAACATGGTCTTCTTTTCTTCATTGACTTCAATTCCAATTCGTTTCCCTGCAATGTTCATTCCTCTCCTTCAGGGGTAGGATTTTGTGATTCCTCACCTGCATAGAACACCCAGAGCTCATCACAACAAGTACTCTCCCTAATAGCTGTCACCCACTTAACCCTTCGCCCCACACCCCTGCCCCCTAGCAACCCTCGATTTTGCTCTAGGTTAGAGTCTGTTTCCTCATTGGCCTTTCTCTCCTCACTATGTTCATCTGTTTTCTTTCTGAAATTCCATAGAGGTCAAGATATAGGCTATTGGTCTTTTCTTACTGATTTTACTTAGCTAAATCCACTGTAGATCCATCCACATCCTTGCAGATGGTAAGATTTCATCCTTTTTGAACCTGGATCCTATTCCATTAAGAAGATGTGGGAGAATGAATACACACACACACACACATATGATATATACGAGTGATATATATATATATATATATATATATCACTCATCAGTGAATGGACATTTGGTCTCCCTCCATTGTTTTACAATGGTTGAAAATGCTGCTGTAAATATCACGGTGCTTATACCCCACTGAATGTGCATTTTTGTGCCCTTTAGGGAAATAACTAGGAGGGCAATTGCTGGATCCTACTGTTGTTCAGTTCTTAGCTTTTGGAGGACAGACTGTATTCTTTCCAAGAGTGGCTGCAACAACACGCATGCCCACCAACAATGTAGGAGGGTTCCGGTTTTGGGTGTTTTGGTTTTTTTTTAGATTTTATTTATTTATTTGACAGAGGTCACAAGTAGGCAGAGAGGCAGGCAGAGAGAGAGGACGAAGCAGACTCCCCGCTGAGCAGAGAGCCCAATGCGGGGCTCCATCTCAGGACCCTGAGACCATGACCTGAGCCGAAGGCAGTGGCTTAACCCACTGAGCCACACAGGTGCCCCCGAGGGTTCCACTTTAAACAGAACATTCCCTGCCAGCAATTTCCTAAGGAGGAAATATAAAACCTGTGGGAAAACCTGACTCACTGAGCATCAGGAAAGCAGCCACAGAAATTCAGCCCAGGGTTCCTGACACCAAGTCCCTTGAAGCCAACAGAGTGCCTTTATCCAGGGAAATTCCCAAAGACTCTCCTTCTGACTTCACTACCCATGAAACTGCAGAGAAAATACAGCATGTCCAACCATATATAGCCGTTTGAGTGAACCTAGGAAGACAAGCATCCCTTTTAAATTGTCCAAGACTCCTTGGAATCATTTTGAATTTTCCCTCTGCCCTCATTGGAACTCTTTGGATTCAAAGACGAATCCATTAGGATACATCACCTTGGACAAAGAAGAAGCCATCATCCAAGTCTCTATCTGACCACAAACAGCCACCTCACTCTAGATGCCAGCCGTTCCACCAGAGTCTAGGCCCAGTGGAGTAAACACTGTTCGATGAAGGAATACTTTCTATGTTCAAAAGGCACACCAAGTCAATCTCACCTTCCCTTTCGAATCCAAGGGATTTCCTAGGAAAGAGATGTTCCGAATACCTTTGTAAGCCAGAAATAAACAGAGAAAATGAGATCCCTGCCAGGTGCTCCCTGCAGAGAAACTCAGGAGCTCTGGCACCCGCACGAGATTGCTTACAGCTGGTTCAGTGTGCCATTTGTGAGCTCCACTGGAGACAAGAGAAAAGCCCAGGAAATTTGGGGTGAAAGGGAATTTTTACCTGCCATCCTGGCATGGATGTGACATTGTGACCCACAGGCCTGCTGTTTTCTCTGAACACTGACGTCCTGGGACCAGCTGCGTGACTGACTCAGACGCTGACTTCCAAACTTCAGGTCTCATGGAGCCAGAGTTAAGAAGGGTTGTCAGGTGCAGATAAGCAGGCGTCTCCCACCTAAAGCCTGCACACCTGCTCTGATTCCTGGGAGAAGGAGAGACACAGGCTTGTTTCTTAACTGGTCATTCACTTCCCTCTCAAGCTGGCCAATGCCCTTGTCCTTTTTGGAGAAACAAACATACTTTTCCAAACAAACACTCAGCTCCTCGGTTCCAAATGCACCATGAGTCGGGTTTGGTTCCCCTGGCTCCAGAGCCCAACTGGGAGGACCCTCCTGAACCATCCTGACAGCACATTACCAGCAAACCTGGGGAAAGAGGGCACAATGCTGAGTGGGGGACAGGCTCCATCAATTCTTACCACCACCCTTGAGCCTGGAGAAACAGAGACTATACAGCTCACCACTCCGTCCTGTAAAAATAAGCTGTAGTGCCTCACGTTTCAGGGTCTCTCACCGGGCACCTCCGCCCTGCCTTCAGAGCCAGCAGGCTGCACGGACTCCTCTTCAGGTGTGTTTCCCATGGCAGCTCGCCGCTGCCTCCAGTGGTGGCAAGCAGCATCGCCATGCCTTCCAGGGTATCTCACACCACTGCTCACCACTCCCTCCAGTGGAGTGAACTGGCACTGCCGGGCCTTCCATAGACTCATTTTTTTTTTTTATTTGTTTATTTACAGCATAACAGTGTTCATTGTTTTGGCATCACACCCAGTGCTCCATGCAGTACGTGCCCTCCCTATTAACCACCACCTGATTCCTCAAACTCCCACCCCACCCTGCCCCTCCAAAACCCTCTGGTTGTTTTTCAGAGTCCATAGTCTCTCATGGTTCATCTCCCCTTCCAGTTTCTCTCAACTCCCTCTCCGCTCCATCTCCCTATGTCCTCCGTGTTATTTGCTATGCTCCACAAATAAGTGAGACCATATGATACATGACTCTCTCTCTGCTTGACTTATTTCGCTCAGCATAATTTCTTCCAGTCCCGTCCATGTTGCTACAAAAGTTGGGTATTCATCCTTTCTGATGGAGGCATAATACTCCATTGTGTATATGTACCACATCTTCCTTATCCATTCATCCGTTGAAGGGCATCTTGGTTCTTTCCACAGTTTGGTGAGCATAGCCATTGCTACAATAAACATTGGGGTACAGATGGCCCTTCTTTTCACTCCATCTGTATCTTTGGGGTAAATACCCAGCAGTGCAATTGCAGGGTCATAGGGAAGCTCTATTCTTAATTTCTGGAGGAATCTCCACACTGTTCTCCAAAGTGGCTGCACCAACTTGCATTCCCACCAACAGTGTAAGAGGGTTCCCCTTTCTCCACATCCTCTCCAACACACGTTGTTTCCTGTCTTGCTAATTTTGGCCATTCTAACTGGTGTCAGGTGGTATCTCAATGTGGTTTTAATTTGAATCTCCCTGATGGCTAGTGATGATGAACATTTTTTCATGTGTCTGATAGCCATTTGTATGTCTTCGTTGGAGAAGTGTCTGTTCATATCTTCTGCCCATTTTTTGATATGATTATCTGTTTTGTGTGTGTTGAGTTTGAGAAGTTCTTTATAGATCCTGGATCTCAACCTTTTGTCTGTACTGTCATTTGCAAATATCTTCTCCCATTCCGTGGGTTGCCTTTTTGTTTGGTGGACTGTTTCCTTTGCTGTGCAGAAGCTTTTGATCTTGATGAAGTGCCAAAAGTTTATTTTTGCTTTTGTTTCCTTGGCCTTTGGAGACATATCTTGAAAGAAGTTGCTGTGGCTGATATCGAAGAGGTTACTGCCTATGTTCTCTAGGATTCTGATGGATTCCTGTCTCATGATGAGGTCTTTTATCCATTTCGAGTGTAAGAGAATGGTTGAGTTTCATTATTCTACATATAGCTGTCCAGGTTTCCCAGCACCATTGATTGAAGGGACTGTCTTTTTTTCCATTGAATATTTTTTCCTGTTTTGTCGAAGATTATTTCACCGTGGAGTTGAGGGTCCATATCTGGGCTCTCCACTCTGTTCCACTGGTCTATGTGTCTGTTTTTATGCCAGGACCACGCTGTCTTGGTGATCGCAGCTTTGTAGTAAAGCTTGAAATCGGGTAACGTGATGCCGCCAGTTTTGTTTTTGTTTTTCAACATTTCCTTAGCAATTCGGGGTCTCTTCTGATTCCATACAAATTTTAGGATTATTGGCTCCAGCTCTTTCAAAACTACCGGTGGAATTTTGATTGGAATGGCATTAAAAGCATAGATTGCTCTAGGCAGTATAAACATTTTAACAATGTTTATTCTTCCAATCCAAGAGCATGGAATTGTCTTCCATCTTTTTGGGTCTTCTTCAATTTCTTTCATGAGTGTTCTGTAGTTCCTCGAGTACAGGTCCTTTACCTCTTTGGTTAGGTTTATTCCCAGGTATCTTATGGTTCTTGGTGCTCTAGTAAATGGAATCGATTCTCTAATTTCCCTTTCTGTATTTTCATTGTTAGTGTATAAGAAAGCCACTGATTTCTGTACATTGACTTTGTATCCTGCCACGTTACTGAATTGCTGTATGAGTCTAGTAGTTTGGGGGTGGAGTCTTTGGGGTTTTCCATATAAAAAATCATGTCATCTGCGAAGAGAGAGAGTTTGACTTCTTCCTTGCCAATTTGGATACCTTTTATTTCTCTTTGTTGTCTGATTGCCGTTGCTAGGACTTCTAATACTATGTTGAACAAGAGTGGTGAGAGTGGGCATCCAAGCCCATTAGAATAACGTCAGACCTTTTCACAGAGACCTGGCAAGCCAGGAAGGGCTGGCAAAATATATTCAGAGTACTAAATGAGAAGAACATGCAACCAAGAATACTCTATCCGGCAAGACTGACATTTAAAATGGATGGAGAGATAAAGAGTTTCCAAGACCGGCAAGGCTTAAAAGACTATGCAACCACCAAGCCAACACTGCAGGAAATATTAAGGGGGGTCCTATAAAAGAGAAAAAATCCCAAGAATATCATTGAACAGAAATATAGAAACAATCTACAGACAGAAAGACTTCAAAGGCAACATGACATGAATCAAAACCTATCTCTCAATAATCACTCTCAATGTGAATGGCCTAAATGCGCCCATAAAACGACACAGGGTTGCAGATTGGATAAAACGACAGGACCCATCCATATGTTGTCTACAAGAGACCCATTTTGAACCTAAGGATACACCCAGACTGAAAGTGAACGGATGGAGAAGCATCTTTCATGCCAATGGGCCTCAAAAGAAGGCCGGGGTAGCGATTCTCATATCAGATAAATTAGATTTTAAACTAAAGACTGTAGTCAGAGATACAGAAGGACACTCCATAATTCTTAAAGGGACTATCCGCCAAGATGATCTAACAATTGTGAATATCTATGCCCCCAATATGGGAGCTCCCAATTCCATAAGAAAACTATTAATCAAGATAAAGAGTCATATTGATATGAATACAATAATAGTAGGAGATCTTCATACGCCTCTCTCAAAAATAGACAGATCATCGAAGCAGAAAATTAAAAAAGAAATAAGAGCATTGAATGAAACATTGGACCAGATGGACCTCATAGACATATACAGAACATTCCACCCTAAAACAACAGAATACTCATTCTTCTCAAGTGCACATGGAACCTTCTCCAGAATAGACCACATACTGCGTCACAAGGATTGAGGATGCCTGATACTCATGCTGGGAATCTGCCTGCCACGCAGGGCACCGCTGTGCTGTTTGGAGCTGCGCTGAACCCTCAGAGCTGGAGAAACTTCCATGCACCCCTGAAGTCACCCCCAGGTTATGCGAACGTCTGGACACACACCCAGAGGCTAATGCCCCGTCTGACACCCGAACTCAACTCAGCGCACCAGGGCACCTGCCTCTGCACTGGCATATCAGGTCTACCATGGCCCTAGGCCTTAACCCTATCCCTAATTTTGGTTTTCAGGTATCATCCCCAAGAGTCCTGACCCCAAGACCCCAAGATTAAAGAATCCTGAGTGACACCTCAGGACTCTGTCCACCATGCAGGAGGAAACCATGCTGTTTGGAGCTGTGTCGAATCCTCAGAGCGGGAGAAACCTGCACGGTTCACCTGAGGCTATCCCCCACCCTCTGCACACTATTGGGCCACAAATGTGGAGGCTGGCACTCAGCCTGCCTACCACCCAGGAGGAAACCGTGCCATTTGAAACAGAGTAGAACACTCAGAGTGGGAGAAACTGCATGCCTCCCTGAGCACAACCACTCCTTCAGCGGTCCCCTGACCACAAACCTGGACCCTCTCATGCCACCGGACCTCTGCCCTCAATTCATCCCCCTGGGATCCCTTCTCAGTGCCAGCAAATTGGGCCTGCCATGCCCCTGACCCTAACCTTAAGCCTAGGTTGCATTTTCAGTCTTCATCCCCAGAGGCTGGTCCCCCAATTCCTCCATATTTGGACCCCTGAGCCACAACCCAGTGCTCTGTCTGCCACCCGGGAGGAAACCGTTCTGTTTGGAGCTGCACAGAACCATCGGAACGGGAGAAATCTTCATGCTCCCTGAAGCCACCTCCACCTTCGGCCACCCCCCAGGCACAAACCCAGATCGTAATGCACCACCTGACCATGGCCCTCAACTCAGTACCCCAGACATCTAGCCTCGGCACCAGCAGATCAGGCCAGCCATGCCCCTGTGCTCTTTTCCAAGCCCTAGGTTGTTTTCAGTCTTCTGTCCTCTGATGATTGACACCAAAGCTCCGCTGATGGGTTACACCTGAACTATACCAGAATATTTCTTGGCCCCCTGAGGCTATCCCACTTTCAGCACCCCCCGTTCACACCTGGATCTTAACACTCACACTGACCCACGTCCTCAACTCTGCTCCCCAGGTCACTCCTCTCAGGGTGGACTATTGAGACTGACATGACCCTCAGCCCTAACCAAAACTTAGGTACATTTTCTGTCTTGTGTCCCAAGAATACAGGTACCAAAGCCCCACATATGTGGGACCCCTGAGAAATGCCAGAGGACTCTGTCTTCAACCCAGAAGGAAACAGTAGAATTGGAACTCTGCCAAGGACTGAGAGCAGGAGAAATCTGCCTTTCCCCCCATGGCCACCAACCCGGAGCCTGACTCAGACTGACCCATGTTCTCTACTCAGTCCCCGTGAGAGCTCTGCACAGCACCAGCAAATCAGGCCTGTCATGTTGCTGGGACCTAGACCTAACCCTAGGTTGGGGTTTCATGCTCTGTCCCCAGAGGACTGGCACCCAAGTCCCACGGATGGGGACCCCTGAGCAAGATTTGAGATCTCTGCCTGCCACCCAGAAGGAAACCATACCATTTGGGACTCTGCAAAGGATTCTGAGCAGGAGAAATCTGCCACGCACCACTGAGTTCACCCAGAGTCAGCAGCTGGACACAAACCTGAACCTGACACTTACTCTATCCATCCCTCTGTACTCAGCCCTCTGGATAGCTTGCCACACCACCATCAGATTGGGCCTGCCATGCTCCTAACCCCTAACTGAAGCTTAGTTTGTGTTCTGAGCATTCAATTCCTAGGGGTCTGGCTCCCTACCCCACGGACTGGGGTCACCTTAGCCATACCACAGGAGGAAAGTGTGCCATGTAGACCTCTAGAAAGTATTCAAAGCAGGATAAAATGCCTGCCCATCTGAGCCTATACCAGCAAACCCCCAATGTCAGTGGCCTCTAGGTCACAAACCCTGTGCCTGACCAGAACCAGAACACTGATCCTTCATTCCAGCCTCTAGGAACCACACACACTGTCAGCTGTTTGGGCCTGCAATGTCCTTTGGCCCTAACTCTATCCCTAGCTTGGGTTCTCATGTCTCCGTCCCCTAAGGGTGGGCTCCAAAGCCCTAGGATTTGGGGATGCCTGAGCAATACCACAGGACTCAGCCTCACACCCAGATGGAAATGTTTCCATAATGGACTCCAGTAAGTATATAGGTCAGTATAAATATGAAGGCCCATCTGTTTCCATCCCAGTGAACTCCCACATTCAAGGGCTCATGGATTGAAACCCTGAGCCGGACACTCACCCTGACCCATGTCCTCAACTCAGCCCTCCAGGACGCTCACCACACGGTTGGCAATTCAGACCTTCCATTTTCCTAGGTCCTAACCCTAACCCTATTTGGAGTTCTGAGAGGTCCATCTGTAGAGGCCTGGATCCCAAGCCCCGGGTATTGGGAACACTTTAGCAAAACCAGAGGATCAGCCCGCCACACAAAAGGAAACTCCTTTTTTTACTCCAGACTGGATTCAGAGCATGAGACATCTGAATGCAAACCTGAGACAATGTCAGTGAACCTACACTTCCATCCACCCTCTGAAGACAATCCCTGAGCTTGATACACACCCTAAATCTCCATTGTATCTCAGACCTTGTGAAAATCTCCACAGTTCTGGCTGATTGTATCTTCGAGGCTTCTGGGCCTTAATCCAACGGAAGGTCTAGACATGGGCGAAAATATGAACAGATATTTCTCCAATGATGACACGCATGTGACCAACAGATATATACATAAATGTTCTATATCACATGGCTTCTGGGAAATGCAAATCTAAACCACATTGAGGTGTCCTATCACACCAGGCAGAATGTCCAAAGTTAACAGGACATGAAACCACAAATATTGGTGAGGATGCAGAGAATGGAGAACCCTCCTACACTCCTGGTTGGAATGCAGACTGTTATATCCACTCTGGAAAACAGTACGGGGTTTCCTCAAGAAGTTAAAAGTAACGTTACCCTAAAACACAGCAATTTCACTACAGGGCTTTTACCACAAAAATAGAGATGTAGGGGAAAGAACTGGCACCTGCACCTCAGTGTTCATCGCAACAATATCCAATCTAGATAAACTATGGAAAGAACCCAGATATCTATGGACAGAGGAATGGATAAAGAAGATGTGGTTCATATATTCAAAGGAATATTCCTCAGCCATCAGAAAGGATGAATACTTACCATCACATCAACCTGGATGGGTCTGGAAGATATTATGCTGAGTAAAATATGTCCATGAAAGAAACACAATTATCATAGGGTTTCACTCATATGTGAAATATCAGAAACAGGGCAGAGAACCATAGGCAAAGGAAGGGGAAACAGAATGGGAAGTCATCAGAGATGGGGATAAAACCATGATAGACTCTTAACTATAGCAACCAACTGAGGGTTGCTGGATGGGGGGTGGGGGGGTAACTGGGGTGATGGGCATTAAGGAGGGCACGTGATGCAATACACATCTGATATATTATTTAACACTACATCTGAAAATAATGATGTATGATAAGTTGGCTCATTGAATTCAAATAAAAAATGAAAGAACTCAAATAAACTACCCTAACACTTTGTATGGAATCACAAAAATACTGAACAACCAGCACAATGTTATGAAGAAAAACAAAGCTGGAGGCATCACAATTCCATATTTCAAATTATACTACAAAGCTGCGTTCATCCTCACAGTATGGGACTGGCAAAAAAAAAAAAAATACACACAGTGACCAAGGAAACGGAATAGAAGCTCAGACATCAGCCCACAATCACGTGCCCAATTAATCTTCTGCAAAACAGGCAAAACTATTAAAAGGGAAAAGGACAGTTTCTACAACAAATGGTGTTGGGAAAACTGAACAGCTATGCACAAAACAATGAAATTAGACTGCTTTCTTACACCATATGGACAAATAAACTCAAAACAGTTTCAAGACCTCAATGTGAGACCTTAAATCATAAAAGTCCTACAAGAGGGCACAAACAGTAACTTCTCTGACATGAACCATACATTTAATAGACATGCCTCCTAAGGCAAAGGAAACAAAAGCAAAAATAAACTACTAGAGCTCCATCAATAAAAAACTTACCGCACAGCAGAACAGCAATGAAAATGTAATAAATAGAATACAACGTACTTAAGAGGAGAAGATGTTTGCAAATATCATGTGCAATAAAGGGGTAGTGTCCAAAATATGTAGAACTGATACAACGCAACAACCAAAAAACAAAAAATCCAATTAAAAAATAGACAGAAGACATGAACAGACATTGCTCCAAAGAAGACATACAGATGGCCAACAGTCACGTGAGAAGATGTTCACATCAGCCATCAACAGGAAAATCCAAATGAAAAGGTCCGTGAGATATTACCTCATACTATCAGAATGGCTAACAGCACCAGCACAAGAAAAGAAATGTTGGGAGGATGTGGGTAAAAGGGAACCCTCTTGCACTGTGGTGGGAATGCTAGCTGCGGCAGACCCTGTGGAAAACAGTATCACTGTTCCTCAAAACGTTAAATATTAGAACTACCTTATAATCCAGCAATCACACTACCGGGTGATTACCCGACGAATATGAGAACAGTAAATCAAAAGGATACATGTGCCCCTATGTTTCATGCAACATTAATTAAAATATTACAATATGGAAACAATCCAAGTATTTCTTGAAAACATGATAAATGAGATGATAAATGTACACACACACACACACACACACACACAGTGCGAAATTACTCAGCCATAAAAAATCTTGCCATTTGCAGACACATGGATGGAGCTAGAGAATACTATCCTAAGTGAAATCAGTCAGTCAGAGAAAGACAAAGGCCTTTGGATGTCACTCTTCCATGGAATTTAGGAAACAAACATACATAAATAAAGGAGAAAGAAGATACAAAACAAAAACCGACTCTGTGGTTACCAGAGTGGAAGTGGATGGAGGGATGAGTGATATAGATGACGGGGTCTAAGAGTACAATTTTCTTTTTTTTTTTTTTGTTTATTTTCAGCATAACAGTGTTCACTGTTTTTGCACCACACCCAGTGCTCCATGCAGTACGTGCCCTCCCTATTACCCACCACCTGGTTCCCCAACCTCCCAACCCCCGCCCTTCCAAAACACTCAGGTTGTTTTTCAGAGTCCATAGTCTCTCATGGTTCATCTCCCCTTCCAGGTTCCCTCAACTCCCTCTCCTCTCCATCTCCCCATGTCCTCCGTGTTCTTTGTTATGCTCCACAAATAAGGGAGACCATATGATATTTGACTCTCTCTGCTTGACTTATTTCACTCAGCATAATCTCTTCCACGCCCGTCCATGTTGCTACAAAAGTTGGGTATTCATCCTTTCTGATGGAGGCATAATACTCCATTGTGTATATGGACCACATCTTCCTTATCCATTCATCCGTTGAAGGGCATCTTGGTTCTTTCCACAGTTTGGCGACCGTGGCCATTGCTGCAATAAACATTGGGGTACAGATGGCTCTTCTTTTCACTCCATCTGTATCTTTGGGGTAAATACCCATCAGTGTAATTGCAGGGTCATAGGGAAGCTCTATTTTTAATTTCTTGAGTCATCTGCACACTGTTCTCCAAAGTGGCTGCACTAAATGGCAGTCTCACCAACAGTGTAACAGGGTTCCACTTTCTCGACATCCTAAACAACAAACGTTATTTCCTGTCTTCCTAATTTTGGACATTCTAACTGGTGTCAGGTGGTATCTCAATGTAGTTTTAATCAGAATCTCCCTGATGGCGAGGCAGACGCCTCCCTCTCCACAGATTCTGGGGGTCTCACCTTGGCGGTGGCAGCTGGGGCCGGGCCTGCCATGAAATCCGGGCCCGGACCCAGGCCTGCTTGTTCAGACTTCCATTGCCAGGGGCCTGTACCTAGGGCCTCACACCGGGAATCCTGAGTCCTGGGCCACAAGTCCGCCACAGTCCCAGAGACAATGGTGCCTTTCGCGGCTGCATCCCAGCCGAGGAGTGAGAGATCAATTCGTTCCCCCACAGAGGCCAGACCCCTCCAAGGGCGCCCCGGGGGCCTACCACGGCGAAGGCGGACGCCCGGCCACAGCCCCTCCATTAACTCTGCTCGGGGAAAACTCCCCGGCACCGGGACCGCCGACCGCGCCCCATCGTCACGGCTCGTTTTCCGGGTGGCCGCGACATGCCCCAAGAGAGAAAGGGCCCTGGTCCACACGGAACTGGGCGGTCAGAATGGCTGCCGAAAGCCGGCCAATTCTCACGAGCGTTCTGCCCAAATCGGGACCGATTTGGGCAGAACGCTCGTGAGAATTGGCCGGAAAACGCCCGGCGAACACACTTCGGGCACCACAGGGCCGCATGGCGGCCCCCCCGGGGCCCTGTCTGGGATCGCGTGTCGTCGCGTACCGGCACCGCCAGGAGGAGCTCCGGGAGGCGTGCCCCGGGGAGGCCGACGCCCCCCGCTCCGCAGCCTCCGGGGGTCCCCTCCCTGGCGCCGGCAGCTGGGGCCGGGCCAGCCCCGAAAGCCGGGCCCGGGCCCGGGCCTGCTTGCTCAGCCTTCCGTTGCCAGGGGCCTGAGCCTGGGGGCCTCCCCACGGGGAAACCTGAGTCCCGCGCCACGAGTCCCCCGACCGTCCCAGCGACAACGGCACCATTCGCGACTTCGTCCCAGCCGTGGAGTGAGAGATCTATCCATTCCCCCACAGTGGCCATAACCCTCCACGGGCGCCCCGGCCGTCCGCCACGGCGGAGGCAGACGCCCAGCCACGGCGCCTCCATCAACTCTGCTCGGGGAAAACTCCCAGGCGCCGGGGCCGCCGGCCGCGCCCCAACCTCACGGTTCGTTTCCCGGGTGGCCGCGACATGCCCCGAGCGAGAACGGGCCCTGCTGCACGCGGAACTGGGCGCTCACCAGGGCTGCCCAACGCCGGCCAATTCTCACGAGCGTTCTGCCCAAATCGATCCCGATTAGGGCGAACACACTTCGGGCACCACAGGGCCGCAAGGCCGCTCCCCGGGGCCCTGTCCTGGATCGCGTGTCGTCGCGTTCCGGCACCGCCAGGTGGAGCTCCGGGAGGCGGGCCCCGTAGAGGCCGACGCCTCCCGCTCCTCAGCCTCCGGGGGTCCCCTCCCCGGCGCTGGTAGCCGGGGCTGGGCCAGCCCCGAAACCCGGGCTCGGGTCAGGCCTGCTTGCTCAGCCTTCCGTTGCCAGGGGCCTGAGCCTGGGGGCATCCCCATGGGGAACCCTGCGTCCCGCGCCACGAGTCCCCCGACCGACCCGGCGACAACGGCATCTTTCGCGGCTTCTTCCAGCCGTGGATTGAGAGATCAATCCGTTTCCCCACGGAGGCCAGCCCCCCCAACGTGCGCCCTGGCCGCCCAAACGGCAGAGGCGGACGCCCGGCCACGGCGCCTCCATCAACTCTGCTCGGGGAAAACTCCCGGGCACCGGGGCCGCCGGCCGCGCCCCAACCTCACGGTTCGTTTTCCGGGTGGCCGCGAAATGCCCCGAGCGAGAAAGGGCCCTGCTGCCCGCGGAACTGGGCGCTCACCAGGGCTGCCCAACGCAGGCTAATTCTCACGAGCGTTCTGCCAAAATCGATCCCGATTTGGGCAGAACGCTCGTGACAATTGGCCGGAAAACGCCCGGCGAACACACTTCGGGCACCACAGGGCCGCAGGGCCGCCCCCCCGGGGCCCTGTATGGGATCGCGTGTCGTCGCGTTCTGGCACCGCCAGGAGGAGCTCCGGGAGGCGGGCCCAGGGGAGGCCAATGCCTCCCGCACCTCAGCCTCCGGGGGTCCCCTCCTTGGCGCCGGCAGCTGGGGCCGGGCCAGCCCCGAAACCAGGGCCCGGGCCCGGGCCTGCTTGCTCAGCCTTCCGTTGCCAGGGGCCTGAGCCTGGGGGCCTCCGCATGGGGAACCCTGAGTCCCGCGCCACGAGTCCCCCCGACCGTCCCGGCGAGAACGGCACCTTTCGCGGCTTCGTCCCAGCCGTGGAGTGAGAGATCACTCCGTTCCCCCACAGAGGCCAGCCCCCTCCACGGGCGCCCCGGCCGCCCGCCACGGCGGAGGCAGACGCCCGGCCACGGCGCCTCGATCCACTCTGCTCGGGGAAAACTCCCCGGCGCCGGGGCCGCTGGCCGCGCCCCATCGTCGCGGCTCGTTTTCCGGGTGACCGCGCCCTGCCCCGAGCGAGAAAGGGCCCTGCTCCACGCGGCACTGGGCGCTGACTAGGGCTGCCCAACGCCGGCCAATTCTCACGAGCGTTCTGCCCAAATCGATCCCGATTTGGGCAGAACGCTCGTGAGAATTGGCCGGAAAACGCCCGGCGAACACACTTCGGGCACCAGAGGGCCGCAGGGCCGCCCCCCCGGGGCCCTGTCCGGGATCGCGGGTCGTCGCGTTCCGGCACCGCCGGGAGGAGCTCCGGGATGAGGGCCCCGGGGAGGCCGACGCCTCCCGCTCCTCAGCCTCCGGGGGTCCCCTCCCTGGCGCCGGCAGCTGGGGCCGGGCCGGCCCCGAAAGCCGGGCCCGGGCCCTGGCCTGCTTGCTCAGCCTTCCGTTGCCAGGGGCCTGAGCCTGGGGGCCTCCCCATGGGGAACCCTGAGTCCCGCGCCACGAGTCCCCCGAACGTCCCGGCGACAACGGCACCTTTCGCGGCTTCGTCCTAGCCGCGGAGTCAGAGACCAGTCCGTTACCCCACAGAGGCCAGCCCCCTCCAGGGGCGCCCCGGCCGCCCGCCACGGCGGAGGCGGACGCCCGGCCACGGCGCCTCCATGCACTCTGCTCGGGGAAAACTCCCCGGCGCCGCGGCTGCCGGCCGCGCCCCATCGTCGCGGCTAGTTTTCCAGGTGGCCGCGACATGCCCCGAGCGAGAAAGGGCCCTGCACCACGCGGAACTGGGCGCTGACCAGGGCTGCCCAACGCCGGCCAATTCTCACGAGCGTTCTGCCCAAGTCGATCCCGATTTGGGCAGAACGCTCGTGAGAATTGGCCGGAAAACGCCCGGCGAACACATTTCGGGCACCACAGGGCCGCAGGGCGGCCCCCCCGGGGCCCTGTCCGGGATCGCGTGTCGTCGCGTTCCGGCACCGCCAGGAGGAGCTCCGGGAGGCGTGCCCCGGGGAGGCCGACGCCTCCCGCTCCTCAGACTCCGGGGGTCCCCTCCCTGGCGCCGGCAGCTGGGGCCGGGCCAGCCCCGAAAGCCGGTCCCGGGCCCGGGCCTGCTTGCTCAGCCTTCCGTTGCCAGGGGCCTGAGCCTGGGGGCCTCCCCATGGGGAACCCTGAGTCCCGCGCCACGAGTCCCCCGACCGTCCCGGCGACAACGGCACCATTCGCGGCTCCGTCCCAGCCGTGGAGGGAGTGATCAATCCGTTCCCCCACAGGGGCCAGCCCCCTCCACGGGCGCCCCGGGCGCCCGCCACGGCGGAGGCGGACGCCCGGCCACGGCACCTCCATCCACTCTCCTCGGGGAAAACTCCCCGGCGCCGGGTCCGCCGGCCGCGCCCCATCGTCGCGGCTCGTTTTCCGGGTGGCTGCGCCATGCCCCGAGCGAGAAAGTGCCCTGCTCCACGCGGAACTGGGCGCTGACCAGGGCTGCCCAACGCCGGCCAATTCTCACGAGCGTTCTGCCCAAATCGATCCCGATTTGGGCAGAACGCTCGTGAGAATTGGCCGTACAACGCCCGGCGAACACACTTCGGGCACCACAGGGCCGCAGGGCCGCCCCCCCGTGGCCCTGTCCGGAATCGCGTGTCTCGCATTCCGGCACCGCCAGGGGGAGCTCCGGGAGGCGGGCCCCGGGGAGCCCGACGCCTCCCGCCCCTCAGCCTCCGGGGGTCCCCTCCCTGGCGCCGGCAGCTGGGGCCGGGCCAGCCCCGAAAGCCGGGCCCGGGCCCGGGCCTGCTTGCTCAGCCTTCCGTTGCCAGGGGCCTGAGCCTGGGGGCCTCGGCATGGGGAACCCTGAGTCCCGCGCCACGATTCTCCCCGACCGTCCCATCGACAACGGCACCTTTCGCGGCTTCGTCGCAGCCGTGGAGTGAGAGATCAATCCGTTCCCCCACAGAGGCCAGCCCCCTCCACGGGCGCCCCGGCCGCCCGCCACGGCGGAGGCGGACGCCCGGCCACGGCGCCTCCATCCACTCTGCTCGGTGAAAACTCCCCGGCGCCGGGGCCGCCGGCCGCGCCCCGTCGTCGCGGCTCGTTTTCCTGGTGCCCGCGACATGCCCCGAGCGAGAAAGGGCCCTGCTCCACGCGGAACTTGGCGCTGACCAGGGCTGCCCAACGCCGGCCAATTCTCACGAGCGTTCTGCCCAAATCGATCCCGATTTGGGCAGAACGCTCGTGAGAATTGGCCGGAAAACGCCCGGCGAACACACTTCGGGCACCACAGGGCCGCAGGGCCGCCCCCCCGGGGCCCTGGCCGGGATCGCGTGTCGTCGCGTTCCGGCACCGCCAGGAGGAACTCCGTGAGGCTGGCGTGGGCAAGTCGACACCTCCCGCTACTCAGACTCTGGTGATCCCCTCCCTTCGCTGGCAGCTGGGGCCGGGCCAGCCCCGAAAGCCGGGCCCGGTCCAGGCCTGCTTGCTCAGCCTTCCGTTGCCAGCGGCCTGAGCCTGCGGGCCTCCCCATGGGGAATCCTGAGTCCCGTGCCATGAGTCCCCCGACCCTCCCGGCGCCATCGGCCCCTTTCGTGGCTGCGACACAGCTGTGGAGCGACAGATCTTTTTGTTCCCCCAGAGAGGCCAAGCCCTTCCTGGGCGCCCCGGCCTCCCTTCAAGGCGGAGCCGGATGCCCGACCACAGCCCCTCCATCAACTTTGCTCCGAGCTAGCTCCCCGGCGCTGAGGCCCCCGGCCGGGCCCCGTCGTCTCGGCGCGTTTTTGGGTGGCTGGGACATACCCCGAGCGAGAAAGGGTCCTGGGCCACGCGGAACAAGGCGGTCCCGATGGTTGTCCAACGCCAGCTAATTTTCATGAGCGCTCTGCCCAAATCGATCCCGATTAGATATGGACCCTCAACTCTATTGTGATATAATCATCGAGAAATCAGGAAAAAATATTCAATGTAACAAAAGACATTCTCCTCAATCAGTGGTGCTGGGAAAACTGGACAGCTATATGTAGAAGAATGAAACTCGACCATTCTCTTACACCATACACAATGATAAACTCGAACTCGATAAAGGAGCTCAACGTGAGACAGGATTCTCTCAGAATCCTAGAGGAGTTCATAGGCAGTACCCTCTTCGATATCAGCCACAGCAACTTCTTTCAAGATATGTCTCCAAAGGCCAAGGAAAGAAAAGCGAAAATGAACTTTTGGCACTTCATCAAGATCAAAAGGTTCTGCACAGCAAAGGGAACAGTCCACCAATCAAAAGGCAACCCACGGAATGGGAGAAGATATTTGTAAATGACAGTTCAGACAAAAGGTTGATATCCAGGATCTAGAAAGAACTTCTCAAACTCAACACACACAAAACAGATAATCATATCCAAAAATGGGCAGAAGATATGAACAGACACTCCTCCAACGAAGACATACAAATGGCTATCAGACACATGACAAAATGTTCATCATCACTAGCCATCAGGGAGATTCAAATGAAAACGACATTGAGATACCACCTGACACCAGTTAGAAAGGCCACAATTAGCAAGACAGGAAACAACGTGTGTTGGAGAGGATGTGGAGAAAGGGGAACCCTCTTACACTGTTGGTGGGAATGCAAGTTAGTGCAGCCACTTTGGAGAACAGTGTGGAGATTCCTCCAGAAATTAAGAATAGAGCTTCCCTATGACCCTGCAATTGCACTGCTGGGTATTTACCTCAAAGGTACAGATGGAGTGAAAAGAAGGGCCATCTGTACCCCAATGTTTATAGCAGCAAAGGCCTCGGTCGCCAAACTGTGGAAAGAACCAAGATGCCCTTCAATGGACGAATGGATAAGGAAGATGTGGTCCATATACAAGATGGAGTATTATGCCTCCATCAGAAAGGATGAATACCAACTTTTGTAGCAATATGGACGGGAGTGGAAGAGATTATGCTGAGTGAAATAAGTCAAGCAGAGAGAGTCAATTATCATATGGTTTCACTTATTTGTGGAGCATAACAAAGAACAAGGAGGACATGGGGAGATGGAGAGGAGAAGGAAGTTGTGGGAAATGGGAAGGGGGGGTGAACCATGAGAGACTACGGACTCTGAAAAAGAACCTGAGGGTCTTGAATGGGTGGGGAGTGGGAGGTTGGGAGAACAAGGTGGTGGGTATTAGGGAGGGCACGTGTTGCATGGAGCACTGGGTGTGGTGCAAAAATAAGGAATACTGTTACGCTGAAAAGAAATAATATAGATAGATAGATATTGAAAGTGAAAAAAAAAGGAATGTGCTGAACCTACAGAGCAGAAGAAATCAGAATGCCTCCCTGACGCCACCCCCAATACCGCCGCCCCTGAGGAGCAGGAATGAGGAGTCTCACGGTCCTGCAGACTCACGTCCTCAACTCAGGCATCGGGATTGGTCATCACTGGGCCGGCAGATCCGGGCCGCCATGCCCCTGTGACCTAAACCTAACCCTCGGTTGGGTGTTCAGGCTTCAGTCCCCAGAGGACTGGCTCCCTAGCCCTCCAGACTGGGGACCCCATATTCCCAACGTAGGACTCTGGCCGCCACCCATGATGAACCTTGACCACATGGACATTTGCAGAACGCTCCTTGCTGGAGAAACCTCCATGACCCCTAAAGCCAACCACATCTTCTGAGCACCCCCACACCACAATTCCTTAGCCTTACAGGCCGCCAGAACAATGCCCTCAGCCCAGCCCTCCAGAGAGCCTGAGTCCGTGCTGGCACATCAGGCCTGCCATTCTCCCAGGACCAAACCCTAAGCCTAGGTTGGGTGTTCAGGTTCTAGAACCCTGACACCCAATTCCACCCATGGGTGGGAGCATCAAACTGATGGCATGACTCAGCTTCTCAACCAGCAGGAGATTCCATTTGGTGCTCTCCAACACCCTCAGAGCCCTAGGAACCGGCCAAGCTGCCCTGAGGCCATTCCCGCCATCTTTGCACCTCCAGGCCAAAAACCCAGGGCCTGAGAAGCCTCCGGAGCCCTGCCCTCAACTCAGCCCTTCAGGGAGCCAATATCTGTGCTGGCAGATCCCACATGCCTTCTCCCTAAGACATAACCTTAACGCTAAGCCTAACCCTAATACTAACTCTAGCCCAGGTTGTGTGTTCAGGCATCCCTCCTCCATAGCCTGGTCCCCCAAACGGCCAGATGGGGGACCCCTGAGCTGCACCCCATAATTGCACCTGATCCCAGGAGGAAACCCTGCCCTTTAGAAATGTGTTGAACCCGCAGAGCGGGAGAAACCTGCATGCCTCCCAGAGGCCACTGCCACTTCTGGCACACCCAAGGACCAGGAACCAGGACTCTCACAGTGCTACAGACTCGCACCCTCAACTCAGGCATTGGGAAGCATCACCACAGCGCCATCAGATCGGGGCTGCCATGCCCTTACAACCCTACCCTAACCCTAGGTTGGGTGTCAGGCTTCTGTCCCCTGAGGACTGGACCCCTAGCCCTCCAGACTGGGGACCCTGGATTCCCAATGCAGGACTCTGGCTGCCACCCACGATGAAACTGGACCATATGATCCTGTGCAGTATGCTCCTGGCCACAGAATCCTCCATGCCCCCTAAGGCCACCCACGCCTTCCAAGAAATGCCACACCACAAACCCAGAGCCTGACAGGCCACCAGAGCAATGCCCTCAACTCAGCCCTCCAGAGAGCCTGAGCCGCACTGGCAGGCCTGCCATTCTCCCAGGACGAAACCCTAACACTAGGTTGGGTGTTCAGGCATTGGACCCAGAGGCCTGACACCCAATTCCTCCCATGGGTTGAGCATCAGACTGTCGGCAGGACTCAGTTCTCAGCCAGGAGGAGACCTTTTCATTTGGTGTTCTCTCACACCCTCAGAGCAGTAGCAACCAGCCATTCTCCCTTGAGGCCATTCCCACCAGCTTTGCTCCTCCAGGCCAAGAACCCAGGGCCTGAGGAGCCTCCTGAGTCCTGCCCTCAACTCAGCCCTTGGGTGAGCCCGTATCTGTGCTAGCAGATCCGACATGCCCTGTCCCTAAGACTAACACTAACCATAATACTATACCTAGCCCAGGTTGTGTGTTCAGGCGTCCATACTCTGACTCCTGGTCCCCAAGGCCCCAGATGGGGGACCCGTGAGCGATACCCCATCATTGAATCTGTCACCAGGAGGAAACCATGCTGTTTAGAATTGTGCTGAACCCACAGAGCGGGATAAATTTGAATGTCTCCCTGAGGCCACCCCACTTCCAGCGCCCCCAAGGACCAAGAACCAGGAGTCTCATGGTCCTGCAGACACACGCTCTGAACTCAAGCATTGGGATGGGTCACCACAGCGCCAGCAGATTGGGGCTGCAATGCCTCTACAAACTAACCCTCACAGCAGGACTCACCCTCTCAGCCAGAAGGTGACCTTTCATTTCGTGCTATCTAATGCCCTGTGAATTGTAGAAACTGGCATGCTCCCCTGAGGTGATTTTCAACATCTTTGCCCGTATAGCCCAAAACCCCAGTGCCCGAGGAGCCTCCTGAGTCCCGCCCTCAACTCAGCCCTTGGGTGAGCTGATATCTGTGCTTGCATATCCGACATGCCTTGTCCCTAAGACATAACCTTAACCCTAGTCCTAATACTAACCCTAGCCCAGGTCCGTGCTCAGTCATCATCCTCCCACAACTCGTCCTCAAAACCCCAGATAGGGGACCCCTGAGTTGCACCCCATAATTGCACATGATCCCAGCATGAACCGTGCCATTTAGAAATGGGCTGAAGCCACAGAGCAGGAGAAGCCTGCAAGTCTCCCTGAGGCCAAAGCACTTCTGGACCCTCCCAAGGACCGGGAACCAGAGTCTCAATGTCCTGCAGACATAGCCTCAACTCAGGCATCAGGATGGGTCACCACAGCACCGGCAGATCGGGGTTACCATGCCCCAAAGACTTAACCATAATGCTAGGATGGGTGTTTATGCTTCGATCCACAGAGGCCTGGCTCCCTAGCCGTCCAGACTGGGGACCCTGTATTTGCAATGCTGGACTCCGGCTGCCACCCACAAGGAAAATGGCCCACATGGCCCTGTGCAGTACGCTCCTGGCCGGAGAAACCTCCATGCCCCCTAAAGACACCCACACCTTCCGAGGACCCACACACCACCGCCCAGTGCCTGATGGGCCACCAGAGCAATACCCTCAACTCAGCCCTCCGGAGAGCCTGAGTCCGCACTGGCACCTCAGGCCTGCCATGCTGCCAGGACCAAACCCTAATACCCTAGCTCAGGTGGTCAGGCTCTGGACCCCAGAGGCCTGATACCCAATTCCATCCCAGTGGATAGGATCATCAGACTGATGGCAGGACTCAGCCTCTCAGCCAGGAGAATAAATGAAATAAACCATTTCATTTAGTGCTATCTAACACTCTCAGAGCCCTAGAAACCAGCATGCTCCCCTGAGGCCATTCCCACCATCTTTACCTTCTAGGAAAAATACCCAGGGCCTATGGAGCCTCCTGAATCCCGCCTTCAACTCAGCCCTTGGGTGAGCCCATATAAGTGTTACCAGATCCAACATGCCTTGTCCCTAAGACATAACCCTAACCCTAATCTTTTTTTTTAAGATTTTATTCATTTCTTTGACAGAGACAAATCAGAAGTAGGCAGAGAGAGGACGAAGCACGCTCCCTGCTGAGCAGAGAGCCTGATGCGGGGCTCGATCCCAGGACCCTGAGATCATGACCTGAGCTGAAGGCAGAGGCCTTAACCAACTGAGCCACCCAGGCGCTCCACCCTAACCCTAATCTTAACACTAACTCTAACCACAAAATCTAACCCTAATGGCTAAACCTAACAAAACAACCTCGGAGCAGTAGAAACCATCATGCTCCCCAGAGGCGATCCCCACCTTCTTTGCCCCTCCAGTCCAAAAATCCAGGGCCTGAGGAGACTCCTGAGTCCAGCCCTCAACACAGCCTTTGGGTGAGTCCATATCTGTGTTGGCAGATATGACATGCCTTGTCCCTAAGACATACGCCTAACCCTAAGCCTAACCCTAAACCTTACCTCTAACCCTATCCCCTAACTCCTAACCTTAACCCTAACCCTAACCCCTAACAACTAACCCTAACACTCTCCGAACCTCTATCCCTAGCCCTAACCCTCCAGACTGGGGATTCCAAAGTCACAACACAGGACTCTGCCTGCCCTCCAGAAAGAAAGGTGCATGAGCACCTAAACACACCCGCCATTGGAAATGCCCCAGACATAATGCCAGATTCTACCACAACGCCAGATGCATGTCATCCACTCAGCCCTGAGGGAGCCCGCCTCAACACAGCATATCAGCAGCATATCAGAACTGCCATGCCCCTAGGCCTTAACCCTAACCCTAGGTTGGGTGTACAGTCTTCCGTACCCAGAGGCCTAGCCCCCAAACCCGCCAGATTGTGGATGCATGAGACTCACTCTGGCAGTCTGGAGGCTGCCTATGCTGTTACAGTGCCATTTGGAGCTACTTAGACCTCAGAGCAAAAGATAACTTCATGCCCCCCAAGGCAAGCCCCAGCATCTGAGCCCCTCCTGAACACAAACCCAGATTCACACTAGCCACCTATCACTGACCCTCAACTCAGGCCACCGGGGAGTCCGCCTCAGCACTGGCAGATTGGGCCTGTCGCGCCCCAAGACCTCAACCTTAGTTTGAGTTTCCAGGCTTCCATCCCAAGATGCCTAGCCTCCAGGCCCCCTGGATTAAGGACCCCTGAGTGACATTGCAGGACTCCAACAGCCACGCAGGATGAAACCTTGCAGTTTGGAGCTGCTGAATACTCAGAGGGTGAGAAACCTTCAAGCCCCCGTAAAGCTATCCGCACAATTTGCGGCACCCCAGGCCAGAAAGCTGTTTTCTATGAAGCTACCGGACATATGCCCTCAACTCAGCCCTGAGGGGAGCCCATCTCAGCGCCGGCAGATTGGGCCTGCCATGACCCTATATCCTAACCCTAACCCTAGGTTGGGTATACAGCCTTCCGTGCCCAGAGGCCTGTACCCGAAGCCCATCAGACTGGGGATGACTGAGACTCCCGCCAGCACTCCTCCAGCCTCCTACGGCAAAATGGTGCCATTTGGAACTGTGCAGGAACCTCAGAGCAGGAGAAAGCTGCATGCCCCCCAAGAACACCACTAGCTTCTTTGCCCCCACAAACACAAACACAGACCTCAAGTCCTGCCTGATTCCCACCCTCCATTCGGCCTATCCAGGAGACCACCTCAATTGCAGCAGATTGGGCCTGCCATGTCCCTAAGCCTTAACCCTAACCGTAGTTTGGATTTTCAGGCTTCCATCCCAAGAGGCCTGGCCCCCACGCCCCCCAGATTAAGGACTTCTGAGCAACACCACAGGACACAGCCTGTCACACAAGTGGAAACCTTGTGGTATGGAGCTGCAATGAACCCTCAGATGGGGAGAAACTTTCATGCCACCCTAAAGCCACCCCAATAATCAACAGCCACTCTGGCCATAGAGCTGGATTCCATCCCGCCACCAAATGCATACCCTCAACTCAGCCCATACGGGATCCCGCCTCAGCACTGGCAGATCGGGCCTGCCATTGCCCCTAGGCCCTAACACTAACACAAGTTTGGGTGTTCAGTCTTCCATTCTGAGGGTCCAGGCAACAAAATCCCCTGGATTAAGGAATCTTGACATACACCTCAGGACTCCGCTTGCCACACAGTAGGAACCTGTGCCTTGGAGTTGTGCTGAACCCTCAGAGGGGGAGAAACTTGCCCCTCTAAAGGCACTCCCATCATCTGCACCCATCCCCCCGGCCCCATAAACCAGATTCTGCTGAGCTGCCGGACGCATGCCATAAATTCAGACCCTAGGGCGCCCCACCTCAACATAAGCAGATCGGGCCACCATGCCCCTAGGCCCTTACCAGAACCCCTCTTTAGGTTTTCAGGCTTCCATCCCAGGGGGCCTGCCTCCCATGTCCCCCCAGATTAAGGTCTACTGAGCGCCACCACGGGACTCCACCTGGCACTCATGAGGAAAACTTGTGGTTTAGAGCTGCACTGAACACTCAGACGGGGAGAAACCTGCAAACCCCCGTAATGCCACCCCACCATGAGTCACCTCCATGGCCATAAAACCAGATTCTCCTGCGATGCCAGATCTATGCCCTCAACTCGACCCTTAGGGGACCCCGCATCAGCACCGGCACATTGGACCTGCCATGCCCTTCGGCCCTAACCATAATCCTAGGTGGGGTGTACAGGCTTTCAAGAACAGAGGCCTGTCCCCCAAGCCCGCCAGATTGGGCACCTCTGAGATTCATGCCAGTAGAGATTAAGGATTCCTCAGTGACACCCCAGGACTGCGTCTGCCACACAGGAGGAAACCATGCCATTTGGAGCTCTGCAGAACCCTCAGGGTAGGAGAAACCTGCATGCAACCCTGAGGTCACGCCCAGCTTCTGTGGCATCCCTGGACACAAACTCTGAGTCTGACATGCCACCTGATACCCACCCTGAAGTCAGCCCACCAGGGAGCCCACCTCAGCAGTAGCAGATTGAGCATGCCATGCCCCTACGCCCTTACCGTAGCTCTAGTTTCTGATTTCGGGCTTCCATCCCAAGAGGCCTGGCCCCCAAACTCCCCAGATTCAGGACCCCCCTGTAACAAGGCAGAAACCTGAATGCCATGCAGGGGGAAGCCATGACATTTGGAGCTCCAAAGTTTCCTCAGAGAGGGAGAAACCAGCATGCCCCTCTAAAGCCACCCCCACGATCAGCCGTCCCTCTGGCCAGAAACCCTGACTCTTCTGCATTGCAGGATGCATTTCCTCAACTCAATTCTGAGGGTATCTCACCTCTGTGTCGGCTGATCAGGCCTGTCCTGCCCAGCCCATTACCCTTAACCCTATGTTGCATTTTCAGGCTTCCTTCCCCAGGGGCCTATCCACCAAGCCCTCTAGATTGGTAAACTTGGAGCCACACTCTAGGAGTCCCCGTGCCACCCAGCAGGAAACTTGTCCCTTTGGAGCTGTGCGGAACCCTCAGAGCCAGAGAAACCTGCATGACCCCATTAGGACTCCCCCACATTCTGCAGCCCCCTGGCCACAAACCCAGAGCCTGATTCACCACCTGACCCCCATTCTCAACTCAGCTCCTTGGGGAACTCACCTCAACACCAGCAGTTCGGGCCTGCCACGCCACTAGCTCAGCTCTGCTCATGGACACCACCAGCTCTAGGCAGACCTAGAACTCCCCTGTCTGTGGCAAAGCTCTGGGATCCCCCCTCCTTCTTCCCAATTTACACTGGCCCAGGCATTCATGAGAAAGGGGAAGGCTACCTCTTGAATGCTTAATACCTCCTTTCCTCTTCAGCCCTATTTCTCTCCACTTACCTTTGCACCTGGGCAAACTGAAAGTAACATATCAATGGAACATGTACATGCTCTGAGATCTAAATCTTTCATGGCAACTTTCTGAGGGCTCCTTATGCAATAGGAAACTAGTGTATCCTGCCAGAGAGTGTTTCATAATGAACAGCTACAGAACAGGAGAGCAAAAGTCATTCCAGTTTTACCTCAGTCTTCATGAAGTAGAACATGGTCTTCTTTTCTTCATTGACTTCAATTCCAATTCGTTTCCATGCAATGTTCATTCCTCTCCTTCAGGGGTAGGATTTTGTGATTCCTCACCTGCATAGAACACCCAGAGCTCATCACAACAAGTACTCTCCCTAATAGCTGTCACCCACTTAACCCTTCGCCCCACACCCCTGCCCCCTAGCAACCCTCGATTTTGCTCTAGGTTAGAGTCTGTTTCCTCATTGGCCTTTCTCTCCTCACTATGTTCATCTGTTTTCTTTCTGAAATTCCATAGAGGTCAAGATATAGGCTATTGGTCTTTTCTTACTGATTTTACTTAGCTAAATCCATTGTAGATCCATCCACATCCTTGCAGATGGTAAGATTTCATCCTTTTTGAACCTGGACCCTATTCCATTAAGAAGATGTGGGAGAATGAATACACATACACACACACACACACACATATGATATATACGAGTGATATATATATATATCACTCATCAGTGAATGGACATTTGGTCTCCCTCCATTGTTTTACAATGGTTGAAAATGCTGCTGTAAATATCACGGGGCTTATACCCCACTGAATGTGCATTTTTGTGCCCTTTAGGGAAATAACTAGGAGGGCAATTGCTGGATCCTACTGTTGTTCAGTTCTTAGCTTTTGGAGGACAGACTGTATTCTTTCCAAGAGTGGCTGCAACAACACGCAGGCCCACCAACAATGTAGGAGGGTCCCGGTTTTGGGTTGTTTTTTTTTTTTTTTAGATTTTATTTATTTATTTGACAGAGGTCACAAGTAGGCAGAGAGGCAGGCAGAGAGAGAGGACGAAGCAGACTCCCCGCTGAGCAGAGAGCCCAATGCGGGGCTCAATCTCAGGACCCTGAGACCATGACCTGAGCCGAAGGCAGTGGCTTAACCCACTGAGCCACACAGGTGCCCCCGAGGGTTCCACTTTAAACAGAACATTCCCTGCCAGCAATTTCCTAAGGAGGAAATATAAAACCTGTGGGAAAACCTGACTCACTGAGCATCAGGAAAGCAGCCACAGAAATTCAGCCCAGGGTTCCTGACACCAAGTCCCTTGAAGCCAACAGAGTGCCTTTATCCAGGGAAATTCCCAAAGACTCTCCTTCTGACTTCACTACCCATGAAACTGCAGAGAAAATACAGCATGTCCAACCATATATAGCCGTTTGAGTGAACCTAGGAAGACAAGCATCCCTTTTAAATTGTCCAAGACTCCTTGGAATCATTTTGAATTTTCCCTCTGCCCTCATTGGAACTCTTTGGATTCAAAGACGAATCCATTAGGATACATCACCTTGGACAAAGAAGAAGCCATCATCCAAGTCTCTATCTGACCACAAACAGCCACCTCACTCTAGATGCCAGCCGTTCCACCAGAGTCTAGGCCCAGTGGAGTAAACACTGTTCGGTGAAGGAATACTTTCTATGTTCAAAAGGCACACCAAGTCAATCTCACCTTCCCTTTCGAATCCAAGGGATTTCCTAGGAAAGAGATGTTCCAAATACCTTTGTAAGCCAGAAATAAACAGAGAAAATGAGATCCCTGCCAGGTGCTCCCTGCAGAGAAACTCAGGAGCTCTGGCACCCGCACGAGATTGCTTACAGCTGGTTCAGTGTGCCATTTGTGAGCTCCACTGGAGACAAGAGAAAAGCCCAGGAAATTTGGGGTGAAAGGGAATTTTTACCTGCCATCCTGGCATGGATGTGACATTGTGACCCACTGGCCTGCTGTTTTCTCTGAACACTGACGTCCTGGGACAAGCTGCATGACTGACTCAGACGCTGACTTCCAAACTTCAGGTCTCATGGAGCCAGAGTGAAGAAGGGTTGTCAGGTGCAGATAAGCAGGCGTCTCCCACCTAAAGCCTGCACACCTGCTCTGATTCCTGGGAGAAGGAGAGACACAGGCTTGTTTCCTAACTGGTCATTCACTTCCCTCTCAAGCTGGTCAATGCCCTTGTCCTTTTTGGAGAAACAAACATACTTTTCCAAACAAACACTCAGCTCCTCGGTTCCAAATGCACCATGAGTCGGGTTTGGTTCCCCTGGCTCCAGAGCCCAACTGGGAGGACCCTCCTGAACCATCCTGACAGCACATTACCAGCAAACCTGGGGAAAGAGGGCACAATGCTGAGTGGAGGACAGGCTCCATCAATTCTTACCACCACCCTTGAGCCTGGAGAAACAGAGACTATACAGCTCACCACTCCGTCCTGTAAAAATAAGCTGTAGTGCCTCACGTTTCAGGGTCTCTCACCGGGCACCTCCGCCCTGCCTTCAGAGCCAGCAAGCTGCACTGACTCCTCTTCAGGTGTGTTTCCCATGGCAGCTCGCCGCTGCCTCCAGTGGTGGCAAGCAGCATCGCCATGCCTTCCAGGGTATCTCACACCACGGCTCACCACTCCCTCCAGTGGCGTGAACTGGCACTGCCGGGCCTTCCATAGACTCATTTTTTTTTTATTTGTTTATTTACAGCATAACAGTGTTCATTGTTTTGGCATCACACCCAGTGCTCCATGCAGTACGTGCCCTCCCTATTAACCACCACCTGATTCCTCAAACTCCCACCCCACCCTGCCCCTCCAAAACCCTCTGGTTGTTTTTCAGAGTCCATAGTCTCTCATGGTTCATCTCCCCTTCCAGTTTCTCTCAACTCCCTCTCCTCTCCATCTCCCTATGTCCTCCGTGTTATTTGCTATGCTCCACAAATAAGTGAGACCATATGATACATGACTCTCTCTCTGCTTGACTTATTTCGCTCAGCATAATTCCTTCCAGTCCCGTCCATGTTGCTACAAAAGTTGGGTATTCATCCTTTCTGATGGAGGCATAATCCTCCATTGTGTATATGGACCACATCTTCCTTATCCATTCATCCGTTGAAGGGCATCTTGGTTCTTTCCAAAGTTTGGTGAGCATAGCCATTGCTACAATAAACATTGGGGTACAGATGGCCCTTCTTTTCACTACATCTGTATCTTTGGGGTAAATACCCAGCAGTGCAATTGCAGGGTCATAGGGAAGCTCTATTCTTAATTTCTTGAGGAATCTCCACACTGTTCTCCAAAGTGGCTGCACCAACTTGCATTCCCACCAACAGTGTAAGAGGGTTCTCCTTTCTCCACATCCTCTCCAACACACGTTGTTTCCTGTCTTGCTAATTTTGGCCATTCTAACTGGTGTCAGGTGGTATCTCAATGTGGTTTTAATTTGAATCTCCCTGATGGCTAGTGATGATGAACATTTTTTCATGCGTCTGATAGCCATTTGTATGTCTTCGTTGGAGAAGTGTCTGTTCATATCTTCTGCCCATTTTTGGATATGATTATCTGTTTTGTGTGTGTTGAGTTTGAGAAGTTCTTTCTAGATCCTGGATATCAACCTTTTGTCTGTACTGTCATTTGCAAATATCTTCTCCCATTCCGTGGGTTGCCTTTTTGTTTGGTGGACTGTTTCCTTTGCTGTGCAGAAGCTTTTGATCTTGATGAAGTGCCAAAAGTTTATTTTCGCTTTTGTTTCCTTGGCCTTTGGAGACATATCTTGAAAGAAGTTGCTGTGGCTGATATCAAAGAGGTTACTGCCTATGTTCTCCTCTAGGATTCTGATGGATTCCTGTCTCATGATGAGGTCTTTTATCCATTTCGAGTGTAAGAGAATGGTTGAGTTTCATTATTCTACATATAGCTGTCCCGTTTTCCCAGCACCATTGATTGAAGAGACTGTCTTTTTTTCCATTGAATATTTTTTCCTGTTTTGTCGAAGATTATTTCACCGTGGAGTTGAGGGTCCATATCTGGGCTCTCCACTCTGTTCCACTGGTCTATGTGTCTGTTTTTATGCCAGGACCACGCTGTCTTGGTGATCGCAGCTTTGTAGTAAAGCTTGAAATCGGGTAACGTGATGTCGCCAGTTTTGTTTTTGTTTTTCAACATTTCCTTAGCAATTCGGGGTCTCTTCTGATTCCATACAAATTTTAGGATTATTGGCTCCAGCTCTTTGAAAAATACCGGTGGAATTTTGATTGGAATGGCATTAAAAGCATAGATTGCTCTAGGCAGTATAAACATTTTAACAATGTTTATTCTTCCAATCCAAGAGCATGGAATTGTCTTCTATCTTTTCGGGTCTTCTTCAATTTCTTTCATGAGTGTTCTGTAGTTCCTCGAGTACAGGTCCTTTACCTCTTTGGTTAGTTTTATTCCCAGGTATCTTATGGTTCTTGATGCTATAGTAAATGGAATCGATTCTCTAATTTCCCTTTCTGTATTTTCATTGTTAGTATATAAGAAAGCCACTGATTTCTGTACATTGACTTTGTATCCTGCCACGTTACTGAATTGCTGTATGAGTCTAGTAGTTTGGGGGTGGAGTCTTTGGGGTTTTCCATATAAAGAATCATGTCATCTGCAAAGAGAGAGAGTTTGACTTCTTCCTTGCCAATTTGGATACCTTTTATTTCTCTTTGTTGTCTGATTGCCATTGCTAGGACTTCTAATACTATGTTGAACAAGAGTGGTGAGAGTGGGCATCCAAGCCCATTAGAATAACGTCAGACCTTTTCACAGAGACCTGGCAAGCCAGGAAGGGCTGGCAAAATATATTCAGAGTACTAAATGAGAAGAACATGCAACCAAGAATACTCTATCCGGCAAGACTGACATTTAAAATGGATGGAGAGATAAAGAGTTTCCAAGACCCCTGACCACAAACCTGGACCCTCTCATGCCACCGGACATCTGCCCTCAATTCATCCCCCTGGGATCCCTTCTCAGTGCCAGCAAATTGGGCCTGCCATGCCCCTGACCCTAACCTTAACCCTAGGTTGCATTTTCAGTCTTCATCCCCAGAGGCTGGTCCCCCAATTCCTCCATATTTGGACCCCTGAGCCACAACCCAGTGCTCTGTCTGCCACCGGGAGGAAACCGTTCTGTTTGGAGCTGCACAGAACCATCGGAACGGGAGAAATCTTCATGCTCCCTGAAGCCTCCTCCAACTTCGGCCACCCCCCAGGCACAAACCCAGATCGTAATGCACCACCTGACCATGGCCCTCAACTCAGTACCCCAGACATCTAGCCTCAGCACCAGCAGATCAGGCCAGCCATGCCCCTGTGCTCTTTTCCAAGCCCTAGGTTGTGTTTTCAGTCTTCTGTCCTCTGATGATTGACACCAAAGCTCCGCTGATGGGTTACACCTGAACTATACCAGAATATTTCTTGGCCCCCTGAGGCTATCCCACTTTCAGCACCCCCCGTTCACACCTGGATCTTAACACTCACACTGACCCACGTCCTCAACTCTGCTCCCCAGGTCACTCCTCTCAGGGTGGCCTATTGAGACTGACATGACCCTCAGCCCTAACCAAAACTTAGGTACATTTTCTGTCTTGTGTCCCAAGAATACAGGTACCAAAGCCCCACATAAGTGGGACCCCTGAGAAATGCCAGAGGACTCTGTCTTCAACCCAGAAGGAAACAGTAGAATTGGAACTCTGCCAAGGACTGAGAGCAGGAGAAATCCGCCTTTCCCCCCATGGCCACCAACCCGGAGCCTGAATCAGACTGACCCATGTTCTCTACTCAGTCCCCGTGAGAGCTCTACACAGCACCAGCAAATCAGGCCTGTCATGTTGCTGGGACCTAGCCCTAACCCTAGGTTGGGGTTTCATGCTCTGTCCCCAGAGGACTGGCACCCAAGTCCCACGGATGGGGACCCCTGAGCAAGATTTGAGATCTCTGCCTGCCGCCCAGAAGGAAACCATACCATTTGGAACTCTGCAAAGGATTCTGAGCAGGAGAAATCTGCCACGCACCACTGAGTTCACCCAGAGTCAGCAGCTGGACACAAACCTGAACCTGACACTTACTCTATCCATCCCTCTGTACTCAGCCCTCTGGATAGCTTGCCACACCACCATCAGATTGGGCCTGCCGTGCTCCTAACCCCTAACTGAAGCTTAGTTTGTGTTCTGAGCATTCAATTCCTAGGGGTCTGGCTCCCTACCCCACGGACTGGGGTCACCTTAGCCATACCACAGGACTCATCCTAACACACAGGAGGAAAGCGTGCCATGTAGACCTCTAGAAAGTATTCAAAGCAGGATAAAATGCCTGCCCATCTGAGCCTATACCAGCAACCCCCCAATGTCAGTGGCCTCTAGGTCACAAACCCTGTGCCTGACCAGAACCAGAACACTCATCCTTAATTCCAGCCTCTAGGAACCACACACACTGTCAGCTGTTTGGGCCTGCAATGTCCTTTGGCCCTAACTCTATCCCTAGCTTGGGTTCTCATGTCTCCATCCCCTAAGGGTGGGCTCCAAAGCCCTAGGATTTGGGGATGCCTGAGCCATACCACAGGACTCAGCCTCACACCCAGATGGAAATGTTTCCATAATGGACTCCAGTAAGTATATAGGTCAGTATAAATATGAAGGCCCATCTGTTTCCATCCCAGTGAACTCCCACATTCAAGGGCTCATGGATTGAAACCCTGAGCCGGACACTCACCCTGACCCATGTCCTCAACTCAGCCCTCCAGGACGCTCACCACACGGTTGGCAATTCAGACCTTCCATTTTCCTAGGTCCTAACCCTAACCCTATTTGGAGTTCTGAGAGGTCCATCTGTAGAGGCCTGAATCCAAAGCCCCGGGTATTGGGAACACTTTAGCAAAACCAGAGGATCAGCCCGCCACACAAAAGGAAACTCCTTTTTTTACTCCAGACTGGATTCAGAGCATGAGACATCTGAATGCAAACCTGAGACAATGTCAGTGAACCTACACTTCCATCCACCCTCTGAAGACAATCCCTGAGCTTGATACACACCCTAAATCTCCATTGTATCTCAGACCTTGTGAAAATCTCCAAAGTTCTGGCTGATTGTATCTTCTAGGCTTCTGGGCCTTAATCCAACGGAAGGTCTAGACATGGGTGAAAATATGAACAGATATTTCTCCAATGATGACACGCATGTGACCAACAGATATATACATAAATGTTCTATATCACATGGCTTCTGGGAAATGCAAATCTAAACCACATTGAGGTGTCCTATCACACCAGGCAGAATGTCTAAAGTTAACAGGACATGAAACCACAAATATTGGTGAGGATGCAGAGAATGGAGAACCCTCCTACACTCCTGGTTGGAATGCAGACTCTTATATCCACTCTGGAAAACAGTACGGGGTTTCCTCAAGAAGTTAAAAGTAAAGTTACCCTAAAACACAGCAATTTCACTACAGGGCTTTTACCACAAAAATAGAGATGTAGGGGAAAGAACTGGCACCTGCACCCCAGTGTTCATTGCAACAATATCCACTCTAGATAAACTATGGAAAGAACCCAGATATCTATGGACAGAGGAATGGATAAAGAAGATGTGGTTCATATATTCAATGGAATATTCCTCAGCCATCAGAAAGGATGAATACTTACCATCACATCAACCTGGATGGGTCTGGAAGATATTATGCTGAGTAAAATATGTCAATGAAAGAAACACAATTATCATAGGGTTTCACTCATATGTGAAATATCAGAAACAGGGCAGAGAACCATAGGCAAAGTAAGGGGAAACAGAATGGGAAGTCATCAGAGATGGGGAAAAAACCATGATAGACTCTTAACTATAGCAACCAACTGAGGGTTGCTGGATGGGGGGTGGGGGGGTAACTGGGGTGATGGGCATTAAGGAGGGCATGTGATGCAATACACATCTGATATATTATTTAACACTACATCTGAAAATAATGATGTATGATAAGTTGGCTAATTGAATTCAAATTAAAAAAATGAAAGAACTCAAATAAACTACCCTAACACTTTGTATGGAATCACAAAAGATACTGAACAACCAGCACAATGTTATGAAGAAAAACAAAGCTGGAGGCGTCACAATTCCATATTTCAAATTATACTACAAAGCTGCATTCATCCTCACAGTATGGGACTGGCAAAAAAAAAAAAAATACACACAGTGACCAAGGAAACAGAATAGAAGCTCAGACATCAGCCCACAATCACGTGCCCAATTAATCTTCTGCAAAACAGGCAAAACTATTAAAAGGGAAAAGGACAGTTTCTACAACAAATGGTGTTGGGAAAACGGAACAGCTATGCACAAAACAATGAAATTAGACTGCTTTCTTACACCATATGGACAAATAGACTCAAAACAGTTTCAAGACCTCAATGTGAGACCTTAAATCATAAAAATCCTACAAGAGGGCACAGACAGTAACTTCTCTGACATGAACCATACATTTAATAGACATGCCTCCTAAGGCAAAGGAAACAAAAGCAAAAATAAACTACTAGAGCTCCATCAATATAAAAACTTACCGCACAGCAGAACAGCAATGAAAATGTAATAAATAGAATACAACGTACGTAATAGGAGAAGATGTTTGCAAATATCATGTGCAATAAAGGGGTAGTGTCCAAAATATGTAGAACTGATACAACGCAACAACCAAAAAACAAAAAATCCAATTAAAAAATAGACAGAAGACATGAACAGACATTGCTCCAAAGAAGACATACAGATGGCCAACAGTCACGTGAGAAGATGTTCACATCAGCCATCAACAGGAAAATCCAAATGAAAAGGTCCATGAGATATTACCTCATACTATCAGAATGGCTAACAGCACCAGCACAAGAAAACAAATGTTGGGAGTATGTGGGTAAAAGAGAACCCTCTTGCACTGTGGTGGGAATGCTAGCTGCTGCAGTCCCTGTGGAAAACAGTATCACTGTTCCTCAAAACGTTAAATATTAGAACTACCTTATAATCCAGCAATCACACTACCGGGTGATTACCCGACGAATATGAGAACAGTAACTCAAAAGGATACATGTGCCCCTATGTTTCTTGCAACATTAATTACAATATTACAATATGGAAACAATCCAAGTATTTCTTGATAACTTGATAAATGAGATGATAAATGTACACACACACACACACACACACACACACACAGTGCGAAATTACTCAGCCATAAAAAATGAAATCTTGCCATTTGCAGACACATGGATGGAGCTAGAGAATACTATCCTAAGTGAAATCAGTCAGTCAGAGAAAGACAAAGGCCTTTGGATGTCACTCTTCCATGGAATTTAGGAAACAAACATACATAAATAAAGGAGAAAGAAGATACAAAACAAAAACCGACTCTGTGGTTACCAGAGTGGAAGTGGATGGAGGGATGAGTGATATAGATGACGGGGACTAAGAGTACAATTTTCTTTTTTTTTATTTGTTTATTTTCAGCATAACAGTGTTCACTGTTTTTGCACCACACCCAGTGCTCCATGCAGTACGTGCCCTCCCTATTACCCACCACCTGGTTCCCCAACCTCCCAACCCCCGCCCTTCCAAAACACTCAGGTTGTTTTTCAGAGTCCATAGTCTCTCATGGTTCATCTCCCCTTCCAGGTTCCCTCAACTCCCTCTCCTCTCCATCTCCCCATGTCCTCCGTGTTCTTTGTTATGCTCCACAAATAAGGGAGACCATATGATATTTGACTCTCTCTGCTTGACTTATTTCACTCAGCATAATCTCTTCGAGTCCCGTCCATGTTGCTACAAAAGTTGGGTATTCATCCTTTCTGATGGAGCCATAATACTCCATTGTGTATATGGACCACATCTTCCTTATCCATTCATCCATTGAAGGGCATCTTGGTTCTTTCCACAGTTTGGCGACTGTGGCCATTGCTGCAATAAACATTGGGGTACAGTTGGCTCTTCTTTTCACTCCATCTGTATCTTTGGGGTAAATATCCATCAGTGTAATTGCAGGGTCATAGGGAAGCTCTATTTTTAATTTCTTGAGTCATCTGCACACTGTTCTCCAAAGTGGCTGCACTAAATTGCAGTCTCACCAACAGTGTAACAGGGTTCCCCTTTCTCGACATCCTCTCCAACAAACGTTATTTCCTGTCTTCCTAATTTTGGCCATTCTAACTGGTGTCAGGTGGTATCTCAATGTAGTTTTAATTAGAATCTCCCTGATGGCAAGGCAGACGCCTCCCTCTCCACAGATTCTGGGGGTCTCTCCTTGGTGGTGGCAGCTGGGGCCGGGCCTGCCACGAAATCCGGGCCCGGACCAAGGCCTGCATGTTCAGCCTACCATTGCCAGGAGCCTGTACCTCGGGGCCTCACCCCGGGAATCCTGAGTCCCGGACCACAAGTCCGCCACAGTCCCAGCGACAATGGTGCCTTTCGCGGCTGCGTCCCAGCAGAGGAGTGAGAGATCAATTCGTTCCCCCACAGAGGCCAGACCCCTCCACGGGCGCCCCGGGGGCCTGCCACGGCGAAGGCGGATGCCCGGCCACAGCCCCTCCATCAACTCTGCTCGGGGAAAACTCCCCGGCGCCGGGACCGCCGACCGCGCCCCATCGTCACGGCTCGTTTTCCGGGTGGCCGCGACATGCCCCGAGAGAGAAAGGGCCCTGGTCACACGGAACTGGGCGGTCACCATGGCTGCCGAAAGCCGGCCAATTCTCACGAGCGCTCTGCCCAAATCGATCCCGATTTGGGCAGAACGCTCATGAGAATTGGCCGGAAAACAGCCGGCGAACACACTTCGGGCACGACGGGGCTGCAGGGCCGCCCCCCTGGGCCCTGCCCGGGATCGCGTGTCGTCACGTACCGGCACCGCCAGGAAGAGCTCCAGGAGGCAGGCCCCGGGGAGGCCGCCGCCTCCCGCTCCTCAGCCTCCGGGGGTCCCTTCCCTGGCGCCGAGAGCAAGGTTCGGGCCTGGCCCGAAACCTGGGCTCGGGACAAGGCCTGCTGCCTCAGCCTTCCGTTTCCAGGGGCCTTTGCCTGGTGGACTCCCCCCGGGGAACCCTGAGTCCCGAGCCACGAGTCCCCCGACTGTCCCGGCGCCAACGGCCCCTTTCGTGACTGCGACACAGCCGTGGAGCGAGAGAGCCAATCGCTCCCCCAGAGGGGCCAAGCCCAGCCCAGGCGCCCCGGCCACCCACCAAGGCGGAGGCGGACGCCAGACCCCTCCATCTATTCTGCTCGGGGAAAGCTCCCCGGCACCGGGGCCCCCGGCCGGGCCCCGTCGTCACGGCGCGTTTCCGGGTGGCCGCGACATACCACGAGGGAGAAAGGGCCCTGGGCCACGCGGAACAAGGCGGTCCCCAGGGTTGCCCAACGCTGGCCAATTCTCACGAGCGTTCTGCCGAAATCGATCCCGATTTGGGCAGAACGCTCGTGAGAATTGGCCGGAAAACGCCCAGCGAACCCTCTTCCTGAGCTGCAGGGCCGCAGGGCCGCACCCCTGGACCTGGCCGGGATCGCGAGGGGTGGCGTCCCGGCACTGCCACTAGGACTTCCGTGAGGCAGGCGTGGGCGAGTCCGAGGCTTCCCGCTCCTCAGACTCCGCTGGTCCCCTCCAAGGCGCCGGCAGCTGGGGCCGGGTCAGCCCCGAAAGCCGGGCCCGGGCCCAGGACTGCTTGCTCAGCCTTCCGTTGCCAGGTGCCTGAGCCTGGGGGACTCCCCACGGGGAACCCTGAGTCCCGCGCCACGAGTCCCCGACCGTCCCGGCGACAAAGGCACCTATCACGGCTTCGTCCCAGCCGTGGAGTGAGAGATCAAACCTTTCCCCCACAGAGGTCAGCCCCCTCCACGGGCGCCCGGGACGCCCGCCACGGCGGAGGAGGACGCAGGCCACAGCGCCTCCATCAACTCTGCTCCGGGAAAACTCCCCGGCGCTGGGGCCGCCGGCCGCGCCCCATCGTCACGGCTCGTTTTCCGGGTGGCCGCGACATGCCCCGAGCGAGAAAGGGCCCTGCTGCACGCGGAACTGGGCGCTGACCAGGGCTGCCCGACGCCGGCCAATTCTCACGAGCGTTCTGCCCAAATCGATCCCGATTTGGGCAGAACGCTCGTGAGAATTGGCCGGAAAACGCCCGGCGAACACACTGCGGGCACCACAGGGCCGCAGGGCTGCCCCCCCCGGGGCCCTGTCCGCGATCTCCTGTCGTCGCGTTCCGGCACCGCCAGGAGGAGCCCCGGGAGGCAGACCCTGGGGAGGCCGACGCCTCCCACTCCTCAGTCTCCGGGGGTCCCCTCCCTGGCGCCGGCAGCTGGGGCCGGGCCAGCCCCAAAAGCCGGGCCTGGGCCCAGGCCTGCTTGCTCAGCCTTCCGTTGCCAGGGGCCTGAGCCTGGGGGCCTCCCCATGGGGAACCCTGAGTCCCGCGCCTCGAGTCCCCCGACCGTCCCGGCGACAACGGCACCTTTCGCGGCTTCGTCCCAGCCGTGGAGTGAGAGAACCATCCGTTCCCAACAGAGGCCAGCCCCCTCCACGGGCGCCCCGGCCACCCGCCACGGCGGAGGCGGACGCCCGGCCACAGCGCTTCCATCAACTCTGCTCGGGGAAAACTCCCCGGCGCCGGAGCCGCCGGCCGCGCCCCATCGTCACGGCTTGTTTTCCAGGTGGCCGCAACATGCCCCGAGCGATAAAGGGCCCTTCTCCATGCGGAACTGGGCGCTGACCAGGGCTGCCCAACGCCGGCCAATTCTCACGAGCGTTCTGCCCAAATCGATCCCGATTTGGGCAGAACGCTCGTGAGAATTGGCCGGAAAACGCCCGGCGAACACACTTCGGGCACCACAGGGCCGCAGGGCCGCCCCCCCGGGGCCCTGTCCGGGATCGCGTGTCGTCTTGTACCGGCACTGCCAGGAGGAGCTCTGGGAGGCGGGCCCCGGGGAGGCCGACGCCTCCCGCTCCTCAGCATCCTGGGGTCCCCTCCCCGGCGCCGGCAGCTGGGGCCGGGCCAGCCCCGAAAGCCGGGCCTGGGCCCAGGCCTGCTTGCTCAGCCTTCCGTTGCCAGGGGCCTGAGCCTGGGGGCCTCCCCATGGGGAACCCTGAGTCCCGCGCCACGAGTCCCCCGACCGTCCCGGCGACAACGGCACCTTTCGCGGCTTCGTCCCAGCCGTGGAGTGAGAGAACCATCCGTTCCCAACAGAGGCCAGCCCCCTCCACGGGCGCCCCGGCCACCCGCCACGGCGGAGGCGGACGCCCGGCCACAGCGCTTCCATCAACTCTGCTCGGGGAAAACTCCCCGGCGCCGGAGCCGCCGGCCGCGCCCCATCGTCACGGCTTGTTTTCCAGGTGGCCGCAACATGCCCCGAGCGATAAAGGGCCCTTCTCCATGCGGAACTGGGCGCTGACCAGGGCTGCCCAACGCCGGCCAATTCTCACGAGCGTTCTGCCCAAATCGATCCCGATTTGGGCAGAACGCTCGTGAGAATTGGCCGGAAAACGCCCGGCGAACACACTTCGGGCACCACAGGGCCGCAGGGCCGCCCCCCCGGGGCCCTGTCCGGGATCGCGTGTCGTCTTGTACCGGCACTGCCAGGAGGAGCTCCGGGAGGCGGGCCCCGGGGAGGCCGACGCCTCCCGCTCCTCAGCATCCTGGGGTCCCCTCCCCGGCGCCGGCAGCTGGGGCCGGGCCAGCCCCGAAAGCCGGGCCTGGGCCCAGGCCTGCTTGCTCAGCCTTCCGTTGCCAGGGGCCTGAGCCTGGGGGCCTCCCCATGGGGAACCCTGAGTCCCGCGCCACGAGTCCCCCGACCGTCCCGGCGACAACGGCACCTTTCGCGGCTTCGTCCCAGCCGTGGAGTGAGAGATCAATCCGTTCCCCCAAGGAGGCCAGCCCCCTCCACGGGTGCCCCGGCCGCCCGCCACGGCGGAGGCGGACGCCCGGCCACGGCGCCTCCATCCACTCTGCTCGGGGAAAACTCCCCGGTGCCGGGGCCGCTGGCCGCACCCCATCGTCGCAGCTCGTTTTCCGGGTGGCCGCGACATGCCCCGAGCGACCAAGGGCCCTGCTGCACGCGGAACTGGGCGATGACCAGGGCTGCCCAATACCGGCCAATTCTCACGAGCGTTCTGCCCAAATCGATCCCGATTTGGGCAGAACGCTCGTGAGAATTGGCCGGAAAACTCCCGGCGAACACACTTCGGGCACCACGGAGCCGCAGGGTTGCCCCCCCCGGGGCCCTGTCTGGGATCGCGTGTCGTCGCGTTCTGGCACCGCCAGGAGGAGCTCCGGGAGGCGGGCCCCGGGGAGGCCGACGCCTCCCGCTCCTCAGCCTCCGGGGGTCCCCTCCCTGGCGCCGGCAGCTGGGGCCGGGCCAGCCCCGAAAGCCGGGCCCGGGCCCAGGCCTGCTTGCTCAGCCTTCCGTGTCCGGGGGCCTGGGCCTGGGGGCCTCCCCATGGGGAAACCTGAGTCCCGCGCCACGAGTCCCCCGACCGTCCTGGCGACAACGGCACCTTTCTCGGCTTCGTCCCAGCCGTGGAGTGAGAGATCAATCCGTTCCCCCACAGAGGCCAGCCCCCTCCATGGGCGCGCCGGCAGCCCGCCACGGCGGAGGCGGACGCCCGGCCACAGCGCCTCCATCAACTCTGCTCGGGGAAAACTCCCAGGCTCAGGGCCGCCGGCCGCGCCCCATCGTCACGGCTCGTTTTCCGGGTGGCCGCGACATGCCCCGAGCCCCCCAGGGGCCCTGTCCGGGATCGCGTGTCGTCGCGTTCCGGGACCGCCAGGAGGAGCTCCGGGAGGTACGCCCCGGGGAGGCCGACGCCTCCCGCTCCTCAGCCTCCGGGGGTCCCCTCCGTGACGCCGGTAGCAGGGGCCGGGCCTGGCCCGAAACCTGGGCTCGGGCCCAGGCCTGCTTCCTCAGCCTTCCGTTTCCAGGGGCCTCTGCCTGATGGACTCCCCCTGGGGAACCCTGAGTCCCGAGCCACGAGTCCCCCGACCGTCCCGGCGCCAACGGCCCCTTTCGTGGCTGCGACACTGCCGTGGAGCGAGAGATCCATTGTTCCCCCAGAGACGCCATGCCCAGCCTGGGCGCCGTGGCCGCCCTCCAAGGCGGAGGCGGACGCCCGACCACAGCCCCTCCATCAACTCTGCTCGGGGAAAGCTCCCGGCGCCGGGGCCCCCGGACGGGCCCCGTCGTCTCGGCGCGTTTCCGGGTGGCCGTGACATACTCCGAGCGAGAAAGGGCCCTGGGCCACGCGGACCAAGGCGGTCCCCAGCGTGGCCCAACGCCGGCCAATTCTCTCGAGCGTTGTGGACACTAATATGCATTCTGTCCCTCGGCTTAGCTCAGCTATAACTCACCCTGCTGGGTACCTCACCCCAGAGCCACCAGAGTGGGACTGTCATTCCCTGTGCCCTAACTATAGGCCTAAATTTTGTTTTCAGACTTCAATGCACAGAATCCTGGCCTAATAGCCCTCAAGACTGGGGACTCTTTAGCCACACCACAGGTCTCAGCCACCCCTTCAGAAGGAAACTGTGCCCTATGGAGCGCACAAAACTTCTGGAATAGCAGAAACCTGCATGACCGCAATGCCACCCCCAGATTCACAGTTCCACCCTGGACACTAATGTCCATCAGACACTCATCCGGAGTCCCCTTTTCAACTCAGCTCCCGGGTAAATCTCCCGAAAGAAATCAGATTCGGCTTGCCAATCCCGTAGGCCCTGAAACTACCCTATATTGGGTTTTCAAGCATCCATACCCATAGTCCCGGCATTGATTCCCTCCATACTTGGGACCCCTGAGCCATAAAACAAGACTCCTACTGTCGCACATAAGAAAACATTGCTATTTGGAGCTGTGCAAAAACTCCAGAGAGATAGAGACCTCCAAGGCCCCTTGAGACTGCCCACACAATCACTGGCCATCATGGACAAAAACTCAAGACTGAGTGAGTGCCTGAAGCTTGCCCTAACTTCAGATCCTGGGGAGCTTGCCTCTGCATCTGCAGATCAGGTATGCCAAGCCCTAGGGCCTAACCAACACCTTAACTTGTGTTTTCAGACTTCCTTCCCCAGATTAATGGCCCAGAAGCCCTCCAGAATGGGAAATCCAGAACCACACCACAGAACTCTACCTGAGTTCCCATGGAAACCATGACTTACGGAGCTGCACTAAACCCGCAGATTAGGAGAAACCTGAGGTCTCCCGAGGCCAAGCCAATTTCAGAGGATTTCCCGGGACACTAATTTGCATTCTGACCCTAAGCTGGAGCTCAGCTCTAAACTCAGCCCACTGGGTACCTCTCTCCAGAGCCACCAGGGTGGGACTGCCATGCCCTATGCCCTAACTATAGGCCCAACTTGGGTTTCAGACTTCAATGCACAGAATCCTGGAACAAAAGCCCTGCAGACTGGGGAATCTGGAGCCACACCACAGGACTCTGCCACCTCTTCAGAAGGAAACCATGCCCTAGGAAGAACACAAAACACTTGGAATAACAGAAACCTACATGGCCCCCATTGTCACCCCAGTTTCAGACTTCCTCCCTGGATACTAATGTCCATTAGACACTCAGTCTGAGACCTGCCCTCCACTGAGCAAACCCTGGTAACTTGCCCCACAGCCACCAGATAGAGCCTGCAATCTTGGTCCCAAATCGAAACGTTGGGTTTTTAGACATCCATCCCCAGAGGCATGGCCACATATGCCTCCCTAAGGGGGGACCCCTGAGCCACAAAACATAATTATTCCAATTCCCCAAGAAGGAAACCTTGCCATTTGATGCTGTGTAAAACCTTCAGTGTAGGAGAAACGTGAATCGTCCATGGATCCACCATCACTTTCAGAGGATGACCTGCACATAAACCTGCATTGTGACCCTCAGCCTGAGCCCTGTTTTCAACACAGCCCCATGGGTAGCTCGCCCCAAAGCCATCAGATCAGGCCTGCCCTACCCCTGGGCCATTTCCTAACCCTAAATGTGTTTTCAGACATCCATACCCAAAGGCCTTCTCTCGAATCCCTACATATGGTGAACCCCTGAGCCATAAAAGAGCACTCCTCCCATCCCCCAGAATGAAACCTTGCTACGTGGAAGAGAACAAAGCCACAGAGCTATAGAAATGTCGATCTCCCCCTGACATCACATCCACATTCAGCGGCCCCCATGAACACAAACTCCAGCCTGAGGCACAGACTGACACTTCCCTAATTTCATAACCCTGGGAGAGTGCCTCGGTGTCTGCAGCTCAGGCCAGCCAAGCCCTAGGCCCAAACCCTAACCCTAAATCTAGCTTGGGCTTTCAGACTTCCATTCGCAGAGTCCTGACCCACAAGCCCTCTGGATTGGGGACTCCAGAACCACACCACGGGGCTCTGCCTGCCTTCCCCAGGAATCCATGCCCTATGGAGTTGCACAAATCCCGCAGATTAGGAGAAACCTGCGGCCTCCCGAGCCCAGCCCAAATTCAGAGGCTTGTCCTGGACACTAATATGCATTCTGACCCCCGGCTTGAGCTCAGCTCTAAACTCAGCCTGCTGGGTACCTCACCCCAGAGCCACCAGAGTGGGACTGCCATGCCCTATGCCCTATCGATAGGCCTAACTTGGGTTTTCAGAGATCAATGCACAGAATCCTGGCCCAAAAGCCCTCCAAATGGCGACTCTGGAGCCACACCACAAGTCTCTGCCACCCCTTCAGAAGGAAACTGTGCCCTATGGAGCGCACAAAACCCCTGGAATTGCAGAAACCTGCATGGCCCCCAATGCCACCCCCAGTTTCAGAGTTCCACCCTGGACACTAATGTCCATCAGACACTCATCCTGAGCCCTTTATTCAACTTAGCTCCCGGGTAGCTCTCCCGAGAGAAAGCTGATCGGGCATGCCAATCCCGTAGGCCCTAGAATAACCCTATATTTTGTTTTCAAGCATCCATACCCATAGGTCCGCCTTGAATCCCACCATACAGGGGACGCCTGAGCCATAAATCAAGACTCCTCCTGTCCCACAGAAGAAAACTTTGCTATTTGGAGCTGTGCACAGACTCCAGAGAGATAGAGACCTCCATGGCCCCTTGAGACTGCCCCCACAATCACTGGCCATCATGGACACAAACTCAAGACTGAGTGAGTGCCTGAACCTTGCCCTACCTTCAGATCCTGGGGAGCTTGCCTCCGTATCTGCATATCAGGTATGCCAAGCCCTTGGCCCTAAACCTCACCCTAGCTTGGGTTTTCAGACTTCCTACCCCAGATTCCTGGGCCACATGCCATCCAGTCTGGCGACCCCAGAACCACACCACAGGACTCTACCTGTGTTCCCGAGGAAACCATGCCCTATGGAGCTGCACCAAACCCGCAGATAAGGAGAAACCTGCGGACTCCCGAGGCCAACCCCATTTCAGAGGATTGCCCTGGTCCCGAATTTGCATTCTGACCCTCAGCTTGAGCTCAACTCTAAACTCAGCCCACTGGGTACCTAACGCCAGAGCCACCAGAGTTGGACTGCCATGCCCTTGGCCCTAACTACAGGCCTAGCTTGGTTTTCAGACTTCAATGCACAGAATCCTGGCCCAAAGACCTCCAGACTGGGGACTCTGGAGCCACACGACAGGACTCTGCCACCCTTCAGAAGGAAACAGTGCCCGATGAAGAACACAAAAGCCCTGAAAAAGCAGAAACCTGGCTTTCCCCCAATGTCACCCCAGTTTCAGAGTTCCACCCTGGATACTAATGCCCATTAGACACTCAGTCTGAGACCTGCCCTCCACTCAGCAAAATTTGGTATCTTGAACCAAAGCCCCCAGATTCGACCTTCATTCTGGGTCCCAATTTAAACCTTGGGTTTTTAGACATCCATCCCCAGAGGCATGGCCTCATATCCCTCCCTAAGGAGCGACCCATGAGTCACAAAACAGAATGTCTCCAATGCCCCAAGAAGGAAACCTTGCCATTTGGGGCTGTGTAAAACCTTCAGTGTAGGAGAAACCTGAATGGTCCATGCATCCACCATGACTTTCAGAGGCTGTCCTGCACACAAACCTGCATTGTGACCCTCAGCCTGAGCCCTGTTTTCAACTCAGCCCCATGGGTAGCTCGCCCCAAAGCCATCAGATCAGGCCTGCCCTACCCCTGGGCCATATTCCTAACCCTAAATGTGTTTTCCAACATTCATACCCAAAGGCCTACTCTCGAATCTCTACATATGGGGAACCACTGAGCCATAAAACGGGACTCCTCCCATCCCCCAGAATGAAAGCTTGCTATCTGGAACTGCACAAAAGCCTCAGAGCTGTAGACATGTCGATCTCACCCTGAAACAACATCCACATTCAGCGGCCCCCATGAACACAAACTCCAGCCTGAGGCACAGACTGACACTTCCCTAACTTCATAACTCTGGGAGCTTGCCTTGGTGTCTGCAGATCAGGCCACCCATGCCCTAGGCCCTAACCCTAACTGTAACCCTAGCTTGGGCTTTCAGACTTCCATTCCTAGAGTCCTGACCCACAAGCCCTCTGGACTGGGGACTCCAGAACCACACCACAGGACTCTGCCTGCCTTCCCAAGGAAACCATTCCCTATGGAGTTGTACAAATCTCCCAGATTAGGAGAAACCAGCGGCCTTCCGAGCCCAACCCAAATTCAGAGGCTTGTTGTGGACACTAATATGCATTCTGACCCTCGGCTGGAGCTCAGCTCTAAACTCAGACTGCTGGGTACCTCACCCCAGAGCCACCAGAGTGGGACTGTCATGCCCTATGCCCTAACTATAGGCCTAACTTGGGTTTTCAGACTTCAATGCACAGAATCCTGGCCCAAAAGCCCTCCAGACTGGGGACTCTTTAGCCACACCACAGGTCTCAGCCACCCCTTCAGAAGGAAACTGTGCCCTATGGAGTGCACAAAACCTCTGGAATAGCAGAAACCTGCATGACCCCAATGCCACCCCCAGTTTCAGAGTTCCATCCTGGACACTAATGTCCATCAGAGACTCATCCTGAGCCCACTTTTCAACTCAGCTCCCGGGTAAATCTCCCGAAAGAAATCAGATCGGGCATGCCAATCCCGTAGGCCCTGGGACTACCCTATATTGGGTTTTCAAGCATCCATACCCATAGGCCGGCCTTGAATCCCTCCATACTTGGGACCCCTGAGCCATAAAACAAGACTCCTCCTGTCCCACAGAAGAAAACATTGCTATTTGGAGCTGTGCAAAAACTCCAGAGAGGTAGAGACCTCCATGGCCCCATGAGACTGCCCCCACAATCACTGGTCATCATGGACACAAACTCAAGACTGAGTGAGTGCCTGAACCTTGCCCTACTTTCAGATCCTGGGGAGCTTGCCTCCGCATCTGCAGATCAGGTATGCCAAGCCCTAGGCCCTATCACTCACCCTAGCTTGGGTTTTCAGACTTCCTACCCCAGATTCCTGGAACACATGCCATCCAGACTGGCGACCCCAGAACCACACCACAGGACTCTACCTGTGTTCCCGAGGAAACCATGCCCTACGGAGCCTCACAAAACCCGCAGATTAGGAGAAACCTGCGGTCTCCCAAGGCCAACCCAATTTCAGAGGATTGCCCTGGATCCTAATTTGCATTCTGACACTCAGCTTGAGCTCAGATCTAAACTCAGTCCACTGGGTACCTCACTCCAGAGCCACCAGAGTGGGATTTCCATGCCCTATGCCCTAACTAAAGGCCTAATTTTGGTATTCAGACTTCAATGCACAGAATCCTGGCACAAAAGCCCTCCAGACTGGGGACTCTGGAGCCACACCACAGGACTTCGCCACCCCTTCAGAAGGAAACCGTGCCCTATGATGAACACAAAAGCCCTCGAACAGCAGAAACCTGCATGGCCCCCAATGTCACCCCAGGTTCAGAGTTCCACCCTGGATACTAATGCCCATTAGACACTCAGTCTGAGACCTGCCCTCCGCTCAGCAAACCCTGGTACCTTGCCCCACAGCGACCAGATACAGCCTGCAATCTAGGTCCAAATTCTAATCCTTGGGTTTTTAGACATCCATCCCCAGAAGCATGGCCTCATATCCATCCCTAAGGGGGGACCCCTGAGCCACAAAACAGAACGTCTCCAATGTCCCAAGAAGGAAACCTTGCCATTTGGTACTGTGTCAAACAATCAGTGTAGGAGAAACCTGAATGGACCATGCGTCCACCATGACTTTCAGAGGCTGTCCTGCACACAAACCTGCATTGTGACCCTCAGCCTGAGCCCTGTTTTCAACTCAGCCCCATGGGTAGCTCGCCCCAAAGCCATCAGATCAGGCCTGCCCTACCCCCGGGCCATATTCCTAACCCTAAATGGGTTTTCAGATATCCATACCTAAAGTCCTACGCTCGAATCCCTAAATATGGGGAGCCCCTGAACCATAAAACTGGAATCCTCCTATCCCCCAGAATGAAAGCTTGCTATCTGGAACTGCACAAAAGCCTCAAGCTGTAGACATGTCGATCTCCCCCTGATGCCACATCCACATTCAGTGGACCCCATGAACACAAACTCCAGCCTGAGGCACAGACTGACACTTCCCTAACTTCATAAGTCTGGGAGCTTGCCTTGGTGTCTGCAGATCAGGCCACCCATGCCCTAGGCCCTAACCCTTACCCAACCCTAGCTTGGGCTTTCAGACTTCCATTCCTAGAGTCCTGACCGACAAGCCCTCTGGACTGGGGACTCCAGAACCACACCACAGGACTCTGCCTGCCTTCCCAAGGAAACCATGACCTATGGAGTTGCACAAATCCCACAGATTAGGAGAAACCTGCGGCCTCCCGAGCACAACCCAAATTCAGAGGCTTGTCGTGGACACTAATATGCATTCTGAACCTCGGCTTGAGCTCAGCTCTAAACTCAGTCCTCTGGGTAGCTCACCCCAGAGCCACCAGAGTGGGACTGCCATGCCGCATGCACTAACTATAGGCTTAACTTGGGTTTTCAGACTTCAATGCACAGAATCCTGGTCCAAAACACTTCCAAACTGGCGACTCTGGCGCCACACCACAGGTCTCTGCTACCTCTTCAGAAGAAAACTGTGCCCGATATAGCACACAAAACCTCTGGAATAGCAGAAACCGGCATGGCCCCCAATGCCACCCCTAGTTTCAGAGTTCCAGCCTGGACACTAATGTCCATCAGACACTCATCCTGAGCCCCCTTTTCAACTCGGCTCCCGGATAGCTCTCCCGAGAGACAGGAGATCGTGCATGCCAATCCCGTAGGCCCTGAGACTAACCCTATATTGGGTTTTCAAGCATCAATACCCATACCCCGGCCTGAATTCCTCCATACGTGGGACTCCCGAGCCATAAAACAAGACCCCTTCTGTCCCACAGAAGAAAACATTGCTATTTGGAGCTGTGCAAAAACTCCAGAGAGATAGAGACCTCCATGGCCCCATGAGGCTGCCCCCACAATCACTGGCCATCATGGACACAAACTCAAGACTGAGTGAGTGCCTGAACCTTGCCCTCCGTTGACATCCTGGGGAGCTTGCCTCCGCATCTGCAGATCAGGTATACCAAGCCCTAAGCCCTAACCCTCACCCTAGCTTGGGTTTTCAGACTTCCTTTCTCAGATTCCTGGCCCACATGCCCTCCAGACTGGGGACCCCAGAACCACACTACAGGACTCTACCTGCATTCCAGAGGAAACCATGCCCTATGGAGCAGAAAAAAACCCGCAGATTAGGAGAAACCTGTGGTCTCCCGAGGCCAACCCAATTTCAGAGGATTGCCCTGGACCCTAATTTGCATTCTGACCCTCAGCTTGCGCACCGCTCTAAACTCAGCCCACTGGTTACCACCCCCAGAGCCACCAGAGTGGGACTGCCATGCCCTGTGGCCTATCACCAGGCCTAATTTGGGTTTTCAGACTTCAAAGCACAGAATCCTGGCCCAAAAGCCCTCCAGACTGGGGAATCTGGAGTCACACCACAGGACTCTGCCTCCCCTTCAGAAGGAAACCGTGCCCTAAGAAGAAAACAAAAGCCTTGGAACAGCAGAATCATGCATGGCCCCCAATAGCACCCCAGTTTCAGACTTCCACCCTGGATACTAATGCCCATTAGACACTCAGTCTGAGACCTGCCCTCCACTCAGCATTCCCTGGTACATTGCCCCACAGTGACCATACGGCCTGCAATCTAGGTCCCAATTATAAACCTTGGGTTTCTAGACATCCATCCCGAGAGGCATGGCCTCATATCCCTCCCTAAGGGGGGACCCCTGAGCCACAAAACAGAACTACTCCAATGCCCCAAGAAGGAAACCTTGCCATTTGGGGCTGTGTAAAACCTTCAGTGTAGGAGATACCTGAATGGTCCATGCATCCACCATGAGTTTCAGAAGTTGTGCTGAACACAAACCTGCACTGTGAACCTCAGCCTGAGCCCTGTTTTCAACTCAGACCCATGGGTAGCTCAGCCCAAAGCCATCAGATCAAGCCTGCCCCACCCCTGGGCCATATTCCTAACCCTAAATGCATTTTCAGACATAAATACCCAAAGGCCTACTCTCGAATCCCTACATATGGGGAACCCCTGAGCCATAAAACGGGACTCCTCCCATCCCCCAGAAAGAAACCTTCCTGTCTGGACCTGCACAAAAGCCTCAGAGCTGTAGACAGTTCGATCTCCCCCTGACGCCACATCCACATTCAGCATCCCCCATGAACACAAACTCCAGCCTGAGGCACAGACTGACATTTTCCCTAAATTCATAACCCTGGGAGAGTGCCTCGGTGTCTGCCGATCAGGCCAGCCATGCCCTAGGCCCTAACCCTTACCCAACCCTAGCTTGGGCTTTCAGACTTCCATTCCTAGAGTCCTGACCGACAAGCCCTCTGGACTGGGGACTCCAGAACCACACCACAGGACTCTGCCTGCCTTCCCAAGGAAACCATGACCTATGGAGTTGCACAAATCCCACAGATTAGGAGAAACCTGCGGCCTCCCGAGCACAACCCAAATTCAGAGGCTTGTCGTGGACACTAATATGCATTCTGAACCTCGGCTTGAGCTCAGCTCTAAACTCAGTCCTCTGGGTAGCTCACCCCAGAGCCACCAGAGTGGGACTGCCATGCCGCATGCACTAACTATAGGCTTAACTTGGGTTTTCAGACTTCAATGCACAGAATCCTGATCCAAAACACTTCCAAACTGGCGACTCTGGCGCCACACCACAGGTCTCTGCTACCTCTTCAGAAGAAAACTGTGCCCGATATAGCACACAAAACCTCTGGAATAGCAGAAACCGGCATGGCCCCCAATGCCACCCCTAGTTTCAGAGTTCCAGCCTGGACACTAATGTCCATCAGACACTCATCCTGAGCCCCCTTTTCAACTCGGCTCCCGGATAGCTCTCCCGAGAGACAGGAGATCGTGCATGCCAATCCCGTAGGCCCTGAGACTAACCCTATATTGGGTTTTCAAGCATCAATACCCATACCCCGGCCTGAATTCCTCCATACGTGGGACTCCCGAGCCATAAAACAAGACCCCTTCTGTCCCACAGAAGAAAACATTGCTATTTGGAGCTGTGCAAAAACTCCAGAGAGATAGAGACCTCCATGGCCCCATGAGGCTGCCCCCACAATCACTGGCCATCATGGACACAAACTCAAGACTGAGTGAGTGCCTGAACCTTGCCCTCCGTTGACATCCTGGGGAGCTTGCCTCCGCATCTGCAGATCAGGTATACCAAGCCCTAAGCCCTAACCCTCACCCTAGCTTGGGTTTTCAGACTTCCTTTCTCAGATTCCTGGCCCACATGCCCTCCAGACTGGGGACCCCAGAACCACACTACAGGACTCTACCTGCATTCCAGAGGAAACCATGCCCTATGGAGCAGAAAAAAACCCGCAGATTAGGAGAAACCTGTGGTCTCCCGAGGCCAACCCAATTTCAGAGGATTGCCCTGGACCCTAATTTGCATTCTGACCCTCAGCTTGCGCACCGCTCTAAACTCAGCCCACTGGTTACCACCCCCAGAGCCACCAGAGTGGGACTGCCATGCCCTGTGGCCTATCACCAGGCCTAATTTGGGTTTTCAGACTTCAAAGCACAGAATCCTGGCCCAAAAGCCCTCCAGACTGGGGAATCTGGAGTCACACCACAGGACTCTGCCTCCCCTTCAGAAGGAAACCGTGCCCTAAGAAGAAAACAAAAGCCTTGGAACAGCAGAATCATGCATGGCCCCCAATAGCACCCCAGTTTCAGACTTCCACCCTGGATACTAATGCCCATTAGACACTCAGTCTGAGACCTGCCCTCCACTCAGCATTCCCTGGTACATTGCCCCACAGTGACCATACGGCCTGCAATCTAGGTCCCAATTATAAACCTTGGGTTTCTAGACATCCATCCCGAGAGGCATGGCCTCATATCCCTCCCTAAGGGGGGACCCCTGAGCCACAAAACAGAACTACTCCAATGCCCCAAGAAGGAAACCTTGCCATTTGGGGCTGTGTAAAACCTTCAGTGTAGGAGATACCTGAATGGTCCATGCATCCACCATGAGTTTCAGAAGTTGTGCTGAACACAAACCTGCACTGTGAACCTCAGCCTGAGCCCTGTTTTCAACTCAGACCCATGGGTAGCTCAGCCCAAAGCCATCAGATCAAGCCTGCCCCACCCCTGGGCCATATTCCTAACCCTAAATGCATTTTCAGACATAAATACCCAAAGGCCTACTCTCGAATCCCTACATATGGGGAACCCCTGAGCCATAAAACGGGACTCCTCCCATCCCCCAGAAAGAAACCTTCCTGTCTGGACCTGCACAAAAGCCTCAGAGCTGTAGACAGTTCGATCTCCCCCTGACGCCACATCCACATTCAGCATCCCCCATGAACACAAACTCCAGCCTGAGGCACAGACTGACATTTTCCCTAAATTCATAACCCTGGGAGAGTGCCTCGGTGTCTGCCGATCAGGCCAGCCATGCCCTAGGCCCTAACCCTAACCCTATCCCTAGCTTGGGCTTTCAGACTTCCATTCCTAGAGTCCTGACCCACAAGCCCTCTGGACTGGGGACTCCAGAACCACACCACAGGACTCTGCCTGCCTTCCCAAGGAAACCTTGCCCTATGGAGTTGCACAAATCCCGCAGATTAGGAGAAACCTGCGGCCTCCCGAGCCCAGCCCAAATTCAGAGACTTGTCCTGAACACTAATATGCATTCTGACCCTCAGCTTGAGCTCAGCTCTAAACTCAGTCCTCTGGGTAGCTCACCCCAGAGGCACAAGAGTGGGACTGCCATGCCCTATGCCCTAACTATAGGCTTAACTTGGGTTTTCAGACTTCAATGCACAGAATCCTGGTCCAAAACACTTCCAAACTGGCGACTCTGGCGCCACACCACAGGTCTCTGCTACCTCTTCAGAAGAAAACTGTGCCCGATATAGCACACAAAACCTCTGGAATAGCAGAAACCGGCATGGCCCCCAATGCCACCCCTAGTTTCAGAGTTCCAGCCTGGACACTAATGTCCATCAGACACTCATCCTGAGCCCCCTTTTCAACTCGGCTCCCGGATAGCTCTCCCGAGAGACAGGAGATCGTGCATGCCAATCCCGTAGGCCCTGAGACTAACCCTATATTGGGTTTTCAAGCATCAATACCCATACCCCGGCCTGAATTCCTCCATACGTGGGACTCCCGAGCCATAAAACAAGACCCCTTCTGTCCCACAGAAGAAAACATTGCTATTTGGAGCTGTGCAAAAACTCCAGAGAGATAGAGACCTCCATGGCCCCATGAGGCTGCCCCCACAATCACTGGCCATCATGGACACAAACTCAAGACTGAGTGAGTGCCTGAACCTTGCCCTCCGTTGACATCCTGGGGAGCTTGCCTCCGCATCTGCAGATCAGGTATACCAAGCCCTAAGCCCTAACCCTCACCCTAGCTTGGGTTTTCAGACTTCCTTTCTCAGATTCCTGGCCCACATGCCCTCCAGACTGGGGACCCCAGAACCACACTACAGGACTCTACCTGCATTCCAGAGGAAACCATGCCCTATGGAGCAGAACAAAACCCGCAGATTAGGAGAAACCTGTGGTCTCCCGAGGCCAACCCAATTTCAGAGGATTGCCCTGGACCCTAATTTGCATTCTGACCCTCAGCTTGCGCACCGCTCTAAACTCAGCCCACTGGTTACCACCCCCAGAGCCACCAGAGTGGGACTGCCATGCCCTGTGGCCTATCACCAGGCCTAATTTGGGTTTTCAGACTTCAAAGCACAGAATCCTGGCCCAAAAGCCCTCCAGACTGGGGAATCTGGAGTCACACCACAGGACTCTGCCTCCCCTTCAGAAGGAAACCGTGCCCTAAGAAGAAAACAAAAGCCTTGGAACAGCAGAATCATGCATGGCCCCCAATAGCACCCCAGTTTCAGACTTCCACCCTGGATACTAATGCCCATTAGACACTCAGTCTGAGACCTGCCCTCCACTCAGCATTCCCTGGTACATTGCCCCACAGTGACCATACGGCCTGCAATCTAGGTCCCAATTATAAACCTTGGGTTTCTAGACATCCATCCCGAGAGGCATGGCCTCATATCCCTCCCTAAGGGGGGACCCCTGAGCCACAAAACAGAACTACTCCAATGCCCCAAGAAGGAAACCTTGCCATTTGGGGCTGTGTAAAACCTTCAGTGTAGGAGATACCTGAATGGTCCATGCATCCACCATGAGTTTCAGAAGTTGTGCTGAACACAAACCTGCACTGTGAACCTCAGCCTGAGCCCTGTTTTCAACTCAGACCCATGGGTAGCTCAGCCCAAAGCCATCAGATCAAGCCTGCCCCACCCCTGGGCCATATTCCTAACCCTAAATGCATTTTCAGACATAAATACCCAAAGGCCTACTCTCGAATTCCTACATATGGGGAACCCCTGAGCCATAAAACGGGACTCCTCCCATCCCCCAGAAAGAAACCTTCCTGTCTGGACCTGCACAAAAGCCTCAGAGCTGTAGACAGTTCGATCTCCCCCTGACGCCACATCCACATTCAGCATCCCCCATGAACACAAACTCCAGCCTGAGGCACAGACTGACATTTTCCCTAAATTCATAACCCTGGGAGAGTGCCTCGGTGTCTGCCGATCAGGCCAGCCATGCCCTAGGCCCTAACCCTAACCCTATCCCTAGCTTGGGCTTTCAGACTTCCATTCCCAGAGTCCTGACCCACAAGCCCTCTGGACTGGGGACTCCAGAACCACACCACAGGACTCTGCCAGCCGTCCCAAGGAAACCTTGCCCTATGGAGTTGCACAAATCCCGCAGATTAGGAGAAACCTGCGGCCTCCCGAGCCCAGCCCAAATTCAGAGACTTGTCCTGAACACTAATATGCATTCTGACCCTCAGCTTGAGCTCAGCTCTAAACTCAGCCCGCTGTGTACCTCACCCCAGAGGCACAAGAGTGGGACTGCCATGCCCTATGCCCTAACTATAGGCCTAACTTGGGTTTTCAGACTTCAATGCACAGAATCCTGGCCCAAAAGACCTCCATAAAGGTGATTCTGGAGCCACACCACAGGTCTCGTCCACCCCTTCAGAAGGAAACTGTGCGCTATGGAGCGCACAAAACCCCTGGAATAGCAGAAACCTGCATGGCCCCCATGCCACACCCAGTTTCAGAGTTCCACCCCGGACACTAATATCCGACAGACACTCATCCTGAGACCTTTTTCAACTCAGCTTCCGGGTAGCTCTCCCGAGAGACAGCAGATCGGGCATGCCGAGGGGGAGATCGAACTGTCTACAGCTCTGAGGCTTTTGTGCAGGTCCAGATAGGAAGGTTTCTTTCTGGGGGATGGGAGGAGTCCCGTTTTATGGCTCAGGGGTTCCCCATATGTAGGGATTCGAGAGTAGGCCTTTGGGTATTTATGTCTGAAAACCCATTTAGGGTTAGGAATATGGCCCCTAGGCCCTGAGACTAACCCTATATTGGGTTTTTAAGCATCCATACCCATAGGCCCGGGCTTGAATCCCTCCATCCTGGGGACCCCTGAGCCATAAAACATGACTCCTCTTGTCCCACAGAAGAAAACATTGCTATTTGGAGCTATACAAAAACTCCAGAGAGCTGCTGGATCCTGTTTGCTAGCATCTTGTTGAGAAACTTTGCATCCATATTCATCAGTGATATTGGTCTGAAATTCTCCTTTTTGGTAGGTTCTTTGCCTGGTTTGGGGATCAGGGTAATGCTGGCTTCATAAAAAGAGTCTGGAAGTTTTCCTTCTGCTTCAATTTTTTGGAACAGCTTCAGGAGAATTGGTGTTATTTCTTCTTTGAAAGTTTGGTAGAATACTCCAGGGAATCCGTCAGGTCCTGGGCTCTTGTTTTGGGGGAGGTTTTTGATCAGTGCTTCAATCTCATTACTAGATATCGGTCTATTCAGGTTGTCAGTTTCTTCGTGGTTCAATTTTGGGAGTTTGTAGTTTTCCAGGAATGCATCCATTTCATCTAGGTGGCTTAGCTTATTGGCATATAACTGTTGGTAATAATTTCTGATGATTGTTTCTATTTCCTTGGTGTTAGTGGAGATCTCTCCCTTTTCATTCATAATTTTATTAATGTGGGCTTTCTCTCTTTTCTTTTGCATTAGTGTGGCCAATGGTTTATCGATCTTATTGATTCTTTCAAAAAACCAGCTTCTAGTTTCATTGATACGTTCTACTGTATCTCTCGTTTCTACCTCATTGATCTCTGCTCTAATCTTGATTATTTCCCTTCTTGCATGTGGAGTTGGTTGGATTTGTTGTTGATTCTCCAGTTCTTTAAGGTATAGAGACAGCTGGTGTATTCTGGATTTTTCAATTTTTTTTGAGGGAGGCTTGGATGGCTCTGTATTTCCCCCTTAGAACAGCCTTTGCTGTATCCCATAGGTTTTGGACCAAAGTGTCTTCATTCTCATTGGTTTCCATGAATTGTTTAAGTTCATCTTTGATCTCCTGGTTAGTCCAAGCATTCTTAAGCAAGGTGGTCTTTAGCTTCCAGGTGTTTGAGTTCCTTCGGAACTTTTCCTTGTGATTGAGTTCCAGTTTCAAAGCATTATGATCGGAGAATATGCAGGGAATAATGTCAGTCTTTTGGTGTCGGTTGAGTCCTGCTTTGTGGCCCAGTATGTGGTCTACTCTGGAGAAGGTTCCATGTGCACTTGAGAAGAACGAGTATTCTGTTGTTTTAGGGTGGAATGTTCTGTATATGTCGATGAGGTCCATCTGGTCCAATGTTTCATTCAATGCTCTTATTTCCTTATTAATTTTCTGCTTCGATGATCTGTCTATTTCTGAGAGAGGCGTATTAAGATCTCCTACTATTATTGTATTCATATCAATATGACTCTTTATCTTGATTAATAGTTTTCTTATGTAATTGGGTGCTCCCATATTGGGGGCATAGATATTCACAATGGTTAGATCATCTTGGCGGATAGTCCCTTTAAGAATTATGTAGTGTCCTTCTGTATCTCTGACTACAGTCTTTAGTTTAAAATCTAACTTATCTGATATGAGAATTGCTACCCCGGCATTCCTTTGAGCCCCATTCGCATGAAAGATGCTTCTCCATCCCTTCACTTTCAGTCTGGGTGTATACTTAGGTTCAAAAATGGGTCTCTTGTAGACAACATATGGATTCATCCCTGGGTTGCAAGGTTGGTTCAACATTCGCAAATCAATCAATGTGATAGAACAAATCAATAAGAGAAGGGAGAAGAACCACATGGTCCTCTCAATTGATGCAGAAAAAGCATTTGACAAAATCCAGCATCCGTTCCTGATGGAAACGCTTCAAAATATAGGGATGGAGGGAACATTCCTGAACTTCATAAAATCTATCTATGAAAGACCCACAGCAAATATCATCCTCAATGGGAAAAAGCTTGCAGCCTTCCCGTTGAGATCAGAAACACGACAAGGATGCCCACTCTCACCTCTCTTGTTCAACATAGTATTAGAAGTTCTAGCAACGGCAATCAGACAACAAAGAGAAATAAAAGGTATCCAAATTGGCAAGGAAGAAGTCAAACAGTTTCAGACTTCCACCGTAGATACTAATGCGCATTACACACTCAGTCTGAGACCTGCCCTCCACTCAGCAAACCCTGGTACCTTGCTCCACAGCCACCAGATACGGCCTGCAATCTAGGAACCAATTCTAAACTTTGGGTTTTGAGACATCCATCCCCAGAGGCATGGCCTCATATCCCTCCCTAAGTTGGGACCCCGGAGCCACAAAACAGAACGTCTCCAATGCCCCAAGAAGGAAACCTTGCCATTTGGGGCTGTGTAAAACCTTCAGTGTAGGAGAAACCTGATTGGTCCATGTGTCCACCATGAATTTCAGAGGCTGTCCTGCACACAAACCTGCATTTTGACCCTCAGCCTGATCCCTGTTTTCAACTCAGCCCCATGGGAAGCTCGCCCCAAAGCCATCAGATCAGGCCTGCTATACAGCTGGGCCAAATTCCTAACCCTAAATGTGTTTTCAGACATCCATACCCAAAGGCCTACTCTCGAATCCCTACATATGGGGAACCCCTGAGCCATAAAACGGGACTCCTCCCATCCCCCAGAAAGAAACCTTCCTATCTGGACCTGCACAAAAGCCTCAGAGCTGTAGACAGTTCGATCTCCCCCTGACGCCACATCCACATTCAGCGGCCCCCATGAACACAAACTCCAGCCTGAGGCACAGACTGACACTTCCCTAATTTCATAACCCTGGGAGAGTGCCTCGGTGTCTGCAGCTCAGGCCAGCCATGCCCTAGGCCCAAACCCTAACCCTAAATCTAGCTTGGGCTTTCAGACTTCCATTCGCAGAGTCCTGACCCACAAGCCCTCTGGATTGGGGACTCCAGAACCACACCACGGGGCTCTGCCTGCCTTCCCCAGGAATCCATGCCCTATGGAGTTGCACAAATCCCGCAGATTAGGAGAAACCTGCGGCCTCCCGAGCCCAGCCCAAATTCAGAGGCTTGTCCTGGACACTAATATGCATTCTGACCCCCGGCTTGAGCTCAGCTCTAAACTCAGCCTGCTGGGTACCTCACCCCAGAGCCACCAGAGTGGGACTGCCATGCCCTATGCCCTATCGATAGGCCTAACTTGGGTTTTCAGAGATCAATGCACAGAATCCTGGCCCAAAAGCCCTCCAAATGGCGACTCTGGAGCCACACCACAAGTCTCTGCCACCCCTTCAGAAGGAAACTGTGCCCTATGGAGCGCACAAAACCCCTGGAATTGCAGAAACCTGCATGGCCCCCAATGCCACCCCCAGTTTCAGAGTTCCACCCTGGACACTAATGTCCATCAGACACTCATCCTGAGCCCTTTATTCAACTTAGCTCCCGGGTAGCTCTCCCGAGAGAAAGCTGATCGGGCATGCCAATCCCGTAGGCCCTAGAATAACCCTATATTTTGTTTTCAAGCATCCATTCCCATAGGCCCGCCTTGAATCCCACCATACAGGGGACGCCTGAGCCATAAATCAAGACTCCTCCTGTCCCACAGAAGAAAACTTTGCTATTTGGAGCTGTGCACAGACTCCAGAGAGATAGAGACCTCCATGGCCCCTTGAGACTGCCCCCACAATCACTGGCCATCATGGACACAAACTCAAGACTGAGTGAGTGCCTGAACCTTGCCCTACCTTCAGATCCTGGGGAGTTTGCCTCCAAATCTGCCGATCAGGTATTCCAAGCCCAAGGCCCTAACCTTCACCCTAGCTTGGGTTTTCAGACTTCCTTCCCCAGATTCCTGTCCCACAAGCCCTCCAGACTAGGAACTCCAGAACCACACCACAGGACTCTACCTGCATTCCCGAGGAAACCATTCCCTATGGAGCTGCACAAACTCGCCGATTAGGAGAATCCTGTGGTCTCCCAAGGCCATCCCAATTTCAGGGGATTGCTCTGGACACTAATTTGCATTCTGACCTTCAGCTTGAGCTCAGCTCTAAGCTCAGCCCACTGGGTACTCACCCCAGAGACACCAGAGTGGGACTGACATGCCCTATGCCCTAACCATAGGCCCAACTTTGGTTTTCAGACTTCAATGCACAGAATCCTGGCACAAAAGCCCTCCAGACTGGGGACTCTGGAGCCACACCACAGGACTCTACCACCCCTTCAGAAGGAAACCGTGCCCTATAAAGAACACAAAACCCCTGGAATAGCAGAAACCCACATGGTCCGTAATGTCACGCCAGTTTCAGAGTACCACCCTGGATACTAATGCCTATTAGATACTCAGTCTGAGACCTGCCCTCGACTCAGAAAATCCTGGTACCTTACCGCACAGCCACCAAATCTGCAATCTAGGTCCCAATTCTAAACCTTGGGTTTTTAGACATCCATCCCCAGAGGCATGGCCTCATATCCCTCCCTAAGTTGGGACCCCGGAGCCACAAAACAGAACGTCTCCAATGCCCCAAGAAGGAAACCTTGCCATTTGGGGCTGTGTAAAACCTTCAGTGTAGGAGAAACCTGAACGGTCCATGCGTCCACCATTATTTTCAGAGGCTCTCCTGCACACAAACCTGCATTGTGACCCTCAGCCTGATCCCTGTTTTCAACTCAGCCCCATGGGTAGCTCGCCCCAAAGCCATCAGATCAGGCCTGCCCTACCCCTGGGCCATATTCCTAACCCTAAATGGGTTTTCAGACTTCCATACCCAAAGGCCTACTCTCGAATCCCTACATATGGGGAACCACTGAGCCATAAAACAGGACTCCTTCCATCCCCCAGAATGAAACCTTGCTATCTGGAACTGAACAAAAGCCTCAGAGCTGTAGAAATGTGGATCTCCACCTGACGCCCCATCCATATTCAGCGACATCCATGAACACAAACTCCAGCCTGAGGCACAGACTGACACTTCCCTAATTTCATAACCCTGGGAGAGTGCCTCGGTGTCTGTAGATCAGGCCAGCCATGCCCTAGGTCCTAACCCTAACCCTAACCATAACTTGGGTTTTCAGACTTCCATTCCCATAGTCCTGACCCACAAGCCCTCTGGATTGGGGACTCCAGAAGCGCACAACAGGACTCTGCCTGCCTTCCCAAGGAAACCATACCCTATGGAGTTGCACAAATCCCGCAGATTAGGAGAAACCTGCGGCCTCCCGAGCCCAACCCAAATACAGAGGCTTGTCCTGGACACTAATATGCATTCTGAACCTCGGCTTGAGCTCAGCTCTAAACTCAGCCCGCTGGGTACCTCACCCCAGAGCCCAGAGAGTGGGACTGCCATGCTCTATGCCCTACCTATAGGCGTTAGGCCTAAGTTGGGCCTAAAACCCAAGTTAGTTGGGTTTTCAGAATTCAATGCACAGAATCCTGGCCCAAAAGCCCTCGAAACTGGCGACTCTGGAGCCACACCACAGATCTCTGGCACCCCTTCAGAAGGAACCTGTACCCTACGGAGCACACAAAACCCCTGGAATAGCAGAAACCTGCATGGCCCCCAATGCCATCCCCAGTTTCATAGTTCCACCCTGGACACTAATGTCCATCAGAGACTAATCCTGAGCCCTTTTTTCAACTCAACTCCTGGGTAGTTCTCCCGAGAGACAGCAGATCCGCCATGCCAATCCCGTAGATCCTGAGACTAAGCCTATATTGGGTTTTCAAGCATCCATACGCATAGGCCCGGCCTTGAATCCCTCCATACTGTGGACTCCTGAGCCCTAAAACAAGACTCCTCCTGTCCCACAGAACAAAACATTGCTATTTGGAACTGTGCATAAACGCCAGAGAGATAGAGACCTCCAAGGCCCCTTGAGACTGCCCACACAATCACTGGCCATCATGGAGAAAAACTCAAGACTGAGTGAGTGCCTGAACCTTGCCCTAACTTCAGATCCTGGGGAGCTTGCCTCCACATCTGCAGATCAGGTATGCCAAGCCCTAGGGCCTAACCAACACCTTAGCTTGTGTTTTCAGACTTCCTTCCCCAGATTAATGGCCCAGAAGCCCTCCAGAATGGGAAATCCAGAACCACGCCACAGGACTCTACCTGAGTTCCCGTGGAAACCATGCCCTAAGGAGCTGTACTAAACCCGCAGATTAGGAGAAACCTGAGGTCTCCCGAGGCCAAGCCAATTTCAGAGGATTGCCCTGGACACTAATTTGCATTCTGACCCTAAGCTAGAGCTCAGCTCTAAACTCAGCCCACTGGGTACCTCACTCCAGAGCCATCAGAGTGGGACTGCCATGCCCTATGCCCTAACTATAGGCCCAACTTGGGTTTCAGACTTCAATGCACAGAATCCTGGAACAAAAGCCCTCCAGACTGGGGAATATGGAGCCACACCACAGGACTCTGCCACCTCTTCAGAAGGAAACCGTGCCCTAGGAAGAACACAAAACCCATGGAATAGCAGAAACCTTCATGGCCCCCATTGTCACCCCAGTTTCAGACTTCCTCCCTGGATACTAATGTCCATTAGACACTCAGTCTGAGACCTACCCTCCACTCAGCAAACCCTGGTAACTTGCCCCACAGCCACCAGATATGGCCTGCAATCTTGGTCCCAAGTCGAAACCTTGGGTTTTTAGACATCCATCCCCAGAGGCATGGCCATATATCCCTCCCTAAGGGGGGACCCCTGAGCCACAAAACATAACTACTCCATTGCCCCAAGAAGGAAACCTCGCCATTTGGGGCTGTGTAAAACCTTCAGTGTAGGAGAAACCTGAATCATCCATGGATCCACCATCACTTTCAGAGGCTGTCCTGCACACAAACCTGCATTGTGACCCTCAGCCTGAGCCCTGTTTTCAACTCAGCCCCATGGGTAGCTCGCCCCAAAGCCATCAGATCAGGCCTGCCCTACCCCTGGGCCATATTCCTAACCCTAAATGGGTTTTCAGACATCCATACCCAAAGGCCTACTCTCGAATCCCTACATATGGTGCACCCCTGAGCCATAAAAGAGCACTCCTCCCATGCCCCAGAATGAAACCTTGCTATCTGGCAGTGAACAAAGCCTCAGAGCTGTAGAAATGTCGATCTCCCCCTGATGTCACAGCCATATTCAGCAGCCCCCATGAACAGAAACTCCAGCCTGAGGCACAGACTGACATTTCCCTAATTTCATAACCCTGGGAGCTTGCCTCGGTGTCTGCAGATCAGGCCAGCCATGCCCTAGGCCCTAACCCTAACCCTAACGTAGCTTGGGTTTTCAGACTTCCATTCCCAGAGTCCTGACCCACAAGCCCTCTGGATTGGTGACTCCAGAACCACACAACCGGACTCTGCCTGCCTTCCCAAGGAAACCATACCCTATGGAGTTGCACAAATCCCGCAGATTAGGAGAAACCAGTGGCCTCCGGAGCCCAACCCAAATTCAGAGGCTTGTCCGGGACACTAATATGGATTCTGACCGTCAGCTTGAGCTCAGCTCTAAATTCAGCCCTCTGGGTACGTCACCCCAGAGCCAGCAGAGTGGGACTACCATGCCCTATGCCCTAACTATAGGTCTAACTTCGGTTTTCAGACTTCAAAGCACAAATCCTGGCCCAAAATCCCCCCAAACTGGCGACTCTGGAGCCACACCACAGGTTTCTACCACCCCTTCAGAAGGAATCTCTGCCCTATGGATGGCACAAAACCCCTGGAATAGCAGAAACCTGCATATCCCCCAATGCCACCCATAGGTTCAGAGTTCCACCCTGGACACGAATATCAATCAGACACTCATCCTGAGCCCTTTTTTCAACTCAGCTCCCGGGTAGCTCTCCCGATAGAAAGCAGATCGTGCATGCCAATACCTTAGGCCCTGAGACTAGCCCTATATTGGGTTTTCAAGCAACCATACTCATATGCCCGGCCTTGAATCCCTCCATACTTGGGACCCATGAGCCATAAAACAAGACTCCTCCTGTCCCACAGAAGAAAACATTGCTATTTGGAGATGTGCAAAAAATTCCAGAGTAGAGACCTCCATGGCCCCATGACACTGATCCCACAATCACTGGCTGACAGGGACACAAACTCAAGACTGAGTGAGTGCCTGAACCTTGCCCTACCTTCAGATTCCGGGGATCTTGCAGCCGCAGCTGCAGATCAGGTATGCCAAGCCCTAGGCGCTAACCCTCACCCTAGCTTGTGTTTTCAGACCTCCTTCCCCAGATGCCTGGCCCACAAGCCCTCCAGACTGGGGACTCCAGAACCACACCACAGGACTCTACCTGTGTTCCCGAGGAAACTGCACAAAGCTCGCAGATTAGGAGAAACCTGCGGTCTCCCGAGGCCAACCCAATTTCAGAGAATTGCCCTGGACACTAATTTGCATTCTGACTCTCAGCGGGAGCTCAACCCTAAACTCAGCCCACTGGGTACCTCACCCCAGAACCACCACAGTGGGACTGACATGCCCTACGCCCAAACCATAGGCCCAACTTTGGTTTTCAGATTTCAATGCACAGAATCCCGGAACAAAAGCCCTCCAGACTGGGGAATCTGGAGCCACACCACAGGACTCTACCACCCCTTCAGAAGGAAACCGTGTCCTATGATGAACACAAAACCCATGGAATAGCAGAAACTTTCATGGCCCCCAATGTCACCCCAGTTTCACAGTTCCACCCTGGATACTCATACCCATTAGACACTCAGTCTGAGACCTGCCGTCCACTCAGCAAACCCTGGTCCCTTGCCCCACAGCCACCAGATATGGCCTGCAATCTTGGTCCCAAGTCAAAACCTTGGGTTTTTAGACATCCATCCCCACAGGCATGGCTGCATATCCCTCCCAAAGGGGGGACCCCTGAGCCACAAAACAGAACTACTCCAATGCCCCAAGAAGGAAACCTTGCCATTTGGGGCTGTGTAAAACCTTCAGTGTAGGAGAAACCTGAATCGTCCATGGATCCACCATCACTTTCAGAGGCTGTCCTGCACACAAACCTGCATTGTGACCCTCAGCCTGAGCCCTGTTTTCAACTCACCCCATGGGTAGCTCGCCCCAAAGCCATCAGATCAGGCCTGCCCTACCCCTGGGCCATATTCCTAACCCTAAATGGGTTTTCAGACATCCATACCCAAAGGCATTCTCTCCAATCCCTACATTTGGTGAACCCCTGAGCCATAAAAGAGCACTCCTCCCATGCCCCAGAATGAAACCTTGTTATCTGGCAGTGAACAAAGCCTCAGAGCTGTAGAAATGTCGATCTCCCCCTGATGTCACAGCCATATTCAGCGGCCCCCATGAACACAAACTCCAGCCTGAGGCACAGACTGACACTTCACTAATTTCATAACCCTGGGAGCTTGCCTCAGTATCTGCAGATCAGGCCAGCCATGCCCTAGGCCCTAACCCTAACCCTAACGTAGCTTGGGTTTTCAGACTTCCATTCCCAGAGTCCTGACCCACAAGCCCTCTGGATTGGCGACTCCAGAACCACACAACCGGACCCTGCCTGCCTTCCCAAGGAAACCATGCCCTATGGAGTTGCACAAATCCCACAGATTAGGAGAAACCTGCGGCCTCCTGAGTCCAACCCAAATTCAGATGCTTGTACTTGACACTAATATGCATTCTGACCCTCGGCTTGAGCTCAGCTCTAAACTCAGCCCGCTGGGTACCTCACCCCAGTGCCACCAGAGTGGGACTGCCATGCCCTATGCCCTAACTACAGGCCTATCTTGGGTTTTCAGACTTCAGTGCACAGAATCCTGGCCCCAAAGCCCTCCAAATTGGCGACTCTGGAGCCACACCACAGGTCTCTGCCACCCCTTCAGAAGGAAACTGTGCCCTAATGAGCGCAAAAAACTCCTGGAATAGCAGAAACCTGAATGGCCCCCAATGCCACCCCCAGTTTCAGAGTTCCACCCTGGACACTAATCTCCATCAGACACTCATCCTGAGCCTTTTTTTCAACTCAGATCTTGGGTCGCTCTCCTGAGAGACAGCTGATCGGGGCCTCCAACTGGGGAACCCTGAATCCCGCGCCATGAGTCCCCCAACCATCCCGGCACCAATGGTGCCTTTTGCATCTGTGTACCAGCCTTCAAGCGAGAGATATATTCGTTCCCCCACAGAGTGATGCCTTCAACTCAGCCACCCGGAGAGTCTGAGTCCATACTTGCACATCACGCCTGCCATCATCCCAGGAAAAACCCTAACCCTAGGTTGGGCCTTTAGGCTCTGGACCCACAGGCCTGACACCCAATTCCTCCCATGAATGGGAGCATCAAACTGATGGCAGGACTCAGCCTCTCAATGAGGAGATCGTTTCATTTGGTGTACTCTAACATCCTCAGAGCCATAGGAAATGGCCATGCTCCCCTGTGGCCCTTCCCGCCATCTTTGCCCCTCCAGGCCAAAAAATCAGGCCAGAGGTGCCTCCGAATTCCCGCCCTCAACTCAGCCCTTGGAGGAACCAATATGTGTCCTGGCAGATCTGATATGCCTTCTCCCTAAAACATAACACTAACGCTAAGTCTGACTGTAACACTAATACTAACCCTAGCCAAGGTTGTGTGTTCAGGCATCCCTCCTCCATAGCCTGGTCCCCCAAACCTCCAGATGGAGAGCCCTGAGCTGGACCCCATAATTGCACCTGATCACAGGAGGAATCCCTGCCGTTTAGAAATGTGTTGAACCAGCAGAGCGGGAAAAACCTGCATGCCTCCCTGAGGCCACCCCACTTCCAGCACCCCCAAGGACAAAGAACCAGGATTCTCACGATCCTGCAGACATGCGCCCTCAACTCAGGCTTCAAGATGTGTCACCACAGCGCCAGCATATCGGGGTTGCCATGCGCCTACGACCTAACCCTATCCCTAGGTTGGGTGTCAGGATTCCATCCCCAGAGGCCTGGCTCCCTAGCCCTCCAGACTGGGGTCCCCGTATTCCCAATGCAGGACTCTGGATGCCACCCACAAGGAAACTGGACCACGTGGCCCTGTGCAGAACCCTCCTAGGGGAAGAAACCTCCATGCTCCCTAAAGTCACCCACACCTTCTGAGGACCCCCACACCCAAATCCCGGAGCTTGATGGGCCGCAGGAGCAATGCCCTTAACTCAGTCCTCCGGAGAGCCTAAGTTCGCATTGTCACATAGGCCTGCCATTCTCCCAGGACCAAACCCTAACCCTAGGTTGTGTGTTCTGGCAGTGGACCCCAGAGGCCTGACACCCAATTCCTCCCATGGGTGGGAGCATCAGACTGACTATAGGACTCAGCCTCTCAGACAGGAAGAGACTGTTTCTTTGGTGTTCTCTCACACCCTCAGAGCCCTAGGAACTGGCCATGCTCCCCTGAGACCATTCCCACAATCTTTGCCCCTCCAGGACAAAAACCCTGGGCATAGCTAACCTCGAGAGCCCTGCCCTCAACTCAGCCCTTGGGTGAGCAGAGACCTGTGCTGACTGATTGGACATGCCTTGTCCCTGAGATACAATATTAAGCTAAGGCTAACCCTAACCTAATACTAACCCTAGCCCAGGTTGTGTGTTCAGGCATCCATCCTCCGATGTCTTGTGACCAAAACCATCAGATGGAGGACCCCTGAGCTGCACCCCATAACTGTGCCTGAACCCAGGAGGAAACCCTGCCATTTACAAATGTGCTGAACGGAGAGGGACAAGATGGCAGGAAGTAGGAGGCACCGTCAACCTGTACACTGAAGTGAGCTGATTACCTACCAAAGAACTCCGATAACCCATGAAATCAGCCTGAGATCAGAAGTAAAAATTCGGAAGGAAGTCAAACACCTGGAAGCTAAAGACCACCTTGCTTAAGAATGCTTGGATCAACCATGAGATCAAAGAAGAACTTAAACAATTCATGGAAACCAACGAGAACGACGACACTTCAGTCTAAAACCTATGGGATACAGCAAAGGCAGTCCTAAGGGGGAAATACATAGCCATACAAGCCTCCCTCAAAAAATTTGAAAAATCCAGGAGGCGGAGTCAAGATGGCGGAGAAGTAGCAGGCTGAGACTACATCAGGTAGCAGGAGATCAGCTCGATAGCTTATCTAAACATTGCAAACACCTACAAATCCAACGGGAGATCGAAGAGAAGAAGAACAGAAATTCTAGAAACAAAAAATCAACCACTTTCTGAAAGGTAGGACTGGCGGAGAAGTGAATCTAAAACGACGGGAAGATAGACCGCGGGGGAGGGGCCGGCTCCCGACAAGCGGCAGAGCAACGGAGCACAAAATCAGGACTTTTAAAAGTCTGTTCCACTGAGGGACATTGATCCAGTGGCTAAGCCGGGGTAAAGCCCACGCGGGGTCCGCGTGGCCCCAGGTCCCGCAGGGTCACAGAAGGATTGGGGGTGTCGGAGTGTTGCAGAGCTCGCAGGTATTAGAATGGAGAAGCCGGCTACAGAGCAGAGCCCAGGACTGAACTCTCAGCTCGGGGTTACCTTGAACTGGTCGCGGGCTGGGTGAGCTCGGAGCGCAGCTAGAGGCTGGGGATATGGGAGTGATTGCGTGCTGTCCTCTGGGAGCGCACTGAGGAGTGGGGCCCCGGGCTCTCGGCTCCTCCAGGCTGGAGACTAGGAGCCCGCCATTTTCATTCCCGTCCTCCGGGATCCCTATGGAAAGCGTTCAGGGAACAGAAGCTCCCAAAAGCGAACCCGAGCGGATTACTTAGTCCGGTGCCCGGTAAGGGTGGTGCAATTCCGCCCTAGGCAAAGACACTTGAGAGTCACTACAACAGGCCCCTCCCCCAGAAGAGCAACAAAATATCCAGCCAGGATGAAGTTCATCTATCAAGGAAAGCAGGTTCAATTCCTAAGACAGCCGCGGAATTCCAGAGGTGGAGAAAGCAAAGCACGGAACTCATGGTTTTCTCCCCATGATTCTTTAGTCTTGCGGTTAATTCAATTTTTTTTCTTTTTTCAATTTTTTCTTTCTTTTTTCTTCCTCTGCTAAATTTTTTAAAACTTTTACCCTTTTCTTTAACGTTTTTTGACTAGTTTATCTAAATATATATTTTTTTCTTTCTTTTTTATATTTTTTCTTTATTTGTTTTATTTTTTAAATTTTTTCTTTTTCTTTCTGAACCTCTTTTTTTCCTTTTTTTCTTTTTTTTTAAATTTATTTATTTATTTTTATTTGCTTATTTACAGCATAACAGTGTTCATTGTTCTGGCATCACACCCAGTGCTCCATGCAGTACGTGCCCTCCCTATTACCCACCACCTGGTTCCTCAACCTCCCACCACACCACACCCCCTCCCGCCGCCCCTTCATAACCCTCTGGTTGTTTTTCAGAGTCCACAGTCTCTCGTGGTTCATCTCCCCTTCCAGTTTCCCTCAACTCCCTCTCCTCTCCATCTCCCCATGTCCTCCATGTTATTTGTTATGCTCCACAAATAAGTGAGACCATATGATACTTGACTCTCTCTGCTTGACTTATTTCGCTCAGCATAATTTCTTCCAGTCCTGTCCATGTTGCTACAAAAGTTGGGTATTCATCCTTTCTGATGGAGGCATAATACTCCATTGTGTATATGGACCACATCTTCCTTATCCATTCATCCGTTGAAGGGCATCTTGGTTCTTTCCACAGTTTGGCGACCGTAGCCATTGCTGCAATAAACATTGGGGTACAAATGGCCCTTCTTTTCACTACATCTGTATCTTTGGGGTAAATACCCATCAGTGCAATTGCAGGGTCATAGGGAAGCTCTATTTTTAATTTCTTCAGGAATCTCCACACTGTTCTCCAAAGTGGCTGCACTAACTTGCATTCCCACCAACAGTGTAAGAGGGTTCCCCTTTCTCCACATCCTCTCCAACACACGTTGTTTCCTGTCTTGCTAATTTTGGCCATTCTAACTGGTGTTAGGTGGTATCTCAATGTTGTTTTAATTTGAATCTCCCTGATGGCTAGTGATGATGAACATTTTTTCATGTGTCTGATAGCCATTTGTATGTCTTCGTTGGAGAAGTGTCTATTCATATCTTCTGCCCATTTTTTGATATGATTATCTGTTTTGTGTGTGTTGAGTTTGAGAAGTTCTTTGTAGACCCTGGATATCAACCTTTTGTCTGTACTGTCATTTGCAAATATCTTCTCCCATTCCGTGGGTTGCCTCTTTGTTTTGTTGACTGTTTCCTTTGCTGTGCAGAAGCTTTTGATCTTGATGAAGTCCCAAAAGTTCATTTTTGCTTTTGTTTCCTTGGCCTTTGGAGACATATCTTGAAAGAAGTTGCTGTGGCTGATATCGAAGAGGTTACTGCCTATGTTCTCCTCTAGGATTCTGATAGATTCCTGTCTCACGTTGAGGTCTTTTATCCATTTCGAGTTTATCTTTGTGAACGGTGTAAGAGAATGGTCGAGTTTCATTCTTCTAAATATCGCTGTCCAGTTTTCCCAGCACCATTGATTGAAGAGACTGTCTTTTTTCCATTGAATATTTTTTCCTGTTTTGTCGAAGATTATTTGACCATAGAGCTGAGGGTCCATATCTGGGCTCTCCACTCTGTTCCACTGGTCTATGTGTCTGTTTTTATGCCAGTACCATGCTGTCTTGGTGATCACAGCTTTGTAGTAAAGCTTGAAATCGGGTAACGTGATGCCGCCAGTTTTGTTTTTGTTTTTCAACATTTCCTTAGCAATTCGGGGTCTCTTCTGACTCCATACAAATTTTAGGATTATTTGCTCCAGCTCTTTGAAAAATATCGGTGGAATTTTGATCGGAATGGCATTAAAAGTATAGATTGCTCTAGGCAGTATAGACATTTTAACAATGTTTATTCTTCCAATCCAAGAGCATGGAACAGTCTTCCATCTTTTTGTGTCTTCTTCAATTTCTTTCATGAGTGTTCTGTAGTTCCTCGAGTACAGGTCCTTTACTTCTTTGGTTAGGTTTATGCCCAGGTATCTTATGGTTCTTGGTGCTATAGTAAATGGAATCGAATCTCTAATTTCCCTTTCTGTATTTTCATTGTTAGTGTATAAGAAAGCCACTGATTTCTGTACATTGACTTTGTATCCTGCCACATTACTGAATTGCTGTATGAGTTCTAGTAGTTTGGGGGTGGAGTCTTTGGGGTTTTCCATATAAAGAATCATGTCATCTGCGAAGAGAGAGAGTTTGACTTCTTCCTTGCCAATTTGGATACCTTTTATTTCTCTTTGTTGTCTGATTGCCGTTGCTAGAACTTCTAATACTATGTTGAACAAGAGTGGTGAGAGTGGGCATCCTTGTCGTGTTCCTGATCTCAACGGGAAGGCTGCAAGCTTTTTCCCATTGAGGATGATATTTGCTGTGGGTCTTTCATAGATAGATTTTCTGAAGTTCAGGAATGTTCCCTCTATCCCTATACTTTGAAGCATTTTCATCAGGAACGGATGCTGGATTTTGTCAAATGCTTTTTCTGCATCAATTGAGAGGACCATGTGGTTCTTCTCTCTTCTCTTATTGACGTGTTCTATCACACTGATTGATTTGCAAATGTTGAACCAACCTTGCAACCCAGGGATGAATCCCACCTGGTCATCGTGGATAATCTTTTTAATGTGCTGCTGGATCCTGTTTGCTAGGATCTTGTTGAGAATCTTTGCATCCATATTCATCAGTGATATTGGTCTGAAATTCTCCTTTTTGGTAGTGTCTTTGCCTGGTTTGGGGATCAGGGCTTCATGCTGGCTTCATAAAAAGAGTCTGGAAGTTTTCCTTTTGCTTCAATTTTTTGGAACAGCTTCAGGAGAATTGGTGTTATTTCTTCTTTGAAAGTTTGGTAGAATTCCCCAGGGAATCCGTCAGGTCCTGGGCTCTTGTTTTTTGGGAGGTTTTTGATCACTGCTTCAATCTCATTACTAGATATCGGTCTATTCAGGTTGTCAATTTCTTCCTGGTTCAATTTTGGGAGTTTGTAGCTTTCAAGGAATGCATCCGTTTCATCTAGGTGGCTTAGCTTATTGGCATATAACTGTTGGTAATAATTTCTGATGATTGTTTCTATTTCCTTGGTGTTAGTGGAGATCTCTCCCTTTTCATTCATAATTTTATTAATGTGGGCTTTCTCTCTTTTCTTTTGCATTAGTGTGGCCAATGGTTTATCGATCTTATTGATTCTTTCAAAAAACCAGCTTCTAGTTTCATTGATACGTTCTACTGTATCTCTCGTTTCTACCTCATTGATCTCTGCTCTAATCTTGATTATTTCCCTTCTTGCATGTGGAGTTGGTTGGATTTGTTGTTGATTCTCCAGTTCTTTAAGGTGTAGAGACAGCTGGTGTATTCTGGATTTTTCAATGTTTTTTGAGGGAGGCTTGGATGGCTCTGTATTTCCCCCTTAGAACCGCCTTTGCTGTATCCCATAGGTTTTGGACCGAGGTGTCTTCATTCTCATTGGTTTCCATGAATTGTTTAAGTTCATCTTTGATCTCCTGGTTGATCCAAGCATTCTTAAGCAAGGTGGTCTTTAGCTTCCAGGTGTTTGAGTTCCTTCTGAACTTTTCCTTGTGATTGAGCTCCAGTTTCAAAGCATTGTGATCGGAGAATATGCAGGGAATAATGTCAGTCTTTTGGTGTCGGTTGAGTCCTGCTTTGTGGCCCAGTATGTGGTCTATTCTGGAGAAGGTTCCATGTGCACTTGAGAAGAATGAGTATTCTGTTGTTTTAGGGTGGAATGTTCTGTATATGTCGATGAGGTCCATCTGGTCCAATGTTTCATTCAATGCTCTTATTTCTTTATTAATTTTCTGCTTCGATGATCTGTCTATTTCTGAGAGAGGCGTATTAAGATCTCCTACTATTATTGTATTTATATCAATATGGCTCTTTATCTTGATTAATAGTTTTCTTACGTAATTGGGTGCTCCCATATTGGGGGCATAGATATTCACAATTGTTAGATCGTCTTGGCGGATAGTCCCTTTAAGAATTATGTAGTGTCCTTCTGTATCTCTGACTACAGTCCTTAGTTTAAAATCTAATTTATCTGATATGAGAATTGCTACTCCGGCCTTCTTTTGAGGCCCATTGGCATGAAAGATGCTTCTCCATCCGTTCACTTTCAGTCTGGGTGTATCCTTAGGTTCAAAATGGGTCTCTTGTAGACAACATATGGATGGGTCCTGTCGTTTTATCCAATCTGCAACCCTGTGTCGTTTTATGGGCGCATTTAGGCCATTCACATTGAGAGTGATTATTGAGAGATAGGTTTTTATTGACATCGTGTTGCCTTTGAAGTCTTTCTGTCTATAGATTGTTTCTATATTTCTGTTCAATGATATTCTTAGGATTTTTTCTCTTTTATAGGACCCCCCTTAATATTTCCTGCAGTGTCGGCTTGGTGGTTGCATAGTCTTTTAAGCCTTGCTGGTCCTGGAAACTCTTTATCTCTCCATCCATTTTAAATGTCAGTCTTGCTGGATAGAGTATTCTTGGTTGCATGTTCTTCTCATTTAGTACTCTGAATATATTTTGCCAGCCCTTCCTGGCTTTCCAGGTCTCTGTGGAAAGGTCTGACGTTATTCTAATGGGCTTTCCTCTGTATGTAAGAAGCTTCTTTGTCCTAGCTGCTTTTAAGAGGGTCTCTCTTGAAACATAATTCCCCATTTTAACTATAAGGTGCCGTGAGGACTTTCGAGAATCTAAAATCTTGGGAGGAGATCTTTCTGCCTCTAGTACATGAACATTGTTTCCATTCGTGAGATTGGGAAAATTTTCATAGACAACTTCTTCCACTATATCTTCTAGACTTCTTTCTTTTTCTTCCCCTTCAGGGATTCCAATAATTCTGACGTTGGAACGTTTCATGGCATCGTTTATTTCCCTGATTCTGTTTTCGTGGCTTCTGAGCTGTTTGTTCCAGGCTTCCTCCTGATCCTTTCTCTCTATCTGTTTGTCCTCCAGATCACTAATTCTATCTTCTGTCTCAGTTACCCTAGCTTTTAGAGAATTTAGATTGGACTGGAACTCATTGAGAGCATTTTGAACATCATCCCTGGTGGCTTTCAGTTCTGCCCTAACATTGTGAACATCATCCCTGGTGGCTTTCAGTTCTGCCCTAATCAATTCTGTTTGGTCATCCATGGCTTTCTCCAACCTAGCTATTGCCTGGATAATTGTTAGTCTGAATTCCTTTTCTGACATATTGTCTATGTCGATAGCCATTAGTTCTGTTGCAGAAGGCCCATCCTCTGTATTTTTCTTCTGTTGGGTATTCCTCCTCCTAGTCATTTTGGTAAGAGATGACTAAACAGATGCAGCTGGACTTATCGATTGTGGTGCAGTCAATGTGCACCCTGGAACGCTTCTGTGCAATCAGGATTCCCCACCCAAATGAGAGAAAAAAGAAAAGAAAAAGAAATAGAGAAGAAGAAAGGGAAAAAAAGGGGAAAGAAAAAAGGAAGAAAAAAAGAGAGAGAGAGAGAGAGATAGGAAAAAAAGGGAAGATACAAGAGAAGGCTCAGCCCAAATGGGCCACAAGGTAAGATTTGTGGAGTATACAAACAAAAACAGACAGACAAAAAGAGTGATAAAAGTATATGACAAGAGAAAAAAATATGTATATATAAGCAAAAAAAAGGGAAAAACCTCCTCAGAAAGAACCCCAAGTATAAGATTTATATATTGTCAGGACAGACACAAACTCACAGAAACACTGACAGAAGGAAAAATTGGGAGAATGGTTATAGATTCTCAGTGTGGGTGAGGAAGGTTATTTTGATTCTTCCTGAAGGTATCCTGATGTTTTTGTTAAGGGACTCAACTTTCCTAAGTTACAGGGGGATTAGAAACTGGTTTGTCTATAGGGGTAGCATTGATTGGGGAAAGGGGTTACCTTGAAGTTTAACTCTATATGTATAGTAGAAAATAAAAATTAAAAAAAGAATAAACTAGACTAAACTAAGTTAAAATTAAAAAAATAGAAAAGCAAAAGAAAAACACGGGTGTATGTATCAAAAAGTTCAGGTTAGAAGGTTATTAAAGAATTTGATGTACTGGACATCTCAGTGTGATGGTAAATAGGTTAAAAAATTATCTCTATGTATAAAAAAAAGAACCAGAATATTGGTAAAGAGTTAAAAATAAAAGTTGTATTTATGAAGTAGTGGTGGTTGTTCTCTTGTAGTCTTTTTTTTTTTTTTTCCTTCCTTCCCGGTTGGTTTTCTGGGGGAGGGGCCTGCCACGTGGGTTTTCAGACAATGATGTTCCCTGAGTTAGGTCCTCCCACTCCCCTCAAGGGGGTGAGCTCTTTTTTTTTCAGGAAACTGTTTGTTTTTTTTTTTTTTCAGTCTTTTGTTCTCTGGGGGTTTTTATGTTCTTTCATCTGCTTTCTCTCGCCTTGACAGCTTTTGATGGTTTTTGGAGGTTTAGAGGAGAGCAAACAGCACCCCAACCTCCCTCTCAGAGAGAAGCCTCAGACTGTTTTGCAAAAGCTGCTGGCAGAGTTGTTTCTGGGTCACTGTCCCTGGGGATGCAGGAGCTCCTCGTTGTGCCCAAAACGAGGGCAGCTGTGGCTGTCTAGGCAGCTCCAGACCGCCAGAGAGGTTCCGAGCAGAGATCACGCACTGAAATTTTCCCGCTGTCCTGGGCTGGGAATGTCTGGTTTTTCCTGCTGCCAGAGCTCCAGGCTAGCGCCTATGAGCACCTATCCCAAGGGAGGGTGTGGGACGCGCGCGTTTCAGGATTGCCGTCAGGGCAGGCTCCCAGCCCCTCACGGGAGACAGACCCCACTCGTTCTCAGGCGCGCTGGCGTTCAGGTGCACTCGCGGCTCAGGGACCGAGACCTGATTTCTCCGCCGCACTCTCTCTGGCTCCGTGCCAGGGGAGGCTGTCCTGGGTCCGGGGACTTAGGTCCCTGACCCTAACCGCCCAGGTTCCCACTATTACCCCCCCCCACCGCGATCCTTTGCTGTTTGTTTTTTGAGTGCTTTCAACCAGACTCCAAGTTAATGCTGGTCCCCAGACGCAGAGCACTCTCGTGTTGGGGTGTTACTTTCCAATTGGTCACCTCTGGTGGCTCCCTCCCCCTTTTGTTTATCTTCTGATATCAGTCCGATGCTCCCAGTCTGCTTTACCTGCCACTGGCGTCTTCTGCTCCAGTAGAGATCCAGACGTGTATAATTCTGATCTCAGGCTGATTTCATGGGTGGTCGGAGTTCTTTGGTAGGTAATCAGCTCACTTTAGGGTACAGGTTGAAATGGTGCCTCCTCCTACTTCCCCGCCATCTTGCTCCCCCCCCTCTGAACCTCTTTTTATCCCCTTTCTCCCCCCCACAATTTGGGGTCTCTTCTGACTTGGTTACAGCACATTTTTCTGGGATCTTTGTCACCCTTTTAGTATTTTATTTGATCCTTCATATCCTCTTATCTGGACAAAATGACAAGGCGGAAAAAATCACCACAAACAAAAGAACAAGAGGCAGTACCAAAGGCTAGGGACCTAATCAGCACAAACATTGGTAATATGTCAGATCAAGAGTTCAGAATGATGATTCTGAACATTCTAGCCGGGCTCGAAAAAGGAATGGAAGATATTAGAGAAACCCTCTCTGGAGATATAAAAGCCCTTTCTGGAGAAATGAAATAACTAAAATCTAACCAAGTTGAAATCAAAAAAGCTATTAATGAGGTGCAATAAAAAATGGAGGCTCTCACTGCTAGGATCAATGAGGCAGAAGAAAGAATTAGTGATATAGAAGACCAAATGACAGAGAATAAAGAAGCCGAGCAAAAGAGGGACAAACAGCTACTGGACCACCAGGGGAGAATTTGAGAGATAAGTGACACCATAAGATGAAACAACATTAGAATAATTGGGATTCCAGAAGAAAAAGAAACAGAGAGGGGAGCAGAAGGTCTACTGGAGAGAATTATTGGAGAGAAATTCCCTAATATGGCAAAGGGAGCAAGCATCAAAATCCAGGAGATGCAGAGAACCCCCCTCAAAGTCAACAAGAATAGGTCCACACCCCGTCACCTAATAGTAAAATTTACATGTCTTAGTGACAAAGAGAAAATCCTGAAAGCAGCCCGGGAAAAGAAGTCTGTAACATACAATGGTAAAAATATTAGATTGGCAGCAGACTTATCCACAGAGACCTGGCAGGCCAGAAAGAGCTGGCATGATACATTCAGAGCACTAAACGAGAAAAACATGCAGCCACGAATACTCTATCCAGCTAGGCTATCATTGAAAATAGAAGGAGAGATAAAAAGCTTCCAGGACAAACAAAAACTGAAAGAATTTGCAAACACCAAACCAGCTCTACAGGAAATCTTGAAAGGGGTCCTCTAAGCAAAGAGAGAGCCTAAAAGTAGTAGATCAGAAAGGTACAGAGACAATATACAGTAACAGTCACCTTACAGGCTAATAATGGCACTAAATTCATATCTCTCAATAGTTACCCTGAATGTGAATGGGCTAAATGCCCCCAATCAAAAGACACAGAGTATCAGAATGAATAAAACAACAAAACCCATCTATATGTTGCCTACAAGAAACTCAATTTAGTCTCGAAGACACCTCCAGATTTAAAGTGAGGGCGTGTAAAACAATTTACCATGCTAATGGGCATCAGAAGAAAGCTGGGGTGGCAATCCTTATATCAGATCAATTAGATTTGAAGCCAAAGACTATAATAAGAGATGAGGAAGGACACTATATCCTACTCAAAGGGTCTGTCCAACAAGAAGATCTAACCATTTTAAATATCTATGCCCCTAACGTGGGAGCAGCCAACTCTATCAACCAATTAATAACAAAATCAAAGAAACACATCAATAAAAATACAATAATAGTAGGGGACTTTAACACTCCCCTCACTGAAATGGACAGATCACCCAAGCAAAAGATCAACAAGGAAATAAAGACCTTAAATGACACACTGGACCAGATGGACATCACAGATATATTCAGAACATTTCATCCCAAAGCAACAGAATACATATTCTTCTCTAGTGCACATGGAACATTCTCCAGAATAGATCGCATCCTGGGTCACAAATCAGGTCTCAACCAGTATCAAAAGATTGGGATCATTCCCTGCATATTTTCAGACCACAATGCACTAAAGCTAGAACTCAATCACAAGAGGAAAGCTGGAAAGAACCCAAATACATGGAGACTAAACAGCATCCTTCTAAAGAATGAATGGGTCAACCAGGAAATTAAAGAAGAATTGAAAAAATTCATGGAAACAAATGATAATGAAAACACAACAGTTCAAAATCTGTGGGACACAGCAAAGGCAGTCCTGAGAGGAAAATATATAGCGGTACAAGCCTTTCTAAAGAAACAAGAAAGGTCTCAAGTACACAACGTAACCCTACACCTAAAGGAGCTGGAGAAAGAACAAGAAAGAAACCCTAAACCCAGAAGGAGAAGAGAAATCATAAAGATCAGAGAAGAAATCAATGAAATAGAAACCAAAAAAACAATAGAACAAATCAATGAAACTAGGAGCTGGTTCTTTGAAAGAATCAATAAGATTGATAACCCCCTGGCCAGACTCATCAAAAAGAAAAGAGAAAGAACCCAAATAAATAAAATCATGAATGAAAGCGGAGAGATCACAACTACCACCAAAGAAATACAGACAATTATAAGAACATACTATGAACAACTCTATGCCAACAAATTAGACAATCTGGAAGAAATGGATGCATTCCTAGAGACATATAAACTACCACAACTGAACCAGGAAGAAATAGAAAACCTGAACAGGCCCATAACCAGTAAGGAGATTGGAACAGTCATCCAAAATCTCCAAACAAAAGCCCAGGGCCAGATGGCTTCCCAGGGGAATTCTACCAAACATTTAAAGAAGAACTAATTCCTATTCTCCTGAAACTGTTCCAAAAAATAGAAATGGAAGGAAAACTTCCAAACTCATTTTATGAGGCCAGCATCACCATGATCCCAAAACCAGACAAAGATCCCACCAAAAAAGAGAACTACAGACCAATATCCTTGATGAACACAGATGCAAAAATTCTCACCAAAATACTAGCCAATAGGATTCAACAGTACATTAAAAGGATTATTCACCACGACCAAGTGGGATTTATTCCAGGGCTGCAAGGTTGGTTCAACATCCACAAATCAATCAATGTGATAGAGCACATTAATAAAAGAAAGAACAAGAACCATATGATACTCTCAATAGATGCTGAAAAAGCATTTGACAAAGTACAGCATCCCTTCCTGATCAAAACTCTTCAAAGTGTAGGGATAGAGGGCACATACCTCAATATTATCAAAGCCATCTATGAAAAACCCACTGCAAATATCATTCTCAATGGAGAAAAACTAAAATCTTTTCCGCTAAGGTCAGGAACATGGCAGGGATGTCCATTATCACCACTGCTATTCAGCATAGTACTAGAAGTCCTAGCCTCAGCAATCAGACAACAAAAAGAAATTAAAGGCATCCAAATCGGCAAAGAAGAAGTCAAACTATCACTCTTCGCAGATGATATGATACTATATGTGGAAAACCCAAAAGACTCCACTCCAAACTGCTAGAACTTGTACAGGAATTCAGTA